>NC_092416.1:156707470-157010500 GCF_040894005.1 Engystomops pustulosus | reverse complement strand
GACCCGGGGCGGAATTACGTCTGGAGGAAGCAAGGGCCTCCTCAAGCTCTGCACTCGTAATCGGGCGAGATAACGTCTCTACTCTTTCCCTCGAAAGAGAA
This sequence comes from Engystomops pustulosus, assembly GCF_040894005.1. Lineage (NCBI taxonomy): Eukaryota > Metazoa > Chordata > Amphibia > Anura > Leptodactylidae > Engystomops > Engystomops pustulosus. The sequence continues at coordinate 157,010,399 of NC_092416.1, read as the reverse complement.
GGGATTTGGATATTATCTAAAAAAATTCTAATATCATCTATTGATACCTCCAGATCTGAAGTATAGATACCTTGAAAAAATTTTAAAAAGGTATCTCTAATCTCCTCGGCATTAGTAGTTATGTCCCCAAAATTGTTTTTAATAGCTGTTATTCTATTTTCCTCTTGTTGTTTTTTAACTTTCTGCAAAAGCCCTTTTGAGGGAACCCCGCTCTCACAATGTGCCCTCTGATCCAAAAAAAATAGTTTCTGTGTCGCCTTCTCTGCCATATATCTGTTATATTCCTCTTGTACCCTAATAAAGCTATTGCGCCGCTCTCTCGAGCCACTCTCCAGACAGGCCCTTTCTTTTTCTTTTAGCTCTTTATTTAAAAGCCTCTCCTTTCTAGCCCATTGCTTACGCAAATAAATAATTTCTGAATTTAATATCCCTCTAAGAAAGGATTTCAGAGCGTCCCACATTAGCCCAAGATTATCCCCGGATCTATTCGACACAATAAATCTATGTAACTCTTCCTTGATTTTATCCTCATCTGTCAATAGCACTAACCAATGCGCATTGAGCTTCCAAAACTTAACGGGCGCATTCCTCGATCCGGACAACTCAAGAACCATCGGGGGAATGGTCGGAGATGGAACGGTTATCATACCGCATTTTCCCCACCCAATCGATGGCCAGATCATTAGCCAACGCTAGGTCAATACGGGAAAAGGAGTTATGAGAACGGTTGTGGCATGAGAAAATCTGCTGTTCCCCCTTTAATAATCTCCACACGTCTCTCCAACCCACTTCCTGACAAAACCTAGCAAAGGGGGTGTCTCCCTTCTCTATACTTCCCGGGTTTTTTTTCCCACCTATACGATCTTTCTTGTCCGACATTACAGCATTAAAATCGCCCAGGATCAGAACCGGGCAGTCACCCACCCTTTCAATGAACCGCAATAGATTTATCAGGACGTCGTATCTAAAGGGGGGGGTATATAAACTCCTGCAAGAACACATTTATTGCCATCTAGTATACCTGACAGGAATACATATCTTCCGTCTGGATCACAGCTTACATCTAATACTTGAAAGGCGACAGATCTATGGACCAGGATAGAAACTCCTCTAGAAAATGATGAAAAAACAGAGTTGTATACCTGACTGGCCCATCTCCTTTCTACTAGAGCCAAAGATTCCTTATCAAGATGTGTTTCCAATAAGATAACAATCGCCGGAAGTTGTTTGACAATATAATCAAAAATAATACAGCGTTTCAGGCGATCTTTAAGCCCTCTTATATTCCATACTATGAACCTAGTACCCATCTATCATATCTAGACGAAGGAGAAGAAAAAAGGCGCAACAGCATACTATAACCAAACAACATCCCCAGCATCGGCACATCCCACCCCCCCGCAAATCCCACCACCTGTTCTACCATAGTACAACTCTTCCTACTTCAGCCACTTTCCCGCCCCCCCCCCATCCCCCCCATTGCTGACCTGAAATCAGAAATAGTGGCCTAGGTATTCATATTCAAAGACCCTTAAGATCCAGCCAGTCTGAAACTTGTTCTGGGGTGCTAAAGAAATGGGACTGGCCTTGGAAAATAATTTTTAATTTGGCCGGAAACATTAAAGAATAAATGATTCCCTTGTCTCTCAACCTTTTTTTCACCTCCAGAAAACTCTTCCTCCTCTGGAGAGTGTCCTTAGAGAAGTCCGGGTATATTGCTACTTTAGCCCCTTGTATTGTAAGGTCTTTTAGATCGCGTGTTCGTTTCAATATCATATCCCGGTCTCTCGAGAGTAACGTTTTGCATATAAGGGTGCGGGGCGTGTTCCCCGGAATATAGGGGCCTGTCGGGATTCTATGGGCCCGTTCAATATCAAAATACGGGGAGAGATGCTCCTTCCCTATTTCCTTCAAAAACCATTCTTTAATGTAGCTTACAGGGTTTTCCCCTTCAGCTTTTTCTGGAACCCCTATTAGCCTTAGGTTCGCTCTTCTTGAGCGGTCCTCCATATCCGCAATTTTCCCTTTCAGGGCCTTATTCTCTACCTCCAAACGGGAGGTGACTTTTTTGAGAAAGCCCACCTCCTTCTCAATACTGGTAATTTTGTCTTCTGCCGTTTTTTGCTTATCTCTTAGCCTGTTCAGCTCTTCTCTCATAAGGGAGACATCTCCTCTCAAGGCCCCGACCTGATCTGTCAAACCCAATATTGCTGCATTGCAGGTTTTTATGGAGTCTAGGATCTCTTTTAACATTTCATTTTCACCTCCCGTGTTTGCCTCACCCCCGTCCTGTTCCTCCCCCTCTACAGTGCCCGATCTCGAGCCCTGTGATTTATTTTTAGGATCTACAGCTTCATTTTCCGAGTTTTTCTGTATAGATGATCCTGTGCGAGTTTTAACTGGGGGGGATTTCCATAGTTTATCCAACTTTGTGGAATTATCTCCTTTAACCCCTCCTTTCTCTTTCTCCTTGGGGGAGGATGCCCCCAAGGATTTCCTTACAGCGTTTTTAGGAGGCATACCTAACACAATAAATAGACCCTAAATCACAATGTTAAAGAGCTGGAGAAATATTCGTGGGCCGAGGTAGATCAACCTATCAATTGAACCTCATATATCACAGATTTGACAGTAATCAGTATTAAATTATTACAGTAGGCAGAAAACAATAGAAGGCAGTGTAAAATACTGACAAAAACCCGCAAAATATTCTGCCGGCCAACACAGCAGATACTGGAGCTCAAACATAGCCAAAAACCGGAACCATTCACCCCGAGGGGTTGTCCGGGAGTAAGACGATTTTGTATACAAAGTTAGTATACCAAAGATATCACGTAGTGGTTATTAACTTCTCATCCGCTTTCTTAACCAGCATATTATGTGCAGATTTAGAAAACCACGAGTCCCCCGTTGAAAAATATTAACTTATCTCCTATCATCTTGGAGATGTATTGTCCCCGTGGAGACCGGGTTGAAAAAAATCCGATTTGGATTAACAAAATTCCAACGGTTAGGAAATAAATACAGTTAGTTGGTATCGAACGGGCGGGACACAAACAGGTAGCGGGCAGATGGCGAGCGAAAGTTAATATGATTAACAGCAAGTCAGAGTTAGTACCGTATGTAGGCAAATGTCAAGCCGATGTTAGCAGCAAGTCAGAGTTAGAACCATATGCAGATGGATTAGTACATGGGAGAGGAAGGTTAAGGTCAGGTACATCTCACCCATCCAGACGAACCGCTACAAGCAGCAGGCGTGTCAGGCCAGGTACAGGAACATTTCACCCATCCTTGCAAACGGCTTCAAAACGGATTCATCACCAGCTTGGAACCCAGGGACCAGACGCGTTGAACTTCTTACAACCTTTACCACCTTTATCTCCGGTCGCGTCGACATCAGAATAGCTCTCCAACCACGCCGCCTCGACAGCGATCTCAGAAAGCACTCCTACGGGTCAGCGCTCCTCCGGCATCAGGCATCATCATATCGTCTGGTCCCCCGTTCTTCTTCATCACCCTGCCAGCTCACCTCATGGACCGTACAATTTTCGGCGCCTAAGCGCCCGTGCGCCACAAATGCGCCACAAATGCGCCACAAATGCGCCAGAAACGGCCGGCCTCCTTCCACAGTGTACAGCTTCAAGAACAGAGCAGGCAGCCGGCAGCTCCACTGCCGTCACCGGATGGGACCTCCGAACCCGCGCCCGAGACCTCCGCTCTCCTCCTCGGACCGGGGCCACGGCTCAGATCAGGCACAGATCAGGTCAGCGTGGGGAGCGGGGTAGAGAGGACGGCTGTGCAGCGCGACGTGCACGTGCTGCGTGCTACGTCATGCCGTTACGCCTCCACCTGACCCATAAGACAATTACTCAGTATGTATACTTTGTAAACTTTGTGTGATTGTTTTTTCAACAAAATCACTCAGGGATTAAACAAAATACGTTTCTGCATCAGTGTAGCTACAGCATTCTCATGGTATGTTTGCTTCATAATGCACAAAAGCAAATGGTAGATTTCCTTCAAGAGCATTTGGGCTGAAAGCCCACTCTGCAGTGACCAAACCTCATATTAGCAGAAATAATATTTAAAAAATGTCTGTGCCCGTTTGTGTCACGGCTGCACTGCCAACAAGACAGAAGAAATGTGCACCAAAAGGGGTGTCTTAGTGTTCAGTCGAAGTTTGCAAAACATTTAAAAGGAACCTATCACCCGGGACCTCATTTTCACTAAAGACAGGTTACAGAAGCCCATCACACCTGCAGTGCAAAAATGCCTCTCTGCCTTTTTAAAGCCTTTGCATTACAATATAATTGTGTGTTATAACTTACCTTGCACCCTGACAGAATCCTCTGTGTAGTCCCAGGGGTTGGGCTTTGGTATGGATGCATTTCAAAAAACAACATGGGACTTGTCTGTGCTGCAGACTGCTCAGCTCTCTGCCCCTACCTTTGTGCTCCAGTACAGCTTCTCCCACCCCCACTGATGTCATCTCACCAGGCTGTGAAGGAGCAGGAGGAGTAGCTGTACAGGAACCCAAAGGTGGGGCTAAGATCTGAGGAGTGAGTAACACAGACAAGTCACATGTTGTTTTTTGAAATGCATCCAAACCAAAGCCCAACCCCTGTGACTACCCCAGGATTCTGCCAGGGTGCAAGGTAAGTTATATAGGAATATATAGGTTTTATGGCGCCTTTAGTTTTTAATCTGTTTTATTGCTATATTTAGCAGGTTCTGACTGTCTTTAAATTTCTAGCTGAAAAGCAGATATTTGGTTATTTCAGTTTTAGTCATATTATGATGATTTATTCATGGAAATATATCAATATGAGGTATTTGTGAGCTCTACACATGTCCATCCATCACATTTAGGAGATGTGAAGGTAAGTATTTTCTGTTTTGGAGCACATTTTTTGCCATGAAATTCAAATTTTAAGTATTTTTTATAAAATGTTTTATTTGAATCAAAATTGGATGAAGGCGCCTTAAAACGCCTTAATGCAATTTTGTAAAAAGGGCAAGTGTCTGCTTTCAGAAAATATGTGATTTGTTGCGGTTTACTTTATTTCTTTTTGCTGTAATTTCGGTTTTATTTGTAAACCTCAAAATTGTAAAAATTTCTCTGGCCAATAATTTGACAAATATCCAGAAGTGTCTGGCAGTGAAAGGGTTAATACCCCTTGGTTGAATTCCCAGATGAAGATGCTTATCATATATCTGTCTAGTTTTCTACCTCCTATAATCTGACCACTGTCACGGTTTGGGGTGAGTGAACCCCCTGGACCACCGCGGACGATGACACAAGCCGACACCTGGGATCGGAGTCTAAGTGGCATCCAGTCTTCACCAGAGCCCGCCGCAAAGCGGAATGGACTTGCTGCGGCGTGTTGCCGCCAGGTCGATCCACAGGTGCGACTAGCCCGCGGTGGCAGCTGAGGTACAGGAACGGCAGGCAATCTCGTGGTCAGGAGAAGGCAGAAGTTCAGGACAGGCCGCAGAGTCAGATCCGAGGTCGTAATGGAATATCAAAGCTGAAAAACAAGGAACACTGGGAACACGCATGAGAAGCTTTCTCTAAGGCTGCTAGCTCAAACATCCGGCGGTGGTTGATGGGAGCAACCAGCCTTTATGGAAAAACCAGAAGTGCCAGCACCAATCAGCGGTGCGCAGGCCTTTTAAATCATTGAGAGCCAGTGCGCGCATACCGGACGAGGAGGAAGCAGGAGCGTGCAGAGGTCAGGGCCAGGGTTCGTGCTGCCACGGAGAGGGGCACGGGTGTGCCTGCGATCTGGGACGTGGATCGCAGGGACACCCGTGACAACCATTTATTTATCTCACCTTTTCTCTATCTATTATTAGTAAATCTTTTATTTCTCTTCTACTTTATTTATCTCTCATATCTATGTACTAGAAATCTCTATATTTATCTTCTATCATAATAATAATTAATAATTCCTTTATTTATATAGCGCACACAGATTACGGAGCACTGCACAGAACTTGCCAAATCGGTCCCTGTCCCCAATGGGGCTCACAATCTAATCAACATACCAGTATGTTTTGGAGTGTGGGAGGAAACCAGAGGACCCGGAGGAAACCCATGCAAACACAGAGAGAACATACAAACTCTTGACCTGTACCCAGGTCGCCAGTGCTGTAAGGCTGTAATGCTAACCACTAAGCCACCGTGCTTTCCATCTTTTATATATCCCCTATAAATTTCTCCAATATTACAGACTGTCTACCATACTAAGGAAGCCTCTTGCTGTCTTTGACTGGTCATAAAATAGTTTTATTTTTGGGGTCCCCCTTTTAGTTTTGCCCAGGGCCCCAGTTTGTCTAAAACTGGCGCCACCCGCCAGAGTGCGCAACTTTTTATGGTGCACCTTTAACATATAGGTGCAGGACACATTTCTAATGGACTTCGCATGTTAAATCTGTTGCACGGTTCCGACTGAGCACCGGAACACCCTCTTCAGTGCAGAAATTTGTGTCCAAAACGGTTACCAAAGGGTTTCGTGCGCCACAAATGTGGTGCAGACACTTCTTAAATACCTGTGCAAGCCGTTTGCACTGAACGGAATATAAAAAGTTCAAAATAAAACTGTCGCACGACTCTTAGCAAATGTGCTCCTGTGTGTATTATCCCTGTACTGTGACATCACTGTGTGTATTATCCCTGTACTGTGACATCACTGTGTGTATTATCCCTGTACTGTGACATCACTGTGTGTATTATCCCTGTACTGTGACATCACTGTGTGTATTATCCCTGTACTGTGACATCACTGTGTGTATTATCCCTGTACTGTGACATCACTGTGTGTATTATCCCTGTACTGTGACATCACTGTGTGTATTATCCCTGTACTGTGACATCACTGTGTGTATTATCCCTGTACTGTGACATCACTGTGTGTATTATCCCTGTACTGTGACATCACTGTGTGCATTATCCCTGTACTGTGACATCACTGTGTGTATTATCTCTGTACAGTGACATCACTGTGTGTATTATCCCTGTACTGTGACATCACTGTGTGTATTATCCCTGTACTGTGACATCACTGTGTGTATTATCCCTGTACTGTGACATCACTGTGTGCATTATCCCTGTACTGTGACATCACTGTGTGTATTATCCATGTACTGTGATATCACTGTGTGTATTATCTCTGTACAATGACATCACTGTGTGTATTATCCCTGTACTGTGACATCACTGTGTGTATTATCCCTGTACTGTGACATCACTGTGTGTATTATCCCTGTACTGTGACATCACTGTGTGTATTATCCCTGTACTGTGACATCACTGTGTGTATTATCCCTGTACTGTGACATCACTGTGTGTATTATCCCTGTACTGTGACATCACTGTGTGTATTATCCCTGTACTGTGACATCACTGTGTGTATTATCCCTGTACTGTGACATCACTGTGTGTATTATCCCTGTACTGTGACATCACTGTGTGTATTATCCCTGTACTGTGACATCACTGTGTGCATTATCCCTGTACTGTGACATCACTGTGTGTATTATCTCTGTACAGTGACATCACTGTGTGTATTATCCCTGTACTGTGACATCACTGTGTGTATTATCCCTGTACTGTGACATCACTGTGTGTATTATCCCTGTACTGTGACATCACTGTGTGCATTATCCCTGTACTGTGACATCACTGTGTGTATTATCCATGTACTGTGATATCACTGTGTGTATTATCTCTGTACAATGACATCACTGTGTGTATTATCCCTGTACTGTGACATCACTGTGTGTATTATCCCTGTACTGTGACATCACTGTGTGTATTATCCCTGTACTGTGACATCACTGTGTGTATTATCCCTGTACTGTGACATCACTGTGTGTATTATCCCTGTACTGTGACATCACTGTGTGTATTATCCCTGTACTGTGACATCACTGTGTGTATTATCCCTGTACTGTGACATCACTGTGTGTATTATCCCTGTACTGTGACATCACTGTGTGTATTATCCCTGTACTGTGACATCACTGTGTGTATTATCCCTGTACTGTGACATCACTGTGTGCATTATCCCTGTACTGTGACATCACTGTGTGTATTATCTCTGTACAGTGACATCACTGTGTGTATTATCCCTGTACTGTGACATCACTGTGTGTATTATCCCTGTACTGTGACATCACTGTGTGTATTATCCCTGTACTGTGACATCACTGTGTGCATTATCCCTGTACTGTGACATCACTGTGTGTATTATCCATGTACTGTGATATCACTGTGTGTATTATCTCTGTACAATGACATCACTGTGTGTATTATCCCTGTACTGTGACATCACTGTGTGTATTATCCCTGTACTGTGACATCACTGTGTGTATTATCTCTGTACTGTGACATCACTGTGTGTATTATCCCTGTACTGTGACATCACTGTGTGTATTATCTCTGTACTGTGACATCACTGTGTGTATTATCTCTGTACTGTGCCATCACTGTGTCTATTATCCCTGTACTGTGACATCACTGTGTGTATTATCCCTGTACTGTGACATCACTGTGTGTATTATCTCTGTACTGTGACATCACTGTGTGTATTATCCCTGTACTGTGACATCACTGTGTGTATTATCCATGTACTGTCACATCACTGTGTATATTATCCCTGTACTGTGACATCACTGTGTGTATTATCCTTGTACTGTGACATCACTGTGTGTATTATCCCTGTACTGTGACATCACTGTGTGTATTATCTCTGTACTGTGACATCACTGTGTGTATTATCCCTGTACTGTGACATCACTGTGTGTATTATCTCTGTACTGTGACATCACTGTGTGTATTATCACTGTACTGTGACATCACTGTGTGTATTATCCCTGTACTGTGACATCACTGTGTGTATTATCCCTGTACTGTGACATCACTGTGTGTATTATCCCTGTACTGTGACATCACTTTGGGGCAGATTTATCAAGTGTCTGAAAGTCCGAATATTTCTAGTTGCCCCTGGCAACCAATCACAGCTCCCCTTTAAAATATTCATGAGCACTGGTAAAATGAAAGCCGAGCTGTGATTGGTTGCCATGGGCAACTGGAAATATTCTGACTTTCAGACAGCTTGATAAATCTGCCCCTGTGTGTATTATCCCTGTACTGTGACATCACTGTGTGTATTATCCCTGTACTGTGACATCACTGTGTGTATTATCCCTGTACTGTGACATCACTGTGTGTATTATCCCTGTACTGTGACATCACTGTGTGTATTATCTCTGTACTGTGACATCACTGTGTGTATTATCCCTGTACTGTGACATCACTGTGTGTATTATCTCTGTACTGTGACATCACTGTGTGTATTATCCCTGTACTGTGCCATCACTGTGTCTATTATCCCTGTACTGTGACATCACTGTGTGTATTATCCCTGTACTGTGACATCACTGTGTGTATTATCTCTGTACTGTGACATCACTGTGTGTATTATCCCTGTACTGTGACATCACTGTGTGTATTATCCATGTACTGTCACATCACTGTGTATATTATCCCTGTACTGTGACATCACTGTGTGTATTATCCTTGTACTGTGACATCACTGTGTGTATTATCCCTGTACTGTGACATCACTGTGTGTATTATCTCTGTACTGTGACATCACTGTGTGTATTATCCCTGTACTGTGACATCACTGTGTGTATTATCTCTGTACTGTGACATCACTGTGTGTATTATCACTGTACTGTGACATCACTGTGTGTATTATCCCTGTACTGTGACATCACTGTGTGCATTATCCCTGTACTGTGACATCACTGTGTGCATTATCCCTGTACTGTGACATCACTGTGTGTATTATCTCTGTACAGTGACATCACTGTGTGTATTATCCCTGTACTGTGACATCACTGTGTGTATTATCCCTGTACTGTGACATCACTGTGTGTATTATCCCTGTACTGTGACATCACTGTGTGCATTATCCCTGTACTGTGACATCACTGTGTGTATTATCCATGTACTGTGATATCACTGTGTGTATTATCTCTGTACAATGACATCACTGTGTGTATTATCCCTGTACTGTGACATCACTGTGTGTATTATCCCTGTACTGTGACATCACTGTGTGTATTATCTCTGTACTGTGACATCACTGTGTGTATTATCCCTGTACTGTGACATCACTGTGTGTATTATCTCTGTACTGTGACATCACTGTGTGTATTATCCCTGTACTGTGCCATCACTGTGTCTATTATCCCTGTACTGTGACATCACTGTGTGTATTATCCCTGTACTGTGACATCACTGTGTGTATTATCTCTGTACTGTGACATCACTGTGTGTATTATCCCTGTACTGTGACATCACTGTGTGTATTATCCATGTACTGTCACATCACTGTGTATATTATCCCTGTACTGTGACATCACTGTGTGTATTATCCTTGTACTGTGACATCACTGTGTGTATTATCCCTGCACTGTGACATCACTGTGTGTATTATCTCTGTACTGTGACATCACTGTGTGTATTATCCCTGTACTGTGACATCACTGTGTGTATTATCTCTGTACTGTGACATCACTGTGTGTATTATCACTGTACTGTGACATCGCTGTGTGTATTATCCCTGTACTGTGACATCACTGTGTCTATTATCCCTGTACTGTGACATCACTGTGTGTATTATCCCTGTACTGTGACATCACTGTGTGTATTATCTCTGTACTGTGACATCACTGTGTGTATTATTTCTGTACAGTGCACATCCACACAATGATATGAACACAACCTTAGCGTAGCACGGCGGGCACACTGCGGCGCTGGGGAGAGGAGGCTGCGTACGGTGCCATATGCCGAGAAAAAGTAGGACATGCCCCATCTTTTCACAGGGGAAGGAAGCTTTACTGCTCCCGTAGGCCGCTGTGCGCCCATTGCCATATATACGTCGGCCATATATACGTCCCCCATACGGCAGTGTAAATGCAGCCTTAAAGGGCACCTGTGAGTGGTAGGTGGAACTTTAAACCTTCCACAGGCCTTTACTTAGCGGTGGCTTAGTGTCCCAATGTAGTTCTATCCTAACTCTGTGTGAGGGACATGAGCACCGGCTATTTTATTTTTAAATTGTGCCAACAAAGTTGGTAAAGGTGGCTTTGTGTCTTAGAATCCTTAAGTTCTCTTTAAAGGGCACCTACCACCACAAATCTACCTATAAAGGTAGATCGGGTGGTAGGTGAATCAATGGGACGTGAGGATAGCCCTTTTAAGGGCTAATCCTCACGTCCCCGCACTGTTTTATAAACTTTTATTACATTAATATGTTAATTTACTTATGCGGCTACTGGGGCGTGGAGTAGCCGCATCTGAGGTTACACGAGGCGGCTACTCCACGCCCCGGTAGCCACATTACCCCTCCTACTCACCATGTTCGGCGCGCAGCTGCTCGTAGCTGCGCGCCCTCGTCCGCCGATCCTGACGTCTGCGCATGCGCAGAACAGCAGGCCCGCGCCTGCGCGGTCACTGCTCTGAAGCCGGGGCTGCGCAGGCGCGGGCCTGCTGTTCTGCGCATGCGCAGACGGCAGGATCGGCGGACGAGGGCGCGCAGCTACGAGCAGCTGCGCGCCGAACATGGTGAGTAGGAGGGGTAATGTGGCTACCGGGGCGTGGAGTAGCCGCCTCGTGTAACCTCAGATGCGGCTACTCCACGCCCCAGTATTAATGTAATAAAAGTTTATAAAACAGTGCGGGGACGTGAGGATTAGCCCTTAAAAGGGCTATCCTCACGTCCCATTGATTCACCTACCACCCGATCTACCTTTATAGGTAGATTTGTGGTGGTAGGTTTCCTTTAAATTCCAGAATCAGTTAAGTTCAAGTTTTAGAAAATAAACCAATAAACCTGTATATATATTATGGAAAGTGCAACAGTCAGAAGCGCCATCTAGTGGTAGAAATGTGTAATGTAGTTATTTACATTTTGCTGGTAACCTTGCTGTTTCATCATTTCTTTATGCTGTGTAAACCTTCTGCTGCCCCCTGCTGCTCACCTTGGATGTTAGTTTTCAATCACTACACAGCAATGTCACCGCGTGTGAAGGTTTAAAAATGTTTTGGTAACACCAAAGCATTTGAGATATTATTCATGAAAGGAGATACATTCCGGTTTGCTGATCCTTTCCTTTTAACCCCTTAAAGGACATCTACCAACAGGATTGTAAACCAAGTACACTGCCATACTGGTGTGTGCCCTCTCTCGCAGGATCTGTTCTTCTTTTAGCTTCTTATGCCCTGCTTTAAAAAAAAAAAAAAAGGAGGAGCTCCGGGCACAATAGCTGTTAATTGAGCCCAGAGCCCGTCAGGTTCAATTGTATATTTTTTTATACTTTTTTTTAAATGTAAAAACAAGGGCATAAAAGCTTTAAGAAGTGCAGATCCTGCCAGAGGGGGCACACACCAGTATGTCAGTGTTCTGGGTTTACAATCTTTATCCTGGTGGTAGATTTCCTTTAAAGGAAATCTACCTTCAAAATCCATCATGATAAACCAGGGACACTTACTCATAGATCCAGGCACAGTGACTGTGGTAATCTTCTTATATTTGTTATCCATTGTCTCCTGCCTTCTAAAATTAGCTTTTAAGTTATGTTAATGAGCCAGAAGGGCTCTGGGGAGTGTAACCAGAGCACCTCCGTGCTGCAGCTTCACAGGCTGCTACAATGTCTCTCTTCCCCCTCTGCTCCCTCAGCACTTTCCCCCTCCCTCTGCCTTCTGTAATCTCACTGCAGCAGAGGAAGTTTCAGCACACAGTGGGAGCCCCCTGAGCTTTTCTAGCTTATTAGCATAATTTTAAAAGTTGATATTAGAAGGAATAAGGCCATGGGTAACAAATATAAGAAGATTACCACAGTCTTGGTGCCTGGATCTATGAGTAAGTGTCCCTGGTTTATCATGATCGATTTTCACGGTACTGTAGGTTTGCTTTAATGTCACAACTAGAGATGAGCGAGCAAAATAGCATGTGAAGAACAATATATATGTGTGTGAAGAACACATTGCAGATGTTTAAATACATCTGCAATGTGTTCTTCACACATATATATTGTTCTTCACATACTATTTTGTTCGCGCCGTTCCGCGCGTATCTCCCGACAAGTAAGCAGATGTGCCGAACATCTGTAATCTATTCTGCACTGTGTTCTGCACTGTGTTTTTATCTTAAATGATCCTGTGTTCACTGTTTTTATTCTATTCTTCATTGTTCTTCACTGTGTTTTTTTAAATTAAATGCTCGATCTCGAGCAGGGGAAATACTCGTCCGAGCAACGAGCCGTCTCGAGTACCCTAATGCTCGACCGAGCATCAAGCTCGGACGAGCATGTTCGCTCATCTCTAGTCACAACCCTTTTTTGTTTCTTCAATTCTTATTCTCCACCTTTCAAAAGTCTTAATTTAATTTTCACAGAACCTTATGAGGGTTTGGTTTATGAGGTACAAATTGTACTTCCTTACCACTTACTACTAGTTCATGTTTTATACCAGGTACTGGGAAGATAGAAGAAAAATCCAGATGCAGCGGAATTGACTAAAACAAGAACAACTCTGACAATTTTTACAGGCTTTGTTTTTACCACTCTGATTTTGCAGTCCAAATAACACCCCTAACTGAACAACCTTTAAACCACCCCCTTTTATTTTTACATTTTTATTTTTAAAAAATCGATAATTTTGACATTTGAATGTATTTTCCATTCACATTGCTGGTATGGGTGATATATAATATAAAGCTGAGTGTATGTATTTATGTATGTATGTCCGCTAAAGGCATCTGCACTGTCGCATTTATTAAACGGAAGTTAGAAGCTGAGCCGTGATTGGTTTCTGCTTTGCCACAGGTCATTAATATGAGCTCTGAGATTTGATTGATTACTATATGCAATATGACACTTATGTTTGAGGTAAGATGGATAAGGATACAGAGATAGGGGAAGATTTATCAGAAATGACAGAGGTAAAACTGCTCCAGTTTCCCATGGAAACTAATCAGAGATCAGCTGTTATTTTATAAACAGCTGCGGGAAAATGAACTTAAGCTCAGATTGGTTACGTGGGCAACTAAAACAGTTCTGCTCTCAGACACTTCTGATAAATCTCTCCATAGACAAAGTGACAGTCAGAGATGGTCGGAGAAAGTGAGAGACAGAGAAAGTCAGAGACATAGACAGTCAGAGAAACCCGGAGACAGAGATAGGCAGAGACAGACAGACACAGTCAGAAACACTCAGAGATAGAAACGGTCAGAGACAGACAGACAGAGACAGTGCCAGCGACAGTTGGAGACAGAGACAGCCAGAGACAGATAGACACAGACAGATGGTCAGAGACACTCGGAGACATTAATGTTCAGAGACAGTCAGAGAGAGATAGATACAAATAAAATATTTTTTGTTATCCCATTCTGTTTTGTTATAGCTAAGATCAGTTATTTACTATCCCATATCCCAGGCAACGCCGGGAGCTACAGCTAGTACATACACTCACCGGCCACTTTATTAGGTACACCATGCTAGTAATGGGTTAGACCCCCTTTTGCCTTCAGAACTGCCTCAATTCTTCGCATAGATTCAACAAGGTGCTGGAAGCATTCCTCTGAGATTTTGGTCCATATTGACATGATGGCATCCCACAGTTGCCGCAGATTTGTCGGCTGCACATCCATGATGCGAATCTCCCGTTCCACCACATCCCAAAGATGCTCTATTGGATTGAGATCTGGTGACTGTGGAGGCCATTTGAGTACAGTGAACTCATTGTCATGTTCAAGAAACCAGTCTGAGATGATTCCAGCTTTATGGCATGGCGCATTATCCTGCTGAAAGTAGCCATCAGATGTTGGGTACATTGTGGTCATAAAGGGATGGACATGGTCAGCAACAATACTCAGGTAGGCTGTGGCGTTGCAACGATGCTCAATTGGTACCAAGGGGCCCAAAGAGTGCCAAGAAAATATTCCCCACACCATGACACCACCACCACCAGCCTGAAGCTTTGATACAAGGCAGGATGGATCCATGCTTTCATGTTGTTGACCCCAAATTCTGACCCTACCATCCGATTGTCGCAGCAGAAATCGAGACTCATCAGACCAGGCAACGTTTTTCTAATCTTCTACTGTCCAATTTCGATGAGCTTGTGCAAATTGTAGCCTCAGTTTCCTGTTCTTAGCTGAAAGGAGTGGCACCCGGTGTGGTCTTCTGCTGCTGTAGCCCATCTGCCTCAAAGTTCGGCGTACTGTGCGTTCAGAGATGCTCTTCTGCCTACCTTGGTTGTAACGGGTGGCGATTTCAGTCACTGTTGCCTTTCTATCAGCTCGAACCAGTCTGCCCATTCTCCTCTGACCTCTGGCATCAACAAGGCGTTTCCGCCCACAGAACTGCCGCTCACTAGATGTTTTTTCTTTTTCGGACCATTCTCTGTAAACCCTAGAGATGGTTGTGCGTGAAAATCCCAGTAGATCAGCAGTTTCTGAAATACTCAGACCAGCCCTTCTGGCACCAACAACCATGCCACGTTCAAAGGCACTCAAATCACCTTTCTTCCCCATACTGATGCTTGGTTTGAACTGCAGGAGATTGTCTTGACCATGTCTACATGCCTAAATGCACTGAGTTGCCGCCATGTGATTGGCTGATTAGAAATTAAGTGTTAACGAGCAGTTGGACAGGTGTACCTAATAAAGTGGCCGGTGAGTGTATATACAGGCAGTCCCCTACTTAAGGATATCCTACTTACAGACGAACCCTAGTTAAAGACGGACCTCTCTGCCCCCTGTGACCTCTGGTGAAGCTCTCTGGATGTTACTATAGTCCCAGACTGCAGTGATCAGCTGTAAGGTGTCTGTAATGAGGTTTTATGGATAATCCTCGTTCCCATAACAGCAAAACATTTTGAAACGGCAATTGTCAATGGGACGAAATTTTTTTTTTCTAGAACTTCAATTATAAAATATACAGTTTTGATTTACATACAAATTCAACCTAAGAACAAACCTCCGGACCCTATCTTGTACATAACCCGACATATATATATATATATGTCAGACATGTTTGGGCACAGGAATAACTAATTTGTTTATGATTATATTTATTTTTGAGTTCAAGGCAAAGAAAGGGAATATTTGAATTAACTCCTTGGTGCCAAAGACAGTTTTCACTTTCCTTTTTTTTAAATCTGTAAGTGGTTACAACTTTGTAATACTTTAAAGGGAACCTGTCACCAGCCACACAGCTCTTACACCCACAAACATACCATACAGGGGCATATTTACTTACCCGGCCCATTCGCGATCCAGCGGCGCGTTCTCTGCGCTGGATTCGGGTCCGGCCGGGATTTATGAAGGTAGTTCCTCCGCCGTCCACCAGGTGGCGCTGCTGCGCTGAAGTTCCCGGAGGCGCGCCGAAACGCCCTGAAATTCACCGGCCTATCCTGGATGAAGGTAAGCGCAATTTTCGTGACCCCTTTTTTTTTTTTAAATGCAGCGGTTTTTCCGAATCCGTCGGGTTTTCGTTCGGCCACGCCCCCCGATGGGCCACAATCCGATCGCGAGCGCCAAAATCCCGGGGCAATTCAGGTACAATCGGCGCAAATCGGAAATATTCCGGTAACACGTCGGGAAAACGCGAATCGGCCTCTTAGTAAATGACTTCCACGGTGGCTGTTAAGTGTTCTCTAGGCATGTCCTTATAACAGTTCAAAGCTGCCTTTACCCTGAAAAATAAAGTTATATGCACCCCCTCTGCAGAGGTACCAGTCAGGGGGGTGGGGTTTGGGTACAGAAGTCAAGCACTCACTCACCCTCCAGGCCACCTCATCCACGAGGCAGGGCAGGTATCAACTCAATGGCGGGAAGGAGGCGCGGGTTACATGATGAGGCGGCCTGGAGGGCCATCTTTCTAGGATGTTATGAGGCTTAGAATTTGGGTGGTTCACCAGAACCTATATTTAGAGGCACCTTTATCAAATATCAAAACCAGAATAACACAGAATAGCCGAAGCACTGAACGGAAGCAAGAAGACAAACAGTTTGACCTGCAAGGGAAGATGGTGAACACAGAGTTTAAATCAAAATGCTCCAGGTGAATTTCTGCTGACAGGTTCCCTTCAATATTAGCTTAGAGCTTGCGCAGTAATGCTGCTGAAATCTATGGGCAGCCGCAGCTGGTGGACACAATGCGAAGGTGTACCAGGTGGTCAAGCTAGACTCTTGCACTGGGACTGTGAGTCTTCGGCTTCTCCCCTGACAGCCTGTGTTTATTCCCTACCAGAAAGAAGAGATTGGGATAAAATGGTACTGAAATTAAAAGCCTCCACATTAACAATGTTTTATTATTTAGCTTTCTGTTTATCTCTATGGGATTGCTTGACAAACATGTTCTGCACCTTGGGCACAATCATGTTGATAAATGGTGCGGCACTTTGCCTGCATGACCTGTTGTTCCATCTTTAAGGGAAAGTAAAAAAACTTCCTTCGACTTTTAAAATTATGTTAATGAGCAATGGCTATGGGGGTGTTACCAGAGCCCCTCAGTACTGTAGTTTCATAGGCTGTTATACTGTACAGGAGAACTTCCCCTCCCTTCCCTCACTCGACACTTTCCCAAAAATCTGCCTGCTGCAATCTTACAGTTGCTGACAGTTTAGCACAAGTTGAGAGGGTGGAAGAGCTCCTGCACAGCCTGTGAATCTGCATCATGGAGGAGCTCTGGTAACACCCCCCCCCCCCCCCTCCCAAGCCCTTCTGGTTTATTACCATCATTTTAAAAGTTGATTTTAAAAAGAAATAGACCATGGATAGCAAATGTAAGAACAGTATTACAGTCACAGTGCCTGGATCTATGAGTAAGTTTCCCTGGTTTATCATGGTTGATTTTGATGGCAGATTTCCTTTAAAGAGAACCTGTCAGTGTGATTTGGGACACTCAACACCCAACCACCCACAGGACTGGTGGTTTAGTGTTCCAAATCTCCATTTAGCAAGTTCTTATGTACTTTCTATTAAAATAAAAAAACGTTTATACCTACCTAGTTCCAGTGCTCCCCGTGCCTGTGCAGTCACACAGTGAAGCCGTTGTACTACACCCTGGCTTTACTGCCCAATGAATCCGGGGTGTTCTGCTCTAGCAATGCGCAATGAAGCTGGGATGTACTGCTCCAGCAATGCACAATGAAGCCGGGGTGTTCTGCTCCAGCAATGCACAATGAAGCCAGGGTGTACTGCTCCAGCAATGCCCAATGTAGCTGGGGTGTACTGCTCCAGCAATACACAATGAAGCCGGGGTGTACATCTCCAGCAATGCGCAATGAAGCCGGGGTGTACTGCTCCAGCAATACGCAATGAAGCCGGGGTGTACATCTCCAGCAATGCGCAATGAAGCCGGGGTGTACATCTCCAGCAATGCGCAATGAAGCCGGGGTGTACTGCTCCAGCAATACGCAATGAAGCCGGGGTGTACATCTCCAGCAATGCGCAATGAAGCCGGGGTATACTGCTCCAGCAATGCCCAATGTAGCCGGGGTGTACTGCTCCAGCAATACGCAATGAAGCCGGGGTGTACATCTCCAGCAATGCGCAATGAAGCCGGGATGTGCTGCTCCAGCAATGTGCAATGAAGCCGGGGTGTACATCTCCAGCAATGCGCAATGAAGCCGGGATGTGCTGCTCCAGCAATGCGCAATGAAGCCGGGGTGTACTTCTCCAGCAATGCGCAATGAAGCCGGGGTGTGCTGCTCCAGCAATGCGCAATGAAGCCGGGATGTGCTGCTCCAGCAATGCGCAATGAAGCCGGGGTGTACTTCTCCAGCAATGCGCAATGAAGCCGGGGTGTTCCGCTCCTGCAATGCGCAATGAAGCCGGGGTGTACTTCTCCAGCAATGCGCAATGAAGCCGGGGTGTGCTGCTCCAGCAATGCGCAATGAAGCCGGGATGTGCTGCTCCAGCAATGCGCAATGAAGCCGGGGTGTACTTCTCCAGCAATGCGCAATGAAGCCGGGGTGTTCCGCTCCTGCAATGCGCAATGAAGCCGGGGTGTACTTCTCCAGCAATGCGCAATGAAGCCGGGGTGTTCCGCTCCTGCAATGCGCAATGAAGCCGGGGTATTCCGCTCCTGCAATGCGCAATGAAGCAGGGGTGTACTGCTCCAGCAATGCGCAATGAAGCCGGGGTGTACTGCTCCAGCAATGCGCAATGAAGCCGGGGTGTACTGCTCCAGCAATGCGCAATGAAGCCGGGGTGTACTTCTTCAGCAATGCGCAATGAACCCGGGATGTACTGCTCCAGCAATGTGCAATGAAGCCGGGGTGTACTGCTCCAGCAATGTGCAATGAAGCCGGGGTGTACTGCTCCAGCAATGCGCAATGAAGCCGGGGTGTACTTCTTCAGCAATGCGCAATGAAGCCGGGATGTGCTGCTCCAGCAATGCACAATGAAGCGGGGGTGTACTGCTCCAGCAATGCGCAATGAAGCCAGGGTGTACTGCTCCAGCAATGCGCAATAAAGCCGGGATGTACTGCTCCAACAATGCACAATGAAGCCGGGATGTACTGCTCCAGCAATGCACAATGAAGCCGGGATGTACTGCTCCAGCAATGCACAATGAAGCCGGGATGTACTGCTCCAGCAATGCACAATAAAGCCGGGATGTACTGCTCCAGCAATGCACAATAAAGCCGGGGTGTACTACTTCAGCTTTAAAGAACTGTACAGGCAATGGGAGCACAAAAGATGAGTCTGATCTGCCTTATGGTCTCTAGGTAAGTATAATCTTTTTATTTTCGTTGATATCGCCCATGGAGGTTAGTAATTAGTGATTTTGGACACTAAACCACCGATCCATAAGAACCTATGGGTGGTTTAGTGTCCCAAATTGCCCTGACAGGTCCTATTTTAGCCTCAAGATAAATTAATTGTATTAAGAGCAAACTTAGCAGTTACTGTCATACCGAATTATCAAATTTCCATTACTATTATATTTCACAAATCGAAGGGCCAGGACCTAAAAAAATACCCCTCTCTGTCAATGACACAAGTCAGCGTAATTAATTGGGGAGGTTAGAGATAAAAGATGACTTTGCTCTAACAATTTACATGGAATAGTCCAAATCACATTAAGGT
Organism: Engystomops pustulosus; assembly: GCF_040894005.1. Taxonomy (NCBI): domain Eukaryota; kingdom Metazoa; phylum Chordata; class Amphibia; order Anura; family Leptodactylidae; genus Engystomops; species Engystomops pustulosus. The sequence goes on along the minus strand of NC_092416.1, from coordinate 156,990,222 downwards.
GAAGACACATTATGATGGGGGTTAACACAGACCACATCCATACACATTAACAGTGGCTGTTTTCTAACAAATAAATTGCTTATTCCTGAGTAACATTTTTGCCAACCGTGTGGCTTTGTGCCCAAAATACTATAATCACTGGTGAAAATGGGAGAAAAAGAATGACTTTCCTCAAGAGTTCACACTGGATCACAGAGTAAAACAGGACCCCATCTATTACTGTCAGATTGTGTCCTCTCTCTGTAATTATGCTCTGAAGAAATATGGAGCCTACAGTCTAACTTTTCATAGGTTTTTTTCTATTAACATTTACTGGAAGCGAAGATTTATTTGGACAGGAACGTAGAAAAGTGCAGAGAATTGGGAAATAGCAAATGAGAACAGTTATGGAAATTACCCATATTCTTAGCTGGTTAAAAATTAATTTGCTGGGAACTTAATGAAACCATTGACGTTTTAGCTTGAGTGAAAATCCTCTATAAAATTCAATACTTTGTGGACTGTTCAAGGGGTTGTCCTCTTTTAGCAATTACTTGATATTATTTCTGTAATAAAAAGTTATAAGACTGAATGTTATAAAGTTGAATAGATCTCACTTACCACTTTGCCAGAGCACAGCTACAATCCTAGAATATAAATGCATATTTCACTGTCCTGCTGCTACTAATAATGAACACAAAGGTAGCCCTACACAGATCTTCAGGGCCAATACGTAACACTGTCTTCAACTTTGTGTGGTCAAACCTGCTAACAGATCCCCTATAACCAGAGGTGGGCCCCGGGCAACACTAAAAGTGGGGCCCCAAAATTTCATCAACAGCCACATTGCGTAAGAGGCTCCTTTATCCCTGCACAATAATAACACTTTGTAGTTACATACAGTAGTAGGTAAGAAAATGTGTAATATGGGACTGTAGGAGAATTTTATAGGAGATGGATAATATGAAAGATCATATAGATTTATAGATAGATGATAGAAGATAGATATGATTGATAGATAGATAGATAATAGAGAGGAGATAGATGAGGGTAAATAGAAGATAAATACATGGACAAAACGCTAGATAGATAAGTGGTTAGATAGATGGATATATAGATAGGAAGTAGGCAAATTATAGGAGATCAATTGATAGATAGATAGATAGATAGATAGATAGATAGATAGATAGATAGATAGATAGATAGATAGATAGATAGGAGATAGATGGGTAGATAGAAGATACATTGATAAATAGATGGACAAAACTCTACATAGATAAATGGTTAGATAGAAAGATATATAGATAGGAAATATACAAATTATAGGAGATGGATAACTAGACAGATAGATGATAGATATATAGACAGGAGATAGATGATAAGCATCTTCTCCCGGGCATTCAACCAGGGGTAACCAAGAGCAATACATCCTCTACCCACAAATGTCCACTTTTAGGGGATCCCTTTAGGAGAAGGCACATGCCCAGTTTGCCACCCTCTAACGCCGGCTCTGCCTTTAATAGATTCTATATATACTTTTTCAATAATATGTATAAATTAAAAATCTATTTACTGTAATATGAAACTCCGACAATCTTGTAAGGAACCTTAAATGCCTGCTAAAGGAAAAAAAAATCTCCCTGTAAAATTCTTCTGCTCTCTTTCTGTTGTAAATATTCTTACTATGCCGAGGTTTCACAGAACTGCATATTAGGAAGTCTTAGTCATTCCTTGATTCACACTTTCTCCTTATAGAGTACATGCTCATGCACACAGCTGTATTATCACTCTGCTATTGAAGTTCATTGTACCTGTTTATAGAGATCCAAAAGAATAAACGCATGGCATACTCCATTGCTTGGACTATTTTGCTTATTATTAACAGAATCGGAGCATGATAGTCTCCGGTTGTGTGATAGTTTTCCCCATAACTACACTGTATACCAAGCAGTTATGTCTCTCAACTCCCCTTTAACGTCCCAAGCTGGAAAGAAAAAAATAGATAAATAGTAACAGGGGCATCCTCTATACCTAGAGGAGAGGTGATTCTACCATCGCCATAGACAGGGGGCATCCTCTATACCTAGAGGAGAGGTGGTTCTACCATCGCCATAGACAGGGGGCATCCTCTACACCTAGAGGAGAGGCGATTCTACCATCACCATAGACAGGGGGCATCCTCTACACCTAGAGGAGAGGCAGTCATACCATCACCATAGACAGGGGGCATCCTCTACACCTAGAGGAGAGGTGGTTCTACCATCGCCATAGACAGGGGACATCCTCTACACCTAGAGGAGAAGAGGTAATACCATCACCATAGACAGGGGTCATCCTCTACACCTAGAGGAGAGGCGGTTCTACCATCACCATAGACAGGGGTCATCCTCTACACCTAGAGGAGAGGCGGTTCTACCATCACCATAGACAGGGGGCATCCTCTACACCTAGAGGAGAGGCAGTCATACCATCACCATAGACAGGGGTTATCCTCTACACCTAGAGGAGAGGCGGTTCTACCATCACCATAGACAGGGGGCATCCTCTACACCTAGAGGAGAGGAGGTTCTACCATCACCATAGACAGGGGGCATCCTCTACACCTAGAGGAGAGGCAGTCATACCATCACCATAGACAGGGGTTATCCTCTACACCTAGAGGAGAGGAGGTTCTGCCATCACCATAGACAGGGGGCATCCTCTACACCTAGAGGAGAGGAGGTTCTACCATCACTATAGACACGGGGTATCCTCTACACCTAGAGGAGAGGAGGTTCTGCCATCACCATAGACAGGGGGCATCCTCTACACCTAGAGGAGAGGCAGTCATACCATCACCATAGACAGGGGGTATCCTCTACACCTAGAGGAGAGGAGGTTCTACCATCACCATAGACAGGAGGCATCCTCTACATCTAGAGGAGAGGTGATTCTACCATCACCACAGACAGGGGGTATCCTCTACACCTAGAGGAGAGGAGGTTCTACCATCACCATAGACAGGGAGCATCCTCTACACCTAGAGGAGAGGTGATTCTACCATCACCACAGACAGGGGGCATCCTCTACACCTAGAGGAGAGGAGGTTCTACCATCACCATAGACAGGAGGCATCCTCTACATCTAGAGGAGAGGTGATTCTACCATCACCACAGACAGGGGGTATCCTCTACACCTAGAGGAGAGGAGGTTCTACCATCACCATAGACAGGGAGCATCCTCTACACCTAGAGGAGAGGCGATTCTACCATCACCATAGACAGGGGGTATCCTCTACACCTAGAGGAGAGGTGATTCTACCATCACCACAGACAGGGGGCATCCTCTACACCTAGAGGAGAGGAGGTTCTACCATCACCATAGACAGGGGGCATCCTCTACACCTAGAGGAGAGGAGGTTCTACCATCCTAATAGAGAGGGATTCTTTACTGTAAGAGCAGTGAGACTGTGGAACTCTCTGCCGCAAGAGGTTGTTGTGGAGGATATTCTGTAGATGTTCAAGAGGGGCCTGGATTCTGGAGAGCAAAAATATCACGGGTTATGGGGATAAAACATTTGTTGGAAAGAAAAGATAAATAGTAACAATCATTGGACAGCTCTTCGGAATATGTTGTTGCTATGTATTGCAAGCAACAGGAAACAAGCATATTTGCACGTCAATGGCATTTCCTGAGCAGTAATGGCCATTAGGGTAATAACTATGACTGAAATCTGTGACGTAAGCCAGATTAGAGACACTTCTGCAGAAAGGTAACGTAATAATAAAACTTATTTGAGGCCAAGCGTGAAAAAGGAAGTAGTAACTATAGTTTACTGTAAGAAAAGCAGAACAAAACAGCACCCACATATTCCCATAGCTCAAGGGATGTGTCTACATAGGAAGGACTTATGCACATGGCCAAAATAATGGGCAGATATATGAAAAAGCCGCGGCATAACCATGACCCCATTACTTTCTTTTGGACTCAGTCATGTTGTGGTGCTTGCACTGTGTCTGCACGGCACCGTTCAAGGGTCTTTGCTATTTGCTACGTAGATCGGCACACGCTTCATTTCTTGCAGCAAGCAAAATGCACAGGAGCCCTTAGGCCCCTTTCACACAAGTGTTGTCGGGACATATATCCAGTTGCACAATTTGTGGACAGATATCAGGCCCTATAGATGCCTAAGGCGCCCAGCCGTGGTACTCACCGTACCATACTGTTGCCGGGAAAAATATGCTCTATCTTCTCCCGTATGGCCGGGTATCAGGTGTCCCTATAGACAGGGGAGGAGTGAGCAGCACTGATCCCTCCATCTTTCTATTCAAACATGTTCTAAGTCCGAACCCGACTTTCCCATTTGGGTTCAACTGCGCTGCCGCGCGACCTAGGCGGCTGGCCAGTCATAGCCATGGCTGGTTGCCAGGGGTTTCTGCCAGAAATATGTCCAGGTCGTGTAGCCGAACCTCAAACCCGAATGGAAACGTTGGGTCCGCTCTTCTCTAATTATGATTTCCATGACAACTTTTTGGTGTTTTTTTTCTAATCAATGGGGATATTTATAAGGACTAATATGCCAGTTCTTTGGTTTACAAATCCTGAAATAAACACAATTACTTGAAAGCCGCCAGTAATTGCAATTATTTTTTCCCTTCATGCTTCCCCCCAATGAGTTTATATTACTATGTTTTACCACACTTTATACTAGATCTGTGCAGTATGCACTGACTGGTAACCTATGAATTTATTGGGGCACATTTACTAAGGGTCTGTGGACCGCATTTCCGTTGGGTTTCCCAACTTTTTCCGACTTTCATGCGACACAAATCAGGGGCGTTGCCGTCGGACAACCCGACTGATTTGGCCTAAGCACAGGATTTAAAATTCAAATTTTGTCCCAAGACAATGCGCTCACATACACCTGGAAGAAGAAGGTGAACTCCGGAGGACCTCAGCGAGGAAGCATCACATGCAGGATATCGGGTGCACAATCTCAGTGAATTGCACCGGACTTCATCCCCGTCGGACAACGCACTTCGGGGATTGCCACGGGATCGGGTAACTAAATGTGCCCCATAGTCTTTTTTTGCCAATGAAGGGCAAGGCCGGGGTGGGGATCTTCTTAGTCCAGTGCAATGTTTAGCAGCGGGGGTAGCCAAAGATTGGTGCAAGATGTGCCAGCTCTTTGTTAATGCCCCCTATAGTACACTAGCCATACCTAGCATCTGGCTGCCATCACAACCCATTCTCACCTGTGATTTAGTTACTCAAAACTGATCGGAGAGACATTTTAATGTAAGGGGGAGGATTCTGAATCATTCCTCTAAAACCCGCTTCAAGCAGGAACTATGGCTCTAGGGCAAGCCTACATGAACAAGAAAACTGTGCAGGATTTCCAAAACGGGAAGTGACATCGCTCCCAGCAAAGCTCAGTTTGGAATTTTTCCCAGAATTTATCTTTCATTTTGTAAATGATTTTTCATATTGAATCTACTTGTTTTTGGTTAAAAGTTATTCAGGATTTTTAAATATATTTAGTAATCAATAAGTCATTCTTATCCTGTAATGTATTATGGCATTTGGTGGTTATATCACAAACCTATGTAAAACTTTGTAAAACTCCTCATATTCTGGCTGTCACAATAAATCAAATATTCATTTTACATACTTTTTGCAGGTTACATACAAGATAGGTTCTGTAGGTTTGTTCTTAAGTTGAATTTGTATGTAAGTTGAAACTGTATATTTTATAATTGTAGCTCCAGGCAAATTTTTTTTGGTCTTTATGACAAATAGATTTTAAAAATGTTGGGTTGTCATCAGAACCAGTACTAACAATAAAGCTTCATTACAGACACCTGTGATAACTGTTATAGCTGATTATTGTAGCCTAAGGCTAAAGAACAGTAAATTACCAACATCCAGAGGGCCGTTTGTAACTAGGGGTTGTCTGTAAGTTTGGTGTTCTAAAGTAGTGGACCACCTGTATCTGCACCGGACATAACTACATACTGATTCAGGACATTTCATGGTCTTTCCTGTTACCAGAGTCCCTCCGTGCTCCTCTGTTACCAGAGTCCCTCCGTGCTCCTCTGTTACCAGAGTCCCTCCGTGCTCCTCTGTTACCAGAGTCCCTCCGTGCTCCTCTGTTACCAGAGTCCCTCCGTGCTCCTCTGTTACCAGAGTCCCTCCGTGCTCCTCTGTTACCAGAGTCCCTCCGTGCTCCTCTGTTACCAGAGTCCCTCCGTGCTCCTCTGTTACCAGAGTCCCTCCGTGCTCCTCTGTTACCAGAGTCCCTCCGTGCTCCTCTGTTACCAGAGTCGCTCCGTGCTCTTCTGTTACCAGAGTCCCTCCGTGTTGCTGTGTTCCTGTGTCCCGTGTGCCTTTGTTCCCGTTCCCATTTGCCTGGACCTCCCGTTCCTGACCCTCGATTGGATTTGACGCTGTATCTCTGCCGCCTGCCCTGACCCTGTGCCTGGACCCAACTATGAGACTGTCTTCTGCTAAGGTACCTCGACCTCGGCTGCCACTGCGGGCTAGTCGCACCTGTGGAACGACCTGGTGGTACCCTGCCGCAGCAAGACCATCCTACTTTGCGGCGGGCTCTGGTGAAGATCAGGTGCCACTTAGACTCCGGTCCCAGATGTCTGCTAGTACATCTCCCGCGGTGGTCCAGAGTATCCACTGATTCCGAACCCTGACACTTCCATAGGTGTAACTACAAGGGCATTGTCGAAGTTCAGCTAGGGTCCGCATGATGTGTGCATGGCAATATTAAAGGCAATGGCTCACTGTCAGCCAGGAGAGAACTTACTTTTCATGGCTTTAGCTGTTTTGTCTTGATTCATTATTCATTATTATTAGGGTTGGACTGGACCAGCAGAATACTAGATGGCCATCTGCCAGTGCCTAGCAAAAGACAAGCCCCAAGGCATAAGTTTAGCTTGAGTTGCCCTCACACAGCTTCTCATTATACTTGGCAGATGTGACCACTCTGTATCTTACGGCAGTATCATTGATGTGACATAAGGACATTGGCTTGTGCTGGGGTCTTATGTAAATAAGGGAAAAAGAACAAGTTATGTGCTTTGCCACCCTTCTTCACTGCAAATTTAAAGGTAACCTATCATCAGGTTTTCACTATTAAATGACAGGTTTCACCTAATGACAGGTTCCCACAAAAGTCTTTTTACTGTTTCCCATTCAGGTTTTATTAGAAAGATCCATAGCTCATATCTTTATTTATGTAATTAAAAAAAAATAGCTGCCAACTTGCCAGCAGACTCACTTAGTCACAATGGGCGTGTTTTATCTTCCCCAACATTTCCCTCCGCTCCCTCATTCCTCCATCCCTCAGAAATTTCTCTTCAGCCAGTCACGGTTTGACTCCGCCAACATCTCACTCAGTTCTCTCATTGCCCCATCCCTCAGGAATTTCTCTTTAGCCAGTCACTGTGGGATTCTGCCAATGTCTCCCTCAGCTCCCTCATTGCTCCTTCCCTCAGGAATTTCTCTTCAGCCAATCACTGTGTGACTCAGCCAAGGTCTCCCTCGGCTGATGGCAGATTGATGCGTATCAAAGATGTTGTATCTATCATTTAAAATTTCTATCTATGCAGCTTAGATACAGCAGCTCAGGGTCTGTATGTGGTAGATAACCATATAGTATTACTTAGATACCATTTGTATATAGTGAGTGGTTGTGATTGCAATGTGGGAAATTGGAAAATGAATTCTGTAAATTATTTCCTGACAGCATTTCTTACAGTGTCTTACTGTGTCTCATAATTAAAATACTTAAAGCAAAGCTGTCACCAGGAATGTCCGTTTTAGCTGGTGTCAGGTTCCAATAGCCTATGCTATGCTGATTTTAAAAAAACCTTTGTCAGCATTCTTAATCATTTCAGTAGTTTATTTTAGGAGCTGCAGTCTGTGTGTGCCTGTGTCAGTTTGCGCTACAATATAATTGTATGTTTTAACCTACCTGGCTTCCTTCTGGTGAGCCCAAGAGGTTGGGCTTTGCTTTGGATGCATTAAAAAAATCATGTGACTTCTCTGTGCTGCTCAATCACTCCTCAGCTCTCAGCCCCCACCTTTGTGCTGCTGCACAACTCTCCCTCCTGCTCCTTCACCCACACAGGGACAGAGCTCACAGCCTGGACTTCAGTGGGGAAGGGGGGAACTGTACAAGAGCAGGAAGGTGGGGGCTGAGAGCTGAGGAGTGAACAGCACAGACAAGTCACATGTTTTGTTTTTGTTTTTTTCACATCCAAAACAAACCAGATGATTCTGTCAGGGCGCAAGGTAAGTTAAAACACACAATTATATTGTAATGCAAATGCTTAAAAAAGGCAGAAAGATATCTTGGGTATCTGCAATTTGTCTTTATTGAAAATGAAGTCCCTGTGACAGGTTCCGTTTAAAGTGCTAAATAAAGCCTTAATCGTTATTCAAGCTCAATTTCTTTCTTCCTTCTTTTTTCCCCAGGCTCGTCTTTGTGGATCTGTCACTAATATTTTATTATCTACTTGGAGGATCTCTCTCAAAGGTTTCTGAATGACTTCAAGGGTGACTCGCTTAACTACAATCCCTTTTCCTCAATATGTTCTTCATCCATTAATATGAATAATGTTATATATAAGTGTTGATGAATGACTGGAAGTCTGGAAGACTGTGCTGTACCTGTAGTATCACCATGCTCCATCATTACGTACAGTATATACCAGTGGTGGCGAACCTATGGCACGGCTGCCGCACTCGGAACCCTGTCTGTGGGCACCTAGCACAGAATTTACCAGATAGGACTCAAGTCTTCCTCCTGCAGTCCAATACAGCCCAGGACGCGCCACGCTCAGTGCTATTTTAAAGTGACATCTACTTAGCTTCCAAGAGGGACCCAGAAGGGAAGCTACAATCCTGCATTCTATTGTATTGGTGTCCTCAGGACGCTAATACGATTGAAACTTGTGATGCAGCAGAGATCAATAGGTTACTGCTCAAATTGTCATGTTGGCACTGTGTAACTTAAAAGTGGGTTTTGGTTGTAGTTTGGGCACTCTGTATCTAAAAGTTTCGCCATCACTGGTATATACCTTCTGTCCATAGAGCCTTGTGTGTGATCCTCAAACTGTGAACCTCAGCAGATTGTATTTTCACACTCGTATAAAACTTCATAGGAAGATTACATCTTTCTTATCCCGATAGTCTGACTTTGTAGAGCTGGGTTTGATACTTTTCAAAGGGGCTGTCTGGGATGGAGCAATTTTTGTTGAGCTGCAAAGCAATTAGATGGAACCTTTAGTCTTGCCTCTGTTCCAGTGCCACGGCTCCCATCCCTTTCAGACATTTATAGTGACAGGAGCCATGGTGCTGGAACAGAGGGGGGAAGCGAGTTGAGTATAGGTAACTTTTTTTTTTTTACAGCCTTTTTAGCATCTGGGCTAACATGTTCAGGTCCCATGGAACCTCTTTACATTTTTTTTCAGCTATATTATCAATGATTAAAGAGCAACTATGTTCATTTGTGCATTCGGCACCTCAATTCCTGTAAAAATGTAGGACACCTAGGTAGAGCCTAGACCCCATAGACGATTCATGGGTCCTTGGGACACTGCTGGTGTCCATCATGCAGTTGGTATAGCATGGATTACAGAATGCTCAATGCAAATGGGAACAGACCCTAATCTGAATTATACTATTTACCTGGTGAGTTTTTTGAAGCTAGCCATACTGTCAGGTTCGCAGCAGGGGAGAACTCTGGGACTTCTGGTACTTCTGGTGGTGCTAGCAGGGTTCTTCGACCTCTGGCGTGTCTCTGCGCTAAGTCCACCGCTTGTCCGCTAACAGCTTGTCCCGCTGGACTGCTGGGAGTTGTGGTACCTCTGCATGGTGTCTGCGATTGTGCTTGGTTATTATGCTACATGAGGGCTTAATTCTCAGAAGTTCTCCAGCTCCTATCAGGTTCTGGAGGTGGGGTTCTGGCTGCATAAATTGCAGCGTCACTAGTCACCTGTTCCAGTGTTTGAAATCCCTTTCTTCACTTGCTCTCTGCATTAGGTTTGACTTGCTCTGTGTCTGAATTGTTGTGGTCTCGGCTAGTTTTTGACGTTGACCCTTTGCTTGCTGATTTTGCTCTTGATGTACCCTCTCGTGGTGACTCCGGATAGTTTACAACTCTTTTGTGTTTTATGTTTGTCAGTCTGTTCGTGTTGTTCCCTTCCCACACTTATCTAGTGTATTCCGAGTCTTCAAATAGTCGCCCCACTGTTTAGTGTGGGGGGGCTATAGGAAGGGACAGAGGTTGGGGCAAGCTCAGGGCACACTATCCCCTGTCTTCTGTGTTACCCAACCCTAACACATACACTTTTAATAGCTGACAGACAACGCCTATTCAACCATTCAACTGTTAAATCCAGCTGCTTACTGTAAGTTACGAGGCCTTTGTACAAATTTGATATTAGGCCATACTGTTGAACTCAGCCATAATCTAATGTTTAATTATAAGCTTAAAGGAATAAATTACAGGATTTTTTTTGGTCGAGGTTCCACATTTGGTACCTCAGCGAAGCAGTTGGAAGCAGTCACATGACTTCATTGAGTGCTGCTTATTCTTCACAGGCCAATAATGTCACATCAATGTACAGTGCATAGGGCAATGTATATTAGTGGTTTTATCCAAAATTTAGTATATCCTTATAGAGCGGGCTTTCCTCCTCTTCTTCTGGCTGCAGTGTCTTCTGTGATGACATCATGCTGGCCTGTGTCATGCAGAGCGGTGCAGACAGATGCGGTGCAGACGGACACTGGCAAGCACCTGCCCCCCTTCAGGGGTCTCCAATCTGCCACCCCAACTCATGGCGACTGCAGCCCTGGCTGCCATCATATAGACATCCACCTTACATAAAGCTGAGATGCTGTATCTAAGCGTGCATACTAAGCGTGCATAAAATGATGTATTATTGAAATTCTATTCCAAAATATAAACTTTTTTGGGAGTGCGTGGATACATATTTTATTACTTCTTCTGTGACTAACTGGTTTCCCCATTTACAGTTCATCAGGATGTTTTGTGTAATATAAGGTTGTTGCTAGCTGGTCCTTCAATTCTAAAAATGTTCCAATTTTCACAGTACAGAGAAGTTGTTATTATCATAGCTGAGTGCACAGGAGCAAAGTGATTTGTGCCCAGCCGATCTAGATTACAGCCCAATGTCCTCATCATTAGTTCACTGTAAGGCCGATACTTAGAGGGTGCAATACCCATTCATTTACGCTATATGTCAATTCATACTAGACATCACTTATATCAAGGTTCTGTTTCTTTAATAAAAAGATATTGTTTGATAATAAGTTTATTTTTGCATGAATATGTTGGTAAGACCCTGTCTGCTTTCAATAGAGTCTTAAAGGGATCTGTACAATTTATATTAAATTTGTATTGCAGTGTTGTATATCAACTTGACAGGGATCAGGGAACATTTTTAGGCCATAGAAACCCTTTTTTCTCTTGGAAATGTGTTTTGGGGTAGGCATTCCGAAAGAACAATATAAACTTTTTTAATGTCAAGCTACAGTCTGACTCCCACTACGATTGTACTGGCACAGCTCCCATGCCAAGGCAATCAGGATGCCATGCATGGACTTTACTTGTATCTTACTGGAACTGATGTATATATAAAAACTTAGAAAACAAATCCCTATTGTGGCAGGAGTCTCCTGCTAAGCTCTACAGCTGCTGGTAAACCAATAGACGCCGGGTGACTACACGATCCCTGGGTCAATTCTCTACAGATCACTAGTTCAGTGCTATGCAATAAAAATCCACTTCCCCAATAGACCTGATCTATTCAGGAGCAGTAGGGAGACTGCGGGGAAATTACTCCAGCATTACATGTACCTCCCACGTCGATAGAAAGTGAGATAATTGTGTTAAAGGGGTATGCTTAAATTTTTTTCACTTGGATGTTATTAAGAAAAATGTAGCTGTGTGAAGATGATTTCCCATAAATGTAGCCATGTTGTCCCTTAGAAATGAGATTGCTGTCCTTGGATACGACCACCTTTGCTGAAGGGATTACACAAAAAATTATTTTTGCATATAAAATGTCCAGGAGTTACTGCAGTCCTGTGGTAATGAACCAGGTGATCAGGGGGGACTCATATGTGTGTGACCATTGCTGCCGGGATGTGGTGGAGGTTGTATCCAAGGATGACTATCTTGTTACCAAGGGACAACATGACTACATTTATGGGAAATTATCTTCACACAGGTAACTTTCTAGAAGTTATTGAAGAATTGTATATATATATATATATATATATATATATATATATATATATATATATATATTGCAGAAATGAATGCCCAGATAGGAATACCCCTTTAAGAATGTGTATGCATTGTTAATTATCGCTTGTGCAGTACAATCCTCAATACCAGGGGAAATTCAGTTTTCTTCAATTCAGTTATTCCAGTTAAACACTTGGATGCTCTGAGGATTTAGAAGATTTGCTTTGCCATGGTGTATGATCTTTGTATGATTCTTTATCTTTTTACGCTACTTATTTACTCGAGTTTCTCTATTTAACAATAGCTGATTACTTTACTTTGTTTCAATAAAATTTGATTGTTTGGCTAAAAATACTCTTCCTGCAGGGAAATCTAGAAAATCTTGTTTTTCTTAGAATTTCTTTTTTAAGTAGAAATCCCTGTGATTGCTCTGTTTTCAAAGCCACCTCATAGTGGTCAATCCCTTTAATGATTGTGAATACTGCCTGAATACTGAATTATTAGTATTAGTATTTAGTATTTATTTTCTTGTGGTCACAGAATTACAGCTTTCACTGTGTGCTGAATATAACACCTATACTTTATTCCTTGGGTCTGTATAGTCTTGGTTAATACTACATTTATGTAGGTTTTATTATGTCTTTATAGATTTAAAAATGTTTGCCTTAATCTGACTCTAATAACTTGTTCATACTTTGGTGTACAGAGCTGTCAAATATGTCATTTTTTGCTGGACATGCTGACGTTTACATTGCTACCATGTAGCAGTATACAGGCAGTCCCCTACTTAAGTACACCCAACTTACAGATAACCCCTAGTTAAAGACAGCCCCCTCTGCCCACTGTGACCTCTGGTGAAGCTCTTGGATGCTATGACTATAGTCCCAGTCTGCAATGCTCAGCTGTAATGTGCCTGTAATGAAGCTTTATTGATACAGCAAAAGATTTTGAAATTCCAATTGTCACCGGGGCAAAAAAAAATGGTCTGGATCTACAATTATAAATAATATACAGTTTTGACTTACATACAAATTCAACTTAAGAACAAACCTATGGAACCTATCCTGTACACAATTCGGGAACTGCCTTTATATATGGAAAATTTGCTAGGGATCTATAACAGTGTGCCTTCTGCACACTGTTATAGATCCTTCCCAATGGCATCAGGATGCCTTGGGAACGGATCATCGCTCCTGAGATGAAATCACAGGGACAGACAATCCAAACAAAGTTGGCGGCACCCTCACGCCACCGTCATTTACCTGCTACCGATTGCAGATATATGGCTAACACCCGCCAGCACTGATTGCGAGTGTCAGTGGTGGCTGCATTATACAGCGAACAAGCACCATGTATGAAGAAGGCTTAGCCTGTGAGCCAACTTCAAGCATCCTCAATGCATTACAGCATACATGTACGTTGTATTTATGGTGGTTATTTTTCATTGGTTTTGCTGAGCTCTATGGGGCTTATTTACTAAGGGTCCCGCTGTCGCATTTTCGACGGTTTTCCTGACTTTTTAGGGATTGTGTCGCATGCGATCCTTTTGTGTCGCTATCGCGCCTGCTTTCACGCAACACAAATCGGCGGAGGGGAGGGGGGATGTGGGTGGGTGGTGTGGACCGTTGGATGATCCGACGGATTTGGACTACGTGCGGGATTTAACTTTTAAATTTGTATCGCAAGCCAAGCACTTACATGCACCAGGAAGAAGAAGCTGAACTCCGACCTGATTGGGGAAGCGACGCATGCAGGAAGTCGGGCGCACACTCTTCATGAATCGCGGCAGAGTTCATCCTCGTTGGACTGTCTGGATCGGGATCACGCAGGGACCGGGTAAGTAAATGTGCCCCAATCCCCACACCCCTCCTTCTCTACCTTGAAGAGTTTGGGGCGCACATCTCCCTTTACACCAGACCGGACCAGGAGTTGCCCTTACAGAGCAAGGTGGCAGACAGAGGGTAAAGTACAGGCCCTTCTGTGCAAGGTGTAGGTCCTTCAGTGCAAGGTACCAGACACAGGGTAAAGTCACAGGTACTTCTGTGCAAGGTGTAGGTCCTGCAGTGCAAGGTACCAGACACACAACAAAGGTACAGGACCTTCAGTGCAAGGTGCAGGTCCTTCCATGCAAGGTGCCTGACAAACGGCAAAGGTACAGGACCTTCAGTGCAAGGTGCAGGTCCTTCCATGCAAGGTGCCAGACAAACGGCAAAGGTGCAGGTCCTTCAGTGCAAGGTGCAGGTGCGTCAGTTCAAGGTAGCAGGCACAGGGCAGAAGTAGTGGTCCTTCAGTGCAAGCTGCAAGTCCTTCAGTGTTGGGTCACCTCCATCCCCACAACTGGAGGTATAGGAGCTACAGACAGTATTTTTTTTTTTGCCCCATAGTTTACAGGTATTACAAAGGCTTGGTCTATTACATTGTGACCCCTCCGGCCCATCAGGAGTTTTCCCTGTACAGTGAATCACTAATCCACCTCTGATTTGGAAACAGGTCATCAGGAACATAACTTGTATGTTCTTAATGGGTTACTTAATTTATGGTTTTAACCTTGCATATTAAAAGTTTTGTAATAACATCTATTTTAAGTAACAGGGAATGAAAGAAGACGAGGAGCGTCAACGTAAGAATGACAGAATAGAATGTAATAAAATCAATACAAAACAAAGAGCTATGTAATACTAATATCACTATTAAGAGCAATACCTTCAATGTACAGCTGAAATGGTTAAAAACATGTGTGGAGTTCCCTTTTAGAAATCCCCTAGTCCTTACAGGATCCTCTGTAGTTCCCAGTTTCGCTTTCACTTGTGATCCTTGGGCGGGTCTTGTTCTATAATTTGGAACCGAGAACACACAACAAGCTTTCGTCTGTCGTCTTCCCCGGTCTTTTGCAGTTGGTGCTCTACCAAGATCAACTTTCTAAACCTCTTTTAAGCTAATTATTCGCCTTCATCTTCACATGACGCTGGTTTTCTGAATTTCTCTTCCATCCCTGAGCTCTCGGGTGTCTACAGCTGCTGCTTTGTTACAGATGCTCCTGGAAACATCTTGTTGACTGTGTCAGTTCTGCGTTTTTTTTTTACGATGCACCTCTGGATGATAGCGTTGATTGTCTGTAGCTGTTACTTCCAGGTGAGACACGACTTACACTACCTTCCTGTTATCACCGTTGTATAGTCGGAGATATTAATAACGAGCAAAACTGGTGCAGCTCTGCCCTCGTGTGTCTAGCGAGCCTGGTGCTACATCAATCTTCTCGTTCTTTCCCCAAGGAGTTAATATTTGCTTGTTCCTCATTTCTGACACCGGTAATTTCCGAGCACCTGCTGTTTGCCTCCCTGGGGACTCTGACTACAGACGTGAAGTGCTGCGTACTATCTGTATGTGTGTGCACTTTAGCATCCCCACTGCTAGGCTAATTTCATGCCATGATCGACTAATCTCTCCAGTGTTAACAATGAATAGATCTTGGAAAGTTGTACACCCCGGCAGGGCCGATGTTTATGAAATAGCCCACAGAGATTTTTGTTTAATGAAGCCACCGTTGAGCGAAAATTAATATAATCAGAAAATGCCTGGAAGCAAGTTAACAGACAAGTTAAAGTCAATTTTCTATTGTTTCTTGCATTGCGCAGACTAAGGGGTTAGATCTAAAGACAATTTTTCAATTTAAGCTGGTTTATAAATCAGATTCCTATTGTGGGATTCCTGTGGTTGGCACAATTCATGGCTTTTATCTTCCCCCTGAAAAGGGTTGTCCCAACAAAAACGCTTATCTCCTATTCACAGGACAAATGTTTGGTCACCTGGGTCCAACTAATGAACTCCAAGGGTTGGTGAATAGTAATCTAAAAGCCCACCCAAGTCTTCCTTGTAGACAAAGTGCCTATTACTGGCGATCGGCAAACTTGTATGGGTAGTGTCGGACTGGCCCACCAGAGAATCAAAGGATCCTCAGATGGGCCCTGGCTATAATCCAATACTGAATCGCAGAGTCCAAGCACTAGAGAACCCAATTTGTAAGATGTTAATAGATGGTGGACCCCCAGGATAATTTTATTTGGTAAGTCCATGGAACCCGTGTCTGCCACTGTGTATGGAGCTCTAAATCATCAGTATAAAGTTAAAAATGTTTTTAGATCAAATTGCCCAAGCCAGATCTTTGTTTAAGACCTGAAGATCTTGGTTGAATACAATGTGCTGGTTAAACTTGGTTTTTTTCTACATTTTACATGGATTTGTGGTTTCCCATTTTTTTTATATTCAGCAAAAAAAAAAATATATATATATAGTTCACTTTTTTTTAGCTGTATTAAATATCAAAAACTTTGAAAATACAAATAAAATCTGCGTAATGCAGAATGCACCGCCATATGCAGATCTACAAGCCACATATGACTATAGGTTTTGCTTTGCACAGTCATACTCAGAACCACAATTTTCCACCTTGGAATCACTGTTTCAGACATTGAAGAAGGGTAGATGCGCACAGTTTTTCACAGTTCAAAGGCATTAGTTTATGTGGAATCATGAAAAATACCAGATGCCAGGGTAAAGCAAATCGACTGTGAAAAACGGACATTAACATCAACACAGTGGGTCAGATTTACTTACCCGGCCCATTCGCGATCCAGCGGCGCGTTCTCTGCGCTGGATTTGGGTCCGGCCGGGATTTATTAAGGTAGTTTCTCCGCCGTCCACCAGGTGGCGCTGCTGCGCTGAAGAGCATCGGAACGCACTGGAATACACCGAGCCGGGCTGAGTGAAGGTAAGTGCAATTTTCGCAACACATTTTTTGTTTAAATACGGCGGTTTTTCTGAATTCGTCGGGTTTTCGTTCGGCCACGCCCCCGATTTCCGTCGCGTGCATGCCGGCACCGATGCGCCACAATCCGATCACATGCGCACTGTGCACCAAAATCCCAGCAGAATTCGGCGTAAAACGGAAAATTTTGGGAAACCCGATGAAAGCCCTTAGTAACTGAGCTCCAGTGTATTTTGTCCATATCTGTGTCTTCTAGATATATGTATGGAAAGTGTCAGAGTGGGGTTCCTTAGGCCCACCAAGGTGCAATAGTCCCACCAAGGTGAAATAGGTGCACCACTCTGACACGTGTGGCAATGCATTATGCATGTTTGTATATATACACTCATCGACCACTTTATTAGGTACACCTGTCCAACTGCTCGTTAACACTTAATTTCTAATCAGCCAATGACATGGCGGCAACTCAGTGCATTTAGGCATGTAGACATGGTCAAGACTCTCCTGCAGTTCAAACCGGGCATCAGTATGGGAAAGAAAGATGATTTGAGTACATTTGAACGTGGCATGGTTGTTGGTGCCAGAAGGGCTGGTCTGAGTATTTCAGAAACTGCTGATCTACTGGGATTTTCACGCACAACCATCTCTAGGGTTTACAGAGAATGGTCCGAAAAAGAAAAAACATCCAGTGAGCGGCAGTTCTGTGGACGGAAATGCCTTGTTGATGCCAGAGGTCAGAGGAGAATGAGCAGACTGGTTCGAGCTGATATAAAGGCAACAGTGACTCAAATCGCCACCCGTTACAACCAAGGTAGGCAGAAGAGCATCTCTGAACGCACAGTACGTCGAACATTGAGGCAGATGGGCTACAGCAGCAGAAGACCACACCTGGTGCCACTCCTTTCAGCTAAGAACAGGAAACTGAGGTTACAATTTGCACAAGCTCATCGAAATTGGACAGTAGAAGATTGGAAAAACGTTGCCTGGTCTGATGAGTCTCGATTTCTGCTGTGACATTTGGATGGTAGGGTCAGAATTTGGCGTAAACAACATGAAAGCATGGATCCATCCTGCCTTGTATCAACGGTTCAGGCTGGTGGTGGTGGTGTCATGGTGTGGGGAATATTTTCTTGGCACTCTTTGGGCCCCTTGGTACCAATTGAGCATCGTTGCAATGCCACAGCCCACCTGAGTATTGTTGCTGACCATGTCCATCCCTTTATGACCACAATGTACCCTGTAACATCTGATGGCTACTTTCAGCAGGATAATGTGCCATGTCATAAAGCTGGAATCATCTCAGACTGGTTTCTTGAACATGACAATGAGTTCACTGTACTCAAATGGCCTCCACAGTCACCAGATCTCAATCCAATAGAGCATCTTTGGGATGTGGTGGAACGGGAGATTCGCATCATGGATGTGCAGCCGACAAATCTGCGGCAACTGTGTGATGCCATCATGTCAATATGGACCAAAATCTCTGAGGAATGCTTCCAGCACCTTGTTGAATCTATGCCACGAAGAATTGAGGCAGTTCTGAAGGCAGTTCTGATGGTGTGCCTAATAAAGTGGCCGGTGAGTATATATATATATATATATATTGTGAGAAAGTGAGAGGTATTGTGTGGGAAAACCGCTATCTGTCTTACAGGCAGATGAAATACATGTGGTAAAAGCCCTGGGTTTGTCTGCAGTAACCCAAGGGTTAATGCAGACATGATAAGCAGGAATAGTCTGTTTTGTCTGTGTTGGCCTAGCTAACACAGACACATTTGTAATGTCCGTATTGGGCCTGCTTATTATGGAGTAGGGGTAGGCTGGTAGTGGGACTCCTACTCCACCCGGGCTTCGGTCCTGGGCTTTTGTATAACCCACAGGTGCAGGTCACAGGCCTCGTTAGGGTCTGATTTAGTCTGCAGGCCAGAAGCAGTAGGAGAGGCCCTACCTGGAGAGCTGAAAGCGAGATTGCATTCTCACAGCAAAGGTAACTGAGGGTCTCCTGTCTTAATGCTGGCCAAGAGTGTGTGCCAGGCAGCCTGGTACCCGGATAGCTAGGGTCCTCAAAATGTATTAGACAGCGCCTAGCCGGGCAGGAATTACTTTTATAATGTTTTTGCATGTGCCTAAGCCAAGGCTGAATTTGTGTTCTGTTTTGCAAGTGTGAATAAACACTTAAGTTGGACTTTTAAACCTGCGTGTGTCACTGCTTCCTGCACTGCTACCAGTCAACTACCAGAGCTATTCCCCACATATGGTGGATTGGAGCGGGCAAAGTGCAGTGAAGTATACACTAGTGCATGTCCTGGAAGTTGACAGCACTGAAGCTGCAAGCCACAGCCATGGAGGAGTTAATCAAGCAGCTTGTCCAGTCCAACGTGCAGCAGCAAGAGACAAACAGATTGCTGCTCCAGCAGGTAACAGCCCTGACCGCTGCTCAGCAAAGGACTGTCCCAGCAATGACGGTGAAGGACGCCAGGAAAGAGGTCCGCAAAGCTATGACCAAGATGACCGCCGAGGATGATGTGGAGGCCTATCTGACAGGCTTTGAGAGGGTGGCCACCCGAGAGAGGTTGCCACATCAACACTGGGCAGAGGTGTTGGCCCCCTTCCTCGTCGCTGATCCCCAGCAGGCATACTACGACCTGAGCGAGGAGGATGCCCGGGACTACTCCAGGGTAAAGGCAGAGATCTTGGCCCGACTAGGAGTGGATCAGCATCTACATGCTCAAAGAGTGAATAGCTGGAGATACCAGGAGGCGCTACCACCGAGGGGGCAGATGCACCAACTTGTTCACTTGGTCCGCAAGTGGCTTCAGCCGGAGACATCAACCCCAGCCCAGATGGTCGAGAAGGTTGTTTTGGACCGTTTCCTGAGGGCCTTGCCGGGTGAGATCCAACAATGGGTGGGACACGGGGACCCATCTGATGCCGATGCGCTGGTGGGGTTGGTGGAGAGGTTTTGTGCCACTCAGGCCCTAACAAAGAAAGCCCCTTATACCAAGACAGGCCTTAAGGCACGGAAGGTCTTGTCACCCACAAATTCCCGGGGCAGGACAACGCCTAATGTCCGGGAAGTACCCCAGGGGAGGAGGAGGGCGGAGGCTCCCACCTGTTGGACCTGCCATGAGCCAGGTCATATTGCGGCCCATTGCCCCAATTACTCAGAGCCCATGGACTGCAGTTCCGCCAGAAGGGTTTCTCTCTATGCTGCCCCTGTCTACACAGCTACTAGCCCCGACTCTGCTGATGTGCGCCACCTGTGCCGGGTGACTGTGGCAGGGCATCCAGCGTTGGCCCTGCTGGACTCAGGCAGTCGGGTGACCTTGATTAATGGGTCACTCACAGACCCCAAGGCGGTCACAGGGCGCACAGTTGGAGTCCTGTGCATCCATGGGGACGTAAAGGACTACCCCACCACAGTTATTAACTTCCAGACCTCTTGTGGAGAGACGCTACATGAGGCAGCGGTTGTCATGAACTTGCCCCATGATCTTATTTTGGGACGGGACTTCCCCATGTTCTGGACTCTATGGCGGGGAAACCAAGAGTTGGGGGGTTGTTCTCCTGTGTTGTCTGGTCAGATCTCTGAAGCCGAGCCTGATGACCCAGATTCTGGAGTTCCTGCCGTAGGGGTGACCGCCACAGAAGATGGAAGTGTAATGTTTCCCCTAGATGTTATGGCAGGCGAAACTGAGGAGGTAGTGACAGGACCGCAGTTGTCGGATTTGGAGGTATCCCGTGACAACTTTGGTACTGCACAACTCCAGGACCCCACTCTGGTCCGCGCCAGAGAAAATGTGGTAGAGATTAATCGTGTACCTCAGCACCCAGGTGCGGATAAGTTGTTCCCTCGAGTGGTGGTAAATCAGGAGTTATTGTACCGCATTGATAAGGTCCACGGTGAAACCCGGGAGCAGTTAATGGTACCTCAGCCATATCGTCAGATGGTGTTAGACCTTGCACATAAGCATGTGATGGGAGGGCACCTAGGTACCACAAAAACTCTGGAACGCATCTTGCAGCGTTTTTATTGGCCCGGAGTGTACGATAGGGTAAAAAGGTATTGTGAAACTTGCCCTGATTGTCAATTGCATGCTCCCATGGTACACTTCCGAAGTCCGTTGGTACCTCTGCCCATTATTGAGGTACCTTTTGAAAGGGTCGCCATGGATTTGGTCGGTCCTTTAGTTAAATCTGCTCGGGGGCATCAGCATATCCTGGTAGTCATGGACTATGCTACCCGATATCCTGAGGCCATCCCACTGCGGCACACCTCGGCAAAACTAATTGCTAAAGAGTTGTTTGCCATGTTCTGCCGGGTGGGACTTCCCAAGGAGATCCTCACAGATCAGGGGACTCCTTTTATGTCAAAAGTCACCAAGGAGCTATGTAGGCTCTTTAACATTAAACAGTTACGCACCTCTGTGTACCATCCTCAGACGGATGGATTGGTAGAACGGTTCAACAAAACTTTAAAGAGTATGCTAAAAAAGGTGGTAAACAAGGATGGGAAGGACTGGGATGTACTATTGCCATATTTAATGTTCGCCATCCGAGAGGTCCCACAAGCTTCTACTGGGTTCTCACCGTTTGAGTTAGTGTATGGCAGACATCCCAGGGGTCTCCTGGACATAGCCAAGGAGACATGGGAACAAGAGCCCACCCCCCACAAAAGTGTAATAGACCATATCGCAGATATGCAGGACAGGGTGGCGGCCATCATGCCCATAGTGAAGGAGCATATGGAGGAGGCACAAAGGACTCAAAGCCGGGTTTATAACAGGTCAGCAAAAGTTAGGAGCTTTAGTCCCGGTGATCGTGTGTTGGTGCTAGTCCCCACTGTCGAAAGTAAGTTTCTCGCTAAATGGCAAGGACCGTATGAGGTTATAGAGAAAATAGGAGAGGTGAACTACAGGATACGTCAGCCCGGACGGAGAAAACCCGAGCAGACTTATCATGTAAATCTGTTGAAGGCCTGGAAAGACAGAGAGAGTCTGCATACAGAGATGGTCCTGGCTAGTCCACCTCCTGCGATACCCTCACAGGCTGCAGGTAAGCCTGTGCCGGAGGCAGAAGTGCGAATAGCCGATACCCTTACCAAAGAGCAACAGCGAGAGGCTCGAGAGTTTGTAGTAAGGAATACAGATGTGTTCTCAGAGTTGCCAGGCTACACATCTGTAATTAAACATGACATTTTACAAAATTACAAAATTTGGGATTATTCAGTTTAGAAAAAAGACGACTGAGGGGAGACCTCATTACAATGTACAAATACCTGAACGGACAGTACAAGGATCTCTCCAAAGATCTTTTTATACCTAAGCCTGTGACCAGAACAAGGGGGCATCCTCTGCGCCTAGAGGAGAGGCGATTCTACCATCACCATAGACAAAGGTTCTTTACTGTAAGAGCAGTGAGACTATGGAACTCTCTGCCGCAGGAGGTTGTTTTGGCGGACTCTATGTACACGTTCAAGAGAGGCCTGGATGACTTTCTGGAGAGAAAAAATATCACAGGTTATGTGGATAAAACATTTATTTAATTCTTGAAGGTTGGACTTGATGGACTTGCGTCTCCTTCCAGCCTTATATACTATGATACTATGATTGTCACTGAGCCAGGGGTAAAGGTAAGATTAAGGCCGTACAGAGTCCCTGAAGCTCGTAGACAGGCCATATCAGAGGAGGTTCAGAAGATGCTGAAGCTAGGGGTAATTGAGGAGTCCAAAAGTGAGTGGGCCAGTCCAATTGTTCTAATTCCCAAACCGGATGGGACGTTGCGATTTTGCAACGATTTTAGAAAATTGAATGAGGTGTCTAAGTTTGATGCCTATCCCATGCCCCGGGTGGACGAGCTTATTGAGAGACTAGGGGGTGCTCGGTACTTCACCACCCTGGATCTAACTAAAGGATATTGGCAGGTACCCCTGACAGATAGGGCTAAAGAAAAGACAGCCTTTGTTACCCCTGAGGGCCTTTTTCACTATGTTGTGTTACCGTTTGGGCTTCATGGGGCCCCCGCTACCTTCCAGCGGTTAATGGACATAGTGTTAAAGCCACATAGGAGATACGCCTCCGCCTATCTAGATGACATTATCATCTACAGCCAAGACTGGGCGAGTCACTTGGCCAAGGTACAGGCCGTAGTGAACTCTCTAAGGGCAGCGGGCCTGACTGCAAACCCCAAGAAGTGTGCGCTAGGAATGGAGGAGACACACTATTTGGGGTATGTGATCGGTCGAGGTATAATTAAACCTCAGGTCAACAAGATTGACGCTATACAGGGTTGGCCTCAACCAGTGAACACAAAGCAAGTCAGGGCGTTCCTGGGCATTGTAGGGTACTACAGACGGTTTATACCAAACTTTGCCACCGTGTCCGCTCCCCTGACAGACCTGCTGAAGGGTAAAAGGCCTGTCATGGTGCGGTGGAATGAACAAGCAGAAGGGGCTTTTCAGGCCTTGAAGTCCGCGTTGTGTGGATCTCCCATCCTCATTACGCCAAACTTCAAGAGAGAGTTTATTGTACAGACGGATGCGTCAGATGTAGGGCTGGGAGCTGTCCTGTCTCAGGAGGTGAATGGAGAAGAACACCCCATTACCTACCTGAGCAGGAAGCTCACGCCAGCAGAGAAAAATTACAGTATCGTAGAGAAGGAATGTCTGGCGATAAAGTGGGCATTAGAGTCCCTACGGTACTACTTGCTGGGACGACAGTTCCGTCTCATAACTGACCACTCTCCTCTCACGTGGATGAGTAGAACTAAGGAGAAGAATGCCAGGGTCACTAGGTGGTTCTTGTCCCTCCAAAATTTCAGTTTCATGGTGGAGCACAGAGCCGGGAAGCTACAGGGCAATGCGGATTCCTTGTCCCGAACGCATTGCTTAATGTCAGGAGTTCACCCCGGTGGGTCTGAACTGAGGGGGAGGGTATGTGAGAAAGTGAGAGGTATTGTGTGGGAAAACCGCTATCTGTCTTACAGGCAGATGAAATACATGTGGTAAAAGCCCTGGGTTTGTCTTCAGTAACCCAAGGGTTAATGCAGACATGATAAGCAGGAATAGTCTGTTTTGTCTGTGTTGGCCTAGCTAACACAGACACATTTGTAATGTCCGTACTGGGCCTGCTTATTATGGAGTAGGGGTAGGCTGGTAGTGGGACTCCTACTCCACCCGGGCTTCGGTCCTGGGCTTTTGTATAACCCACAGGTGCAGGTCACAGGCCTCGTTAGGGTCTGATTTAGTCTGCAGGCCAGAAGCAGTAGGAGAGGCCCTACCTGGAGAGCTGAAAGCGAGATTGCATTCTCACAGCAAAGGTAACTGAGGGTCTCCTGTCTTACTGCTGGCCAAGAGCGTGTGCCAGGCAGCCTGGTACCCGGATAGCTAGGGTCCTCAAAATGTATTAGACAGCGCCTAGCCGGGCAGGAATTACTTTTATAATGTTTTTGCATGTGCCTAAGCCAAGGCTGAATTTGTGTTCTGTTTTGCAAGTGTGAATAAACACTTAAGTTGGACTTTTAAACCTGCGTGTGTCACTGCTTCCTGCACTGCTACCAGTCAACTACCAGAGCAATTCCCCACAATATATATATATTTTATATTTTCACTTTAAATGCATGTAAATTGATTTGAGTGGTAACTCTTTCTCAAGCTGGCTATGACTAAGGCCTCATGCATACGATATGGGTCCCCATTGACGCCAATGGTGCATGGTCGCAGTGATCAGACGTTGTCTCACCGCAGCATGACCATGCACAGAAAAATAAAGGACATGTCCTATATTTTACTGTACTTTATAGAGAGGGAAAGGGGGAGCAGCTTTCATCTTTCCCGTCTCCTGCCCGCGGCTGTATGCTCCTCCAGGCTACATCCCGGTTGAGAATACGTTCGAGTGCAAGGAGGCTAAGATTTAGAGATAGGGTCAAGAGTGACCGTGATCCGTCACTGCTGGTTGACTGACTGTTTGGATCTCCCAAATATCTCCCAATTTTCTACTGGAAAATCCCTTTTCAATATGTATAAGCTGATTTTTTTTTATTAAAGGGGTTGTGCTGGAATATAAATTGTATATCTGGGTAAAGGCGGCTGTAAATATAAACCTCTCTCAGCACATGTTCACCTACGGAGCTGCCCATCACTGCCGGCTTCAGTTTGTATACAGAAGCTGGCAGTGCCATCCGTACCACAGCCGTGTCCTTCTACAGCCTAAAAATCTTGCTGTAAAAGGTGTGCAGCCATGTATAAATTTTTTTAATTCCAAGACAACCCCTTCAATGTATCAGGATAATAGATTGAACTCTACACCTTACTATGTAATGATTGTGAGTTCTGTAAACGGATCCATCAATGCAAAATACAGAAACATAATGTTGAATAAAGAAGCTATATTTTTCTGCCCTTATATGCCCGGGAAATAGGATGCCAACCAACATAACTTCTGCTGTTAATTAACATCAATGAATTTTTATATGAACACTATTTTCCAAAATTTGTAAAAACAGCAAACGGTAAATCTGAAACAAACATACAGTAACATTACCGTAGCTTTTAATCAGAAGCAAACAATAAAGCACAAATAGTGAAAGCATAAAAAATCGAATAATTAAAACCTTTTACAGTAAAGCAAAAATAAAACCCCAAAACTAAAACAAACAAAATGTCAATGTAGCCCTCAGGAAAAAATGTTTTCAATGGGGTTGATAAAACATTGGGGCACACTTTCTAAGGGCCATGCACCAGTTTTCTGTGGGGCTTTGCACGTTCTGTTAGGTGCTTGTGCAGGTATTTAAGAAGTGCTTGCACCACAACTGTGTCACATGTGATCATTTTGTGATACGGCTGCACTGTTCTTCATGCGACAAAAATTAGGGGGCGTTCCAGTGCTCAGTCGGACCATGCACCAGATTTAACATGCAAAGTCAGACAGAAGTGTGTTGCATGCCTCATGTTAAAGGTGCACCAAAAAAAAAAGCTGGTGCACTCTGTTGGGGCAGTGCAGGGGGCACCAGATTCATGAAGAACGGGCACCAGAAATCCTGAATCTGGCGCCCCCTGCACACTACACAGGCAACTACACATAGTACAGACTGCACTGTTCTTAGTAAATGTGCCCCATTGTCTTTTTTTATCAAGGGCCAAAGACAATTCAATGAATCTGTAGGGAGACGGTTTAGTGATAAATTACCCCCAATAATTATAAATCTCACAATGAATCCTCTAAAACAAACAATTAAGCTTGAAAACAAAAGTAAAATTGCTGTACATGTGGATGGAAGACCGGGATTTTCCCAGCTTTGCTACGGTGCACTTTTGGAATTCTAGACTGATCCTTCCGTATGTCATGGAAGCATCTTTACCACTAAGACTCTCTGCACTTCATGTTATTACATGTGGGTTTTAGGAAAGCAAATCCACAGCTAAAAAGTAGCAGAGCAGTGGATTGGTCTTTTACAAATCCCATATTTATATTACACATGAAACTTGCAGTAGAAATCCATTTTTAAAATCTGAAGCATGTAAATTTTTTATTGTTTATTTTAGTGTGTAATTTAACCATAAAAATACAAGCTAGTCCCCAAACACTGCAGCAAAAGCTTCTAACTAAACACAATGCAAATCTCCAAACTTTATCAAAAACTGTGTAAAATTCCCACAAGTTGATGCAGATTATCTGTACAGAATCTCTGTACATTGCTGTCCGAAACGCGTAGGTGAGAGGTAGCCATGGCACATTTCTATCCTTTCGGTTACTCAAAGTTGATGTCTTTAATATAATTGAATACATTTTATATTTTTATTGGATGCCAGATAATTTTTCCCTTTTTTCCTTTCTGTGTGCATATCCATGCAGAATACATGTAGATTTATTCATTATTGACTAAATGAAAATCTGCCCCGTTTTTTTTTTTACTTTTTGTAAATAGAAAGTTGTAGTAAGGAATTGCCTGATAGGTAATCAAAGCATGCTGGGAAAATGTATTCACAATGTTACATAAGTCACAAATTCAGGATGTGGGCATGGGAGGCTTCAAACCTCAAAACAGATCCTAATATAAGTTCAGACCTCAGACCAGACACCTATAATGACCATTACCACAACCATGGGCATTAAGTGCCCATTATTAGCCTTATCCCTGCAAGGGATGGATGGTGGGTGAGTGGATCGTTGTGGATGGTTGTTTTAATGGACATTAGTAGCAAAGAGTTTATGGCTGGCACTTCGGTTCCTCTTCTGGGTACACATTGGGGCAGATTTATCAAGCTGTCTAAAAGTCAGAATATTTCTAGTTGCCCATAGCAACCAATCACAGCTCCCCCTTAAAATATTCATGAGCACTGGTGAAATGAAAGCACAGCTGTGATTGGTTGCCAAGGGCAACTAGAAATATTCTGACTTTCAGACACTTGATAAATCTGCCCCATTGTGTTGCACAGTTTCTAAAAGTAGAACTCTACAGTCTTAACAGGGTTTTCCCACAAAACAAGTTATGCTCTATCCACAGGTTACGGTCTCACTTGCTGATTGTTGGGGGTCCCCACAGTTCACGAGAACGGTAAGAGGGGGGTCTAATGGGGATACACTCGTCACTCCCTGAGATAAGCTGAGAAGCGGGTCATGCAGTGGTCTGGCTTCACCGTTCATCTCTATGGAGCTGACGGAGATTTCTGAATGCCGTACTCTGCATCTCCATCAGATGAACAGGGCGTCCCTGCCATGCGCCACTGATTGCTCCGCTCATCTCGGGGCTTGAGGTACATCAGACCCCAATGGACCCCCATTCTCATGATCTGAAGACCCCATCATCACTGAGACCCCAACAATCATCAAGAAATTGTTTTGTGGGAAAACCCCTTCACATTGCAACAGATTCATAATCACAATGATGAATCTGTTGCAGCACAAGACTTGTTTGTCGTCCTCTGAGCTGTAAGAGCCTGCGACACAACAATGAATTAGCCCCAATGTATTAGGGTTGGAATACGAATGCATCATACATTTGAAATAAAAAGGTTAAACCGTAAACTATTATTGGAATTTAAAAAATTGCAAGAAAAAGTTATGGCTGCTTAATTGCACAATTAAGAAAAAAATATCAAAAAGTTTATGTGATTTTATGTAAAATGATTAAAGAAAAAAGCATAGATGCAGTCCAGCTACATTTAGGACATATTTTGTTGTACCCTCCTTAAAGGAAATGAACCACATAGAATGAATTGTTTTAACCCCAGCATACTTATACAATGACGTGTGCCCCTGTGACACGTCACAGAAGTCCTTTCTGGCTCCAATGGCTGTCCCCGACTCCCTGGCAGGGGAAGGGACGGAGGAGGTGGGAATAAGGGCCGAAGGAAGGCATGAAGAAGGGGCTTCTCTGAAGTACAAGGAGCCCCTGAGGCTCATCTGCATAAGCAATTAACAGCTAAACGAACAACGGATTGTATTTCAGGGGTAACACTCCAGTGTGTAAGTATGCTTCAGTTAAAAATCATTAAATCCATGTGGTTGATTTCCTTAAGTTTTTTTTCAGATTTATGTGAAACTTGAAGGGGTTTTCCAGAGCTATGATACTGATGACCTTTGCTTAGGAATGGTCATCAACATAAGATTGGTGGAATTTAAGAAGACAACACTTCTTCCTCTTCTCTCGCCTGTGATAATTATAAAAAAGCACACAAGGGGTTGACTTGGTGCGCTACCACAAAGGACTGATCACAGAAGTTAAGATGAATGGTCAGTTTATTGATAAACGATGGATAACGCGTTTCAGGGCGTACTTCTCTCATATTCATGTCCTGTTATAGACACACAGTCCAAGCAGAATAGAGTGATGCCCGATGGAAGGGAAGATATTCTTTTATAAATGAAGCAAGGCTATTCCAGAATCTGGTCAACGCTGCATGTCCGGCCTATGTACTTCATAGCTCTATCATGTTCTATTCTTATGTTTCTCTTACTATAGGACGATCCTGACAACTGTGCAGACAGTGGGGGTCATTTACTAAGGGCCCGAATCGGACTTTTACGGCGGGTTATCTGAATTTTTCCGAAATTTTCTCTGATTTTCCCTGAATTGCCCCGGGATTTTGGCGCACACGATCAGATTGTGGCGCACCGGCGCCGGCATGCATGTGACGGAAATCAGGGGGCGTGGTCGAACGAAGACCCGACGGATTCGGAAAAAAACCGCCGCATTTTAAAAAAAAAAGTGTCGCTGGACACGCGCTTACCTTCACCCAGCAATGGATTGTGAACTCCGGCGGACCTCAGCGACACCTGGTGGACGGCGGAGGAACTGCCTTAGTGAATCGCCGGAAGACCCGAATCCACCGCAGAGAATGCGCCGCTGGATCGCGACAGGACCGAGTAAGTAAATCTGCCCCAGTATCAGAGACTCCATAGTGACATGCCCCTTTGACAAAAGTTGACCAAAAAGGTCGGCTCGAAAGGAGATCTTAGAAGCAGTTCGATCAGCTAATCAAAACATTCAGAAAATACAAAAAACTAAGAAAAGCTTTTGAGATCCACCCCAATGATGATGGAAATAATTTTAATGTTAGCTACAATACTTGACATCACTGAACCTTTCACTTCATAAAAACATTTGAAAAATTGTCCTCATGAGTAATGTTTTTACTTCTCAAACAAGAATTAAAAAAAATAGTCTGAAAAGGGGAACTTAACCTTCATTTTCTTTAGAAATAGTTATTTTTTTTTTCAAGCAATAACGAACAAGGGGACAAAGGTTACCTTTATAATGCATCGGTCTAAGTCATCTTTTTACATATCTTATGCAAAGTAGTCATTGGTTGGTGGTGGCAGGTCGTCATAATCATTACCCCAATCTTGGCTTCATGGGGTAATGAAAAAAGCCTCTCTTAGGCCCCTTTCACATATAAGTATGCACACCTGGGCTGGAAACCAAGTGTAGCATGCGGCCGACTGAAGAAGGGGAGGGGTGA
Organism: Engystomops pustulosus; assembly: GCF_040894005.1. NCBI lineage: Eukaryota > Metazoa > Chordata > Amphibia > Anura > Leptodactylidae > Engystomops > Engystomops pustulosus. The sequence continues at coordinate 156,960,246 of NC_092416.1, read as the reverse complement.
TTGCTCACCACTATGGGACCTCTGAGACCTACAGGAACCACCAATAATCATGAGAACGAGGCTTAATATTTAATAGAGTAGAATGTGTCCTGTTACTCCATTCAATACTATGGTGTTTTGTTTGAATCCCCACCGTGGTCTGTCCACAATAAGAGCAAAATAATTAGATGTCTGCCAATGAGGGGCAAATGAGAGGCCCTATACACAGTAAAAGGTTAGATGGTCCCACCATTGTTATTTTCAGCTGATGTCAGTATAATGTGTTTCGCCGACCTACATTCTTGATGAACCTCAATGCTAGATATCTACATCTGGAATTTTCTACGAGGCCACACGTCATGCACGGAGCCAAGTTTCAGAACTTTCATAGCTGCAATACATTTACCAGCGGGATCTCAGCAGGTTTTCTTCATAGCCTCTAATATAGAAAATTCTAGGTAATTCTTCTTTAGGCACAGGCATATTCCTAGTCATCATAAAGACTGATGGAGCCACTTAAATGCAGCTATTCTTCATCGCATAGAAAAACAATGATAACATACATTTTATTATCATCCAGCAGATTGGGGATTGCTAATATGAATTTTTTACATGAGGGAAAGCTTACATTTAATGAATACCTCATCTTCTACTATCTCTATCAAACGCTGCCTGAGACAGGTTCTTATTAGAGGCAAGCCGCTCTGTAGGAAGACCTGCTTAATAGCTCACAAAGGGGCTCATTTATGAAAACTAGTGCACGGAAGAAGAGTGGAAGACTTGCCTATAACCGTTGTTCTATTTTTCTATTATTATACTTTTTATGAAGTTAGTTTTATACTGTACATGGGACCGTAACGATAGGCTACAGAACTGGATATAGGGAATATCTCTGATGATATATCTTCTTCTTGTAGACTTCCATGCCATGTGATAATCACGAATATCAGAAAGATGGTAGATGTTGCTCATTATGTAGGCCAGGTAAGTACCTATCTGATTCACATCTGTTTGTAACACTTTCCTATTCCAGTCATGATCTTTCGTGTGCTGGATTGAGGTGGTGGCAGAAGAAAAAAACCTTGCACATTTGGAGGGCTGCAAAGTGAATATTCAGGCTGTCTCCACAAATAAACAGTTACATCGCTTGGAAGCATCCACAATGTACACTCAGGGGAGGATTGAGATGGATGCCAGCAGTGGTGTAAATAGAAGCTGATGGGCCCCAGTGCAAAGTCTTTGCCAGGCCCCCGACTATAATGTATGGTTTATAACAGTGATGGCGGACCTTTCAGAGACCGGGTGCCCAAACTACAACCAAAACACTTTTATTGCAAAGTGCCAGCGCAGCAATTTAAGTAGTAATTTATTGCTACCACATCTTTCAGTCATATTGGCCTCTTGAGGACAACAAAACAGTTGAAAGAAGGTCAAATTTTGACTATTGTTTGACAAATGTCAGTCGCTATGGTCCCCCTGTACAGGAAGAAATGTGGGGTCCAGAGGAACTCTAAAGATAATCCTCCATCTCCCACATGTTCTACCGCTTCCTGGAGTCCCAAGCAATCAAGAAAGTGTTGCTTTAAAATAGCACTGAGAGCAGCATTTCTGGAGTCACCTGGGACTGCAGGATGATTCTTTGAGTTCTATGTCCAGTGCTATGTTGATGGCTTGGGTGCCCAAAAAAAAGGGCTCAGAGTGCCACCTCTGGCACCCATGCCATAGGTTCGCCACCACTGGTTTATAGTAATAGTCTTCTCATATGGGAAAGTGACACCATAAGGGCCCCCTAAACCTCTTGGGCCCAGGTGAGACCGCAGCCTCTGCATCCCCTCAAGTTACGCCCCTGGATGCCATACAGTGGTATCTATTCCCCATAGACTATAATGTATACATCTTTGCTTATGTATCCAGCAGAATTGAACGTATACTGATCAGACAGAGGCCAAAAAGATGCCTTTCATGAATGTCTATGGACACATTTAGAGTATACGCCTGGAGCCTTCCCGGTGTACGTTCTAAACATGATCAGAAAACAACATTGCCCTACTTATAAAAATAAAGCTAGGTGAAAAATCTATTAGAAATTGTCTTAAACATTTGACAAAAGGAGGTTATTTCAATATTATAGTACATTTTTTGTAGCGCATTGTGTTTCCACAAGAGGCCTGTGACTTCTAATATGAACCAACCGGTGGAGTGTGAGTAGTTCAGACCCTCAGCAATTTGATTTTGAAGACCTATCTCAAGCCTAAGCCATCTGTATAAAAATCCCTTGACACCCAGTCACACAACAGATTTTGACATAGATTTTCCAGCACACATCCAACTCTATGTCTGGTCTGAAAATCTTCTATGTGACAATAACCTAAGACAATTGATCCTTAAGAATAAAAACTAAATTGTAGTCTAAATATTACACTACTCTTATCTCCTACAAACCCATAAGCAGGGGGAAGAAGCCACGCCCTTCTTTCCTGTAGTGGGGGATTCTGGCATAAAACCAATTGGGGGAGCCAATATTTGGTCATTTTTTTAAAATGTGTTTTAATGTCTGAATTCATCAATCACAGGGCATTGGTTGGCTAAAGACTGCAATGAGCTTAATGGTACAGAGTGCACCCCCTGTGCTCATGGAGAGTACCAGGACACATACAACAGAGAAACCAGCTGCCGCCTGCACAGAGAATGCAATGAGCGTAAGTATCACCTCTGAACTCCGTTATCGTTTTAGTTCAGAATTTTCAGGCAGTAGTTTGAAAATGTAATAATTTTAGAACTTCCAACAAGTCTAATTTTTTACATCCTTGAATAGACTTCACTCTACCAATTCTGGTGTAGTTGGGATCTTCCCTCTAGGCCCACTGTTTCTGAGCAATCAGTGGCATTATTTTTGGCATAAAATATGCTAATTGGGATCTATACTCTCAGGTGGATGGCCCAGTCATTTGATGGTAGTTAGTACAGTTACCGGATTCTGCAACTAACAAAACTTGTTTTTAGAGAACAGTGGGGGCTGGAGTAGAAAATCCAATGGGCACCCACCTCAGCTGAGAGTCGTCTATTAAAGAATGCAAAGAATATTAGAATTTGGAAGTAATGCCAGGTCTTCTTTATAGATCATTGCTTTAAATTCAACCTTAGGCAGGTGAGCACTGCCTTATTTATGGGTCTGTGCCTAACATGTCCTTGTGCTGTCACAAGGTGCTAAATGTTTATACAGTTAACCCATATAACATTTATAGCATAAAGGAGCTAAAATCAAAAATATATAAAATATTTAGGATGCATTGGCAGCCAGAAAGTTGCTTATTTTTGATACACTTGAGCAAACACAAAAGGTGAAGAAAACTGAAAGCACCCTCTAAAACTTAATGCAGTTAACATGTACGTAGTTTGGGCTAAAACTTTTTAACTAGGCTGGTTACATTTTTGGCAATGGTTGAAATGGCTTAGATCAACAAACTTTTATCTTCTGCTTCTGGACAGCTGAAGATTTTTTCTATTCTCTATTAATCTCTTTCTTATTGAGCAACATGTTTTTTATCACCCTAGGGCTTGGGTTTGAGACGATAACAGAAGGAACAGCCACTGCAAATTTAGACTGCAGATGTCAATCGGGCAAGCACTGCTCAAGTGAAGTGTGCGAGACGTGTGTGCTGAACAAAGTGTGTGGTCCGGGAGAAGGGGTTATACGGAGAGGTAAGAGAAGAGACATGGTCCACTATGGTGGGTACTAAAAGAGCTTAAGAGTAGAGATGAGCGAACATGCTCGTCCGAGCTTGATGCTCGGTCGAGCATTAGCGTACTCGAAACTGCTCGTTACTCGGACGAATACTTCGCCCGCTCGAGAAAATGGCAGCTCCCGCCGTTTTGCTTTTTGGCGGCCAGAAACAGAGCCAATCACAAGCCAGGAGACTCTGCACTCCACCCAGCATGACGTGGTACCCTTACACGTCGATAGCAGTGGTTGGCTGGCCAGATCAGGTGACCCTGGGATAGACTAGCCGCTGGCCGCGCTGCTCGGATCATTCTGTCTCTGGATGCCGCTAGGGAGAGAGCTGCTGCTGGTCAGGGAAAGCGTTAGGGTGTTCTATTAGCTTACTGTTAGGCAGGAGTGATTCTCAAAGAACCCAACAGCCCTTCTTAGGGCTACAATAACGTTCTACTTTTTTTATTTTAATTTGCATCTTTTACCATTTTGTGAGGAATTAGCAGGGGGACTTGCTACCGTTGTGTTTAGCTCTTAGTGGCACACATATCCATAGCAAAGACCGAAGTGGGAAAATTCAGTAGGGGTTGGATTTCTATTAGGCAATAACTCAGTGTCATCTCATCTGGCATAGTAGTGTGCTTCCTTTGATACTTGGCTAGAAAATAGCCATAGGAGAATACAAACAGCTTCTTGAAGCCTACAGTAGCGTTCTATATATTTGATTTCTGGTTGATCTGCTGGTGGCTGTAGTTTCTGCAGTGCATGTACTTGCCAATTCTGAGCAATTTGTAGTGAGACTTGCGACCGCTGTGTTCTGCGCTTAGTGGCGCACATATCCATAGCAAAGGCCGAAGTGGCAAAATTCAGTAGGGGTTGGATTTCTATTAGGCAATAACTCAGTGTCATCTCATCTGGCATAGTAGTGTGCTTCCTTTGATACTTGGCTAGAAAATAGCCATAGGAGAATACAAACAGCTTCTTGAAGCCTACAGTAGCGTTCTATATATTTGATTTCTGGTTGATCTGCTGGTGGCTGTAGTTTCTGCAGTGCATGTACTTGCCAATTCTGAGCAATTTGTAGTGAGACTTGCGACCGCTGTGTTCTGCGCTTAGTGGCGCACATATCCATAGCAAAGGCCGAAGTGGCAAAATTCAGTAGGGGTTGGATTTCTATTAGGCAATAACTCAGTGTCATCTCATCTGGCATAGTAGTGTGCTTCCTTTGATACTTGGCTAGAAAATAGCCATAGGAGAATACAAACAGCTTCTTGAAGCCTACAGTAGCGTTCTATATATTTGATTTCTGGTTGATCTGCTGGTGGCTGTAGTTTCTGCAGTGCATGTACTTGCCAATTCTGAGCAATTTGTAGTGAGACTTGCGACCGCTGTGTTCTGCGCTTAGTGGCGCACATATCCATAGCAAAGGCCGAAGTGGGAAAATTCAGTAGGGGTTGGATTTCTATTAGGCAATAACTCAGTGTCATCTCATCTGGCATAGTAGTGTGCTTCCTTTGATACTTGGCTAGAAAATAGCCATAGGAGAATACAAACAGCTTCTTGAAGCCTACAGTAGCGTTCTATATATTTGATTTCTGGTTGATCTGCTGGTGGCTGTAGTTTCTGCAGTGCATGTACTTGCCAATTCTGAGCAATTTGTAGTGAGACTTGCGACCGCTGTGTTCTGCGCTTAGTGGCGCACATATCCATAGCAAAGGCCGAAGTGGCAAAATTCAGTAGGGGTTGGATTTCTATTAGGCAATAACTCAGTGTCATCTCATCTGGCATAGTAGTGTGCTTCCTTTGATACTTGGCTAGAAAATAGCCATAGGAGAATACAAACAGCTTCTTGAAGCCTACAGTAGCGTTCTATATATTTGATTTCTGGTTGATCTGCTGGTGGCTGTAGTTTCTGCAGTGCATGTACTTGCCAATTCTGAGCAATTTGTAGTGAGACTTGCGACCGCTGTGTTCTGCGCTTAGTGGCGCACATATCCATAGCAAAGGCCGAAGTGGCAAAATTCAGTAGGGGTTGGATTTCTATTAGGCAATAACTCAGTGTCATCTCATCTGGCATAGTAGTGTGCTTCCTTTGATACTTGGCTAGAAAATAGCCATAGGAGAATACAAACAGCTTCTTGAAGCCTACAGTAGCGTTCTATATATTTGATTTCTGGTTGATCTGCTGGTGGCTGTAGTTTCTGCAGTGCATGTACTTGCCAATTCTGAGCAATTTGTAGTGAGACTTGCGACCGCTGTGTTCTGCGCTTAGTGGCGCACATATCCATAGCAAAGGCCGAAGTGGCAAAATTCAGTAGGGGTTGGATTTCTATTAGGCACTAACTCAGTGTCATCTCATCTGGCATAGTAGTGTGCTTCCTTTGATACTTGGCTAGAAAATAGCCATAGCAATAGGATAGGATTGTTTGGTTTTAAAAACTCAAAAAAAAACAAAAAACACAAAAAAAAAAAAAAACACAAAAAAACACAAAAAAAAACAAAAAGAAGTAAAAAAAAAAAAAAAAGTTATAACTCTCATTTTAAAAATGTTTAACCCGAGGGCTAGGGGTAGAGGACGAGGGCGGGGACGTGGGCGTCCAACTACTGCAGGGGTCAGAGGCCGTGGTCCTGGGCGGGGTGAGACACCACCTGCTGATGAGGGAGCAGGGGAACGCCGCAGAGCTACACTCCCTAGGTTCATGTCTGAAGTTACTGGGACTCGTGGTAGAGCACTGTTGAGGCCAGAACAGTGCGAACAGGTGATGTCGTGGATTGCTGACAAAGCTTCGAGCAATTTGTCCACCACCAGTCAGTCTTCCACGCAGTCCACCCATGTCACCGAAATCCCCACTCCTCCAGCTCCTGCACCTCAGCCTCCTCCCCCCCAGTCTGCCCCCTCCCAGGAAAATTTGGCATTTGAACCGGCATACTCTGAGGAACTGTTTTCTGGACCCTTTCCACAGTCACAAACCACTTGTCCGGTTGCTGCTGAGCAATTTTCCGATGCCCAGGTTTTCCACCAGTCACAGTCTGTGGGTGATGATGACCTTCTTGACGTAGTGGAAGTGTGTAAAGAGGTGTCCGACGATGAGGAGACACGGTTGTCAGACAGTGGGGAAGTTGTTGTCAGGGCAGGAAGTCCGAGGGGGGAGCAGACTGAGGGATCGGAGGATGATGAGGTGACAGACCCAAGCTGGGTTGAGAGGCCGGGTGAACACAGTGCTTCTGAGACGGAGGAGAGTCCTCGACCTGAACAGGTTGGAAGAGGCAGTGGTGGGGCCAGACGGAGAGGCAGGGCCAGAGCTGGTGCATCAGCGCCACTGTCAACTAGTGAAGCTCCCGTGGTGAGGGCTCTTGCGGCGAGGGCTAGATCTTCAGAAGTGTGGAGGTTCTTTAAGGAAACACCGGATGACCGACGGACTGTGGTGTGCAACATTTGCCAAACCAGGCTCAGCAGGGGTTCCACCACTACTAGCTTAACTACCACCAGTATGCGCAGGCATATGAATGCTAAGCACCCCACTCAGTGGCAACAAGCCCGTTCACCTCCGGCCGTGCACACCACTGCTCCTTCCCCTGTGTCAGCTGCTAGTCAGCCCCCTGCCCAGGACCCTGGCACAAAAACCCCATCGTCGCCTCCACGATCCTCCACAGCATCCACCAGCGTTCAGCTCTCCATACCCCAGACGCTGGAGCGGAAACGCAAATATAGTGCAACCCACCCGCACGCCCAAGCCCTTAATGTGCACATCTCCAGATTGCTTAGCCTGGAGATGCTGCCCTATAGGCTAGTAGAGACCGAGGCCTTTCGCAACCTCATGGCGGCGGCCGCCCCTCGGTATTCGGTCCCCAGCCGCCACTACTTTTCCCGATGTGCCGTCCCAGCCCTGCACCAGCACGTGTCAGACAACATCATCCGTGCCCTGACCAACGCCGTTTCTGACAAGGTCCACCTGACCACGGACACGTGGACGAGTGCTGCCGGGCAGGGCCACTATATATCGCTGACGGCACATTGGGTTAACTTGGTGGAGGCTGGGACCGAGTCTGACCCTGGGGCTGCTCATATACTGCCGACGCCGAGGATTGCGGGGCCTACCTCGGTCCAGGTGTTTCAGGCCTACTATGCCTCCTCCTCCTCCCACCCCTCCTCCACCTCCTCCTCCGAACTACCATCCGTGGGCACGGCGCCATCAGTCGGTAGCTCTAGGCACAGCAGCAGTGCCGTCGCTAAGCGACAGCAGGCGGTGCTCAAACTGCTGAGCCTAGGCGACAAAAGGCACACCGCCCAAGAGCTATTACAGGGCATCACGGCGCAGACTGATCTGTGGCTGGCACCGCTGAACCTCAAGCCGGGAATGGTTGTGTGTGACAACGGCCGTAACCTGGTGGCGGCTCTGCAACTCGGCAGACTGACACATGTGCCATGCCTGGCCCATGTGTTAAATCTGATAGTGCAGCGTTTCCTCAAGACATACCCCAATCTGTCTGATTTGCTCACGAAGGTGCGCCGCATCTGTGCGCATTTCAGGAAGTCCAGCCCAGATGCTGCCACTCTCAGGGCAGCGCAGCGCCGCCTCCAACTGCCCGCTCACCGACTGTTGTGCGACGTGCCCACGAGGTGGAATTCAACACTGACCATGTTATCCAGAGTTTACCAGCAGCGCAGAGCGATTGTAGACTGCCAGATGTCAACTTCCACCAGAACTGGTAGTCAGGTCAGTCAGCTTCCTCAAGTCTACAATGAGGAGTGGACGTGGATGTCTGATATCTGTCAGGTGCTGAGTAACTTTGAGGAGTCAACACAGATGGTCAGTGGCGATGCCGCCATCATCAGCCTCACCATCCCGCTGCTTGGCCTGTTGAAAAACTCTCTGGTCAGCATGAAGTCGGAAGCTTTGCGCTCGTCACAAGAGACGGGGGAAGAATATTCCCTTGTTGATAGCCAAAGCACCCTGAGGTCTGTTTCTCAGCGCATATCGGAGGAGGTGGAGGTGGAGGAGGATGAGGAGGAAGAGGAGGAGAATGTTGGCGAGACACAAGAGGGGACCATTGTTGAGTCCTTCACTGTTCAGCGTGTATGGGCAGAAGAAGAGGAGTTGGAGGAGTTGGAGGAGGAGGAAATGGACAGTCAGGCCAGTGAGGGGAGTGAATTCTTACGCGTTGGTACTCTGGCGCATATGGCAGATTTCATGCTAGGCTGCCTATCCCGTGACCCTCGCGTTCAAAGAATTTATTCCAGCACCGATTACTGGGTGTTCACTCTCCTGGACCCACGGTACAAGCAAAATCTTCCCACTCTCATCCCTGGAGAGGAAAGGAGTGTGAGAATGCATGAATACCAGCAGGCCCTGGTGCACAAAACAGTATTTCCCTTCTGACAGCGCTAGCGGCAGAGTGCGTAGTTCTGCGGGACAAGTAGCGAGGGAGAGTAGGCGAGCAGGCAGCTTGTCCAGCACTGGCAAGGGTACGCTTTACAAGGCTTTTGCCAGCTTTATGTCACCCCAGCAAGACACTGTCACCTGTCCCCAGTCTCGGCAGAGTAGGGCTGATCTTTACAGAAAGATGGTGAGGGAGTACGTAGCTGACCATACCATCGTCCTAAATGATCACACAGCTCCCTACAACTACTGGGTTTCAAAGCTGGACATGTGGCACGAACTGGCGCTGTACGCCTTGGAGGTTCTTGCCTGCCCTGCCGCTAGCGTCTTGTCCGAGCGGGTTTTCAGTGCAGCTGGTGGCATCATCACCGATAAGCGTACACGCCTGTCGACTGACAGCGCTGACAGGCTGACGCTTATTAAAATGAATAAAGGCTGGATTTCTCAGAATTTCCAATCTCCACCAGGTGAAGGAAGCTCAACCTGAATAATTGATCCACTCCTCCTCCTCCTCCTCATTTTCCTCCTTCTCCTCCTCTTTGTACAGTAAAGCAGAGGAAAATGGCTATTTTTTGACAGGGCCCACTGGCTCTTGCTATAGTACTTCATGCATTTAATTTTTCTGGAGGGCCACCTACCCGGTCCTCTGTTTGAAACAATTTTTGTGAGTGCCACATACAGGCACTCAATCTATTCCATTTTTCTGGAGGGCCACCTACCCGGTCCTCTGTTTTAAAAAATTTTTGGGACTGCCACATACAGGCACTCAATCTATTCCATTTTACTGGAGGGCCACCTACCTGCTCCTCTGGTTTGAAACATTTTTGGGACTGCCACATACAGGCACTCAATCTATTCCATTTTACTGCAGGGCCACCTACCTGCTCCTCTGGTTTGAACAATTTTTGGGACTGCCACATACAGGCACTCAATCTATTCCATTTTACTGGAGGGCCACCTACCTGCTCCTCTGGTTTGAAACATTTTTGGGACTGCCACATACAGGCACTCAATCTATTCCATTTTACTGCAGGGCCACCTACCTGCTCCTCTGGTTTGAACAATTTTTGGGACTGCCACATACAGGCACTCAATCTATTCCATTTTACTGGAGGGCCACCTACCTGCTCCTCTGGTTTGAAACATTTTTGGGACTGCCACATACAGGCACTCAATCTATTCCATTTTACTGCAGGGCCACCTACCTGCTCCTCTGGTTTGAACAATTTTTGGGACTGCCACATACAGGCACTCAATCTATTCCATTTTACTGGAGGGCCACCTACCTGCTCCTCTGGTTTGAAACATTTTTGGGACTGCCACATACAGGCACTCAATCTATTCCATTTTACTGCAGGGCCACCTACCTGCTCCTCTGGTTTGAACAATTTTTGGGACTGCCACATACAGGCACTCAATCTATTCCATTTTACTGGAGGGCCACCTACCTGCTCCTCTGGTTTGAAACATTTTTGGGACTGCCACATACAGGCACTCAATCTATTCCATTTTACTGCAGGGCCACCTACCTGCTCCTCTGGTTTGAACAATTTTTGGGACTGCCACATACAGGCACTCAATCTATTCCATTTTACTGCAGGGCCACCTACCTGCTCCTCTGGTTTGAACAATTTTTGGGACTGCCACATACAGGCACTCAATCTATTCCATTTTACTGGAGGGCCACCTACCTGCTCCTCTGGTTTGAAGAATTTTTGGGACTGCCACATACAGGCACTCAATCTATTCCATTTTACTGGAGGGCCACCTACCTGCTCCTCTGGTTTGAAACATTTTTGGGACTGCCACATACAGGCACTCAATCTATCCCATTTTACTGGAGGGCCACCTACCTGCTCTTCTGGTTTGAAAAATGTTTGGGACTGCCACATACAGGCACTATCCAAATTAAATTGTCTCCATAGCAGCCTCCACACGTTGTCTCCATTGCTACCTCCAAAAGTCGTCCATATAGCTGCCTCCATACATCGTCCCTTTATCAAACGAGGTGTGTCAGGCAGAAATTTGGGTTGTTTTCATGGATTCCACATCAAAGTTGTTAACTTTGTCGCCACCCTGCTGTGTTATCCACAAAATATACTGGCAAACTTTTACCATTTAGGGATATTATTTCAGCGCTTCTTGCGCATCTGTTTACATTCCCCTCACCCGCCATATCCCAAACTTATAAGAACGCTACTACACTTAACTTGGTGCAGGCTGGGACCGAGTCTGACCCTGGGGCTGGTCATATACTGCCGACGCAGAGAATTGCGGGGCCTACCTCGGTCCAGGTCTCAAAGGCCTACTATACCTCCTCCCACCCCTCCTCCACCTCCTCCTCCTCCGAATTACCATCCGTGGGCATGGCGCCATCAGTCGGTAGCTCTAGGCACAGCAGCAGTGCCGTCGCTAAGCGACAGCAGGCGGTGCTGAAACTGCTGAGCCTAGGCGATAAAAGGCACACCGCCCAAGAGCTATTACAGGGCATTCCACATCAAAGTTGTTAACTTTGTCGCCACCCTGCTGTGTAATCCACAAAATATACTTGCAAACTTTTACCATTTAGGGATATTATTTCGGCGCTTCTTGCGCATCTGTTTACATTCCCCTCACCCGCCATATCCTAAACTTATAAGAACGCTACTACACTTGATCTTATACAAAAGGTTCTTAGAAGTGCTGTTTGGGGAGTAGCCTATAGACAGGGGCTTGGATTGGCGAAAGCTCGCCTGGCAGCGGAGCGCCAGCTCCATGCCAAGATCCAACTAACATAGTTTTAACTGCAGCACCTTTAATCTACTACTAGTTCACTGCCTCCATACATGGTCCCCTTATCAAACGAGCTGTGTCAGGCAGAATTTTGGGTTGTTTTCATGGCTTCCATGTTAACTTTGTCGCCACCCTGCTGTGTAATCCACAAAATATACTGGCAAACTTTTATCATGTACCGATATTATTTGAGCGCTTCTTGCTCACCTCCTTTGGTTCCTCTCTGCCACCCATTGGTTTGAAGCCTGAGTCCATTTAGGGTATGTCGCCATGACACTCTCTAGCCTGCTGCCGCTGCCTCTGCATGCCGTCCCCTATAGTGTCAGGGTCAATTATTGGATGTTTTAGATGCTATCTAGCTTCATTCTGTCACTCTGTCATGGCCATGCTGTTGCCCATAATTTTGGCATAATGGTGCGATTAGGCAGCCTCAGAGGCATCCATGCATGCTGCCCCTGCTGTTTCCTGTCCATTTCCGTGGTGTTTCCATCCTTTTCTGAGGTTCCCAGGTGTTTGGCCAAGCTTCCCTGTGCAGAGCCTTGGTCCCCTTGAAAAATGCTCGAGTCTCCCATTGACTTCAATGGGGTTCGTTATTCGAGACGAGCACTCGAGCATCGGGAAAAGTTCGTCTCGAATAACGAGTACCCGAGCATTTTAGTGTTCGCTCATCTCTACTTAAGAGGCATTTCCTTTATACATTCTACTCAGATGGTTTGATGATCTCAAACACCTTCAACATCACCATCTCCTGTACCAATGTGTTCATAGGGATGGGCATGTCCACAGTCTGGTTCTAAATTGATGGCTCACCATCTATGCAATCGACCTCATTTGAGTCTGATCATTATCTTTCCTTCAAGTTGAGTCTGGCAAGATCTTCCAACTCAGCCGTACCTCCAGCGTTCTGATTGGGACTTGCTTTCTCTTCAGATCTCACTTTTTGACTATGCTCAGCTACCTAATTCCCCATTCCCTCTGGAATGAGAGAGACACTGGCTGTGTGTGACTCGCTGAAGAGAATTTCTGATGGAATGGTAAATGCGGGAGCTGATTTCTCTTCAGCAAGTCACAGACAGCCAACGTCTCTCTTAATTCGGATATTCGGAAATTAGTTAGCTCGACTGAGTCACACAGTAACACTGAAAGCAGGCCCCTTGTCACGCAGGAAGCTGGAGGCATGACTGAGCTGGAACAAAATTACTATGGCAGGGTAACTTGTATAGCTGGTGAGAAAACTTTACAAATGGACTGCCGAACTTTAAAGGCATGGGGAGGACCAATATTGGGATAGTTGTATTGCTTTATTATATCAGTTTTCAGAGATATGTTTAGTTAGTGTGCGTTGGTTCCCTAACAGGTTCCCTTTAAAATGTAAACTTGAACAAATAATGAAAATTCTTTGTACTGCAGAAGAAGGAGACATCTAACTATTTTAGAGTTCTTTCCCCTGACCGGTACACCTATTTACAGATGTTTATCTCTTCTTTTCTGTTCAGTTTCTGTTTTTGGCCAGTATGGGAAATTTTAGTTTTTTTCTGGAGTATAGTTAACTTTTTCCCAATGGATCACTTATAGTAAATAAGTTTTTACACTACATGGATCTTTTCAATGAGAGCCAGTCCCCCACTTCTCATAGTTCATATCCTCTGGTAAAACATATTGAGGACAGATGGGAAAGGGTGCAGTCATGTTAGTTACTCTAGCCTGTCTGAGAAAGGTGCATCTTGCTTGGAGTTAAAATTTTAAAAGTTAACATAAATATAAAATTATGTTTCTGACACAAATGGGAGGTTTGCATGCATTAAGCAAGAGTTTTAGAAAATTTAACACTTCGTTATTCAATTTTTCAGCTACCAATAAATCTGACACAGAGTGCTCACCCTGCTATGAGGGAACATTTTCCAACGCAGAATCAACTACGGAACCATGTAAAAACTGGAGCAAGTAAGAATACACCCTTGTTTAAGGCCAGTTTAATGTCATGTTAAAGGGGCTGTCCAGCCATTTTAAACAATTGAATACCGTATAGAAAGTTTTCAAATGATAAAACAAGTTATACCCTACTGATCGTCCAATTAGGTCTCTGACACTTGGCCTTCAAGGAAGGGTTCCTAACATAGACATGTGATTGCCGCAGCCAATCAATGGCCTCCTTGTTGTGCTCAGTGATGTTATCAAATCATTGTAGGAAGACTAGGATTGGGAAGCATCTGAACATTTGTGGTGGGTGATTGATGATGATTGGAGAATTTTAGTATTTTTTTAAATACTTGTTTATTACTGGGTTCCAAAAAATTTCACATGGTAGGACAAATCTTTATCTTTAAGTAAATATTCTGTAAAGTAAATTCTATTGTATTATTTAACTTAAAGTTTGCCAAACTCAATTTCTAAGGTTTGAATCTAAGATCTTGAATGTAAGATCTTAGAGTCTGAAATTTAGTTTCTTTAAAATTCTCATTGCTACACAAAAGATTACCCTTGCTGAAAAAAATATATAAAAACTTACGGTATGTAAAGTTTTTTAAAGTAAAGATGAAAATCTGAAAACAAAACTAGAAAAAAGTCACTGTAAATGAATTGACATTTGTAGTACATTACTATCCTTCTAAAATTCTGTAGAATGAAGGATCTATCAACAGCAAGTGCTCCTGAGGAGAGGTCCCGATGTATGCACTGAGATTACACATTGATTTATACTGGCAGATGGAGGCATCGTTTTTGCCTACATCTGCACCGTTTATGTTGTATACTGTTCAAAATACAGTATGGAAAAATACAGCCAGCTACATTTTTCAATCCTACTCCCTCCTCCATTCTCAGTGTAGGTCATTGAAATCTATGGGGGAGAGGAGGGGGGGGGGAATACAACAGTACTCCATCACCCCCTGGCCTAAACTGAGCATAATCTGACTATGTTCAGGGAGACCGCCTGAACATTGTCCGCAGCCAATCACTGGCAGTTACCAATGTTCACTCCTCCCCCTGCATTCAAAGGGTAAAAGGAGGAACCATGAGGTGTGTCCATCTGTATCAACATACAGTGGGATATGTCTGTGCCCTACGTTGATAGGATATGTCGGGACATAGGAGAAAAACAAGGTGTAATCTAGCCTAACAACAAATATATTCATGAAAACTGCAAAAAAAACTTATGAAGACAAACTACTCAATGCTGGATCTTACATTTATTGGGCTATAGGGCCTAGTTAATCAAAAGTGGAGCTTCATTGTAAGGAATATATTAATACAGTGTTAATATGTAATTAGTTTCCAGCACCAGCAGGAGCAATCCAATAAAAAACCTAAGGGGAAATGTGTAATCTTCTTGCATCTTCCCTACAGACTCGTAGAATAGCTCAAGCTGCTCTTATTGATGTTTTTGTAGAAGACTTACACTTAAAAACAAGCCAAAAATGTTCCTTCAGCTCTTATCATCACCTCTGCAGATATATTATTATACAGGGTACTGCACAATGGAAGGAGAGTTAGAGGTATGGAGGTAGAAGTGAAAGTTTTAGAGGGGGCAGAAAGTGAGTGGTTTTGGTGGTGCACTCCAGTATACGAAGCATTGGGAGAATAGGCAATGGATACATGGACAAGGCATGTTATGGGGAGGAAAAGTTTTTCATTGGGCAATAATAAGCCAGTAAAAGGAGAAAAAATGGTGGAATCAGACAAGTGGTAGATTAACGGAGCAGCAGACCATGTTTAAGCTGTGGAGACGAAGATAGGAAAAAATTAGAGGAGTCGGAGTTGGGAGTTGGGCTTACCAACTTTAAAGCCCTGCTTAGGGGAAACTGAGTTTGATATAGCAGAACTGTAAAAGGACCTGGATGTTGCAATTGGTGGGGTCAGACATCTGGAACCTCCAGAGATCAGATGTTCTCAGGAGCTGAAATGCAGAGAATGGAACAGGAAGCAGATAGCGCCATTCTCATTGTAGTGGTTGAGCTTAGTAACTACAGCTGCTTCTCAATATACATCTGTGGAGGAATTAGTTGTCAGGCTCCCACCAATCCAATAGAAAGCACACATAGATACCTTATTCAGATTTTTAACCTGGAAAACCCCTTTAAAGTGAATGCAATCCCCTTTACAACATCAAAGTCTACTTTGAAGGTTTGGTCTCTGTCAACTCATTTATTTGTTAAGTAGCGAACGCTATAATGAATATAAATTATAAATGTGCCATCCTGTTTATTAATAAAATGTTATGGCTGCAGGGAACACCGACTTTGAAGAAATGAATCTAGATAGCACTTTAATTGCAAAGTGTTGTGAAAACAGGCAGTGGTGATAGAAATGTGTTTTATATGAAGAAAGCCTCAATCTGCATCACAGAATTACATTATATCTGGTAATTCTGCCATAAAGCAATGAAAAACTTCTCCGTGCAACAGCTATGGTCAATAAAATATCAGCTGATTATCATTCTGATAGGTTAAGCGAGTCCCTATGAAATTGGTCCTACAGTTTGTGATCAGGATATTAGAGTGTTACAAGATCTGTATAGCAATGAGGCACCGTATTTTTCGGACTATAAGGCGCACAAAAAATCCTTTGATTTTCTCATAAATCAAAGGTGCGCCTTATAGTCCAGTGCGCCTTATATGTGAAACGCACTTACAGACAACAGTTGCCTTGAGCTGTGCACAGGTCTGCCACCTGCTGGTCATACATCCTTATAATCAGGTGCGCCTTATAGTCCGGTGCGCCTTATATATGAACCCTACTGACGGACAACAGCTGCCTTGATCTGTGCACACGTCTGCCACCTACTGGTCATTAATCCTTATAATCAGGTGTGCCTTATAATCCAGTGCGCCTTATATATGAACCTAGACGTTTTAGCAGGCATTTATTGACGGTGCGCCTTATAATCCGGTGCGCCTTATAGTCTGAAAAATATGGTATATGTTGGTGGTGTATGAGAAAAGGTGGCCTCCATATTTGCATTCAGTAGGGATCAAGGGTGTAAGTTGTGAAGGAATTAGATCAGAGAACAATCTTGTTAGTTCTGAACAGTTTAGATTTTTTTGGGCCTTCTAACCACATCATTCTGATAGCTCACCATCAATTTAGGCAGAACATGTGCACTTCCAGTTTTTAATTCTATTGTTGAAGTTGTAGATTCATCATCAAATTCCCTGTCAAAATTTGGAGTGATTTGCTAAGCTATCAATCCATTGTTATTGCAATAGCCGCCTATAAAACTTCCCTGAGGCTGGACTTCACTGCCAGATACTAATTTTCTAGTGGCTCATGCATTTCAACTGTATTTTCTGGTTGTTCTGTCTATTTGCTTGTTACCTTAGTCCGATTTTGACCCATTAGATCCCAGTAATTATATTCCATGTGCAACACCCTCGCCGATGCAAGGCAGAGCTGTGTTTGAAAATACGTCCCACCATGTAGCTTGCAGCCTGTGTAGGGTCTGATCAGCCCCACAGCATGTCACTACATAACACTAGATAACACAGATGAACTCTGCAGTGGTAGATCCTGCCTGGTAAGGCAGGAGTTAATTGTTTTGTGTGATGTCATATGTGTCAGCCAATCACATGTATTACACTCTGTTTCTGTGAGCTGAGATGTAATTGGAGGAGTAGCCACCACCTGACCAGGGGGAGTAACAAAACCCCTGGACAGGAAAGTTCTAAAAAACACTTCTAGAGAGCAGTTAAATGAACAGTAGCTCAGAAGCAGACTGGAGCTACTCCAGTACAGACTCTGCGGAGTCTGTGCAGCTAGCATACCAGACCAGAGCAGGAAGAGCCTAGCCCCTGCCTGAAGAGTGGAGCTAATAGCTAGTAGTGAGGAAAGGGATATCATCCTACCTTTAAGGGTGATACCTGAAGCAATCCAGGATAAAGCTGAAGCATCCTTCTAGGGCACAGCTACCTCCCAGCCTGCCCTTTGCATCCAGGCTGATGATCTACATCCTGTGGCTCCCTCCAACTGCATCTCAGCACTCCACCATTTTGTTAAGGCACGTTGCTGCGGTTCCTGTTGGTTCCAATAAAGAACTGTAAGTTGTTTTTATTCAACCTCTGCCTCCGTCTGGTCCCTGCTACTACGGCTGCCATCATCACAGGCACCCTGTCCACTAAACAGAGACTTATACTCTAGACACCAAAGGGTTGCCCTGGGGTGAACCGCTATAGCAGCCTCTCCCTCAACATTTCTTGCCAACACCACCCTGCTGGAGACCTGCCAGGCTGTAGGACAGCCCTCCGGTTCCCCATACCAAGCACCGTGACACTAGCGTGCCTAGGCCGCAACCGCCAGCCACTCAGGTACTGCGGGCCCCGGCTGACTCCAGGCCCCGAGAAAAGGCTAGGCCCCTGTGGGGGTTGTTGCAAGTGGCGTCACGAACAGGATTGATACTTCTGTGCCTTATTCTGGCACTATAGACTGTACTTTATTACAAAGACTGTGCTGCCTAACCCTGCTGCCATTCGGGTTTAGGCCCAAGTGATTGTGTGTTTCTGCATTGAACTGTATTACTGCTGCCACGTGCTGTCGAGCTCCGCTCCAGCACTCAAGAGGTTAAACCCTGCAAAGAACTTTGTCAGCTCTGCTACATCCGGCGCTGCCGCGCCTGAAGCATTTACCTCACGAAACTGTGGCGCAGCAAGTAATTCCAGCCCGCCAAAACTTTCACTGGCGGGAAATCCAGATGACACACCAAGCTCCACCCATGCGTGAATGACGCGAACCCCGCCTCCTGTGGCGCAGAAAAAAATAGCTCTTGGCGGGAAAGACTTGGACTCCTCCCTCTGGCACGAAGCGGACTTCCTGCCCCGCCTCAACGAAACGCCAGAACTAGTGTGGATCTTGCGCAGTGAGGTCAACACCATGTGGGGTCCTCGGCCATTCCCCTCCGTGGAACAACCGGAGTTCCTAGAAGCTCTTGAGACCATGATTGTGGTCTCTGCCCAGCCGATCCAGAGGCCCTTTGCTGGGCACCGGCTGCATCGTGGACTGATCCGAGCCTTCGTCACGAGGACGTGCCTCCAGTCGGTGACGGAGCGCCAAGCACCACCCGGGCGGTTCCTAGTGCCTCTCCCGGCTACCATGCTGGTACCGCGGGCCCACGTGGAGGCGCCGACTCCTGTCGAGCCAGCGCCTGGGCCTACTGCTGCTGTGCAACCTGCACCGAGGCCTACTGCTACTGCCGACCAGCCTGCCATACCTGCTGTTCTGGTTCCTGACCCTCCAGCTGCTCCTGCTCCAGTTCTGGCACCTGCCCGACCATCTGTGAGACCAGAACCTGCACCGGAGAGACCTACTCCAGGACCGGCACCTCCGCAGCCCCGAGGTCGAGGTGAGGCCCTCCGCCGGCATTTCCAAGATGCTGTCTCGGAACAGCGACGCCGAGAGAAGGAGGCCCAACGCTACATGGCTGGTCGATCCAGAGAAGGCGCCTGGGTACAACAGAACCGAACCACCGGCATGGTCCGATACTTCGACCGTCAGCGGGGTTATGGCTTCGCCACCCAGGACTACACCGGATGGGAGGTATTTATTCCCCGGCGGTCCGTCAAAAGGCCTGATTTGCCGGAGAGACTCCATAATCTGAGGCCGGGGGAATGTATCGAGTTTTCCCTGCAGGAGGGACCTCGAGGGCCGTGGGCAGCTGGCATGATCCGGGTCCCGGACTCTGATGAGGACCGCTATCCATCCTGTGACAAGCTGTACGAGGACGACGAATGGCCGGAGTCTCCGAATACGTCTTCTTCCTCGGCTGCGAGTCCCCGGGCGGTGACCCACGTGAATGCTCCATCCACGGTGATCGTGAGTACAGGCTCCATTGCTATCCATGGGCCGGGCATGATCCAGGGAGCCACCGTCTCCCCTGCAGGGAGCGTTGCCGGATCCCGCAGTTCCTCCGTGGGGGAGGATATCCTGGTTGGTGAGCCTTATCCAGAGGCTCCAACTAGACCTCCATCTCCACCTGCCGCTTACCAGTGGGGTGACGACCCGGCCCCAGAAGAATTGGAGCTGGAAGGAACCGCGGCGCTGCCGCAGGTTCCTATTTATTTATTTCTGGACCCCTCCTTGGTCCCTGGCTCTGTTGAGGCCCCGGCTGGAACAGCCGAAACCCCGGGCGACAGCGCCCCTCCCCCTGAATGTCAGGAGGATGCTGCTGAGCCTGCAGTACCTGCAACTGCCACCGGGTGTCCCCAGCCGGTTTCTACTGATTCTCCTACACAGGATCCTGCTCTGATCCCGGATCCTGCTGTTACTGGGAAAGAAGATGCTGATTAACCCCTGATGGGCTGAAAGCCCTAACAGGTACTGTGTATCTTGTAAATATTATTTCTGTTATCCCATTTGGGCTGAGCGCCCCTATCCCTAAAGAGCCAGAAACTGTCCTGAGACTCTTCCCCTACTTATTTATCTCGGTCAAGAGACTCTCCTTGAACTGCCCACTGTCATGTGCTATGATAGCACCCCTTCCTCTGCCACAGCAGAGATTCCTACAAAGGACTCTGTCCCTCTACACATAGAGGAGACCCTTTGCTCCTTTATTGCACTTTTCCCCACATCAAGGGCTGTACCAAGAAGATGAACTTTGTTATTAAAGACCTTCTGTGAGACTTTAGCCAGATACTCCAAGGAAAAGTTGCTACCTCATTGACTTATTATACTGCACTTAATGCCTTCATTTTAGGTATGGACATTCTGCATGCACTTTTATGCCTTTTCCTTTTCAGGTAAAGAGACATTTTATCCTGCTACGCTGAGTAGTCTACCTATGTAACGTTTGTAACGTTCAAGATGTGTACCCATTGAGCTCCTAAGCCAATGTGAGTTTACAACATGTTTGCACACTGTCAATATATGTCTTTAGTTTGCACTAACCTTTTATAGGCTTTTCAGATTGTAGTGTGGCTGTGTCGGACCGTCCAATATGTAAACCCTGACCGCTATCTAATGCCTCAAACCGAAGTTTGTAAGTGGGGGTAGTCCGTAAACTGCGGGTCCTTAGGGGACCGGGGGTGTTACAGAGATAGCACCTGGATGCCACTCATACAAGGGTAAGAATGTCAGTCGGCAGGTACTTATACATTTGTATAATGTCTCATTGTGTCACATATGCCAATGTAATGCACATACACACTATATATTTGTCGCCAGGGAAGAAGCGTTTATATAACAAATATACAGGCCCTGGTGCAAGGAGTGGATTACAGTACATGACACCACACCTTTCCTACTGTACAGTTTGGTTTAATGGCGTTAGCGACCAACTGTCATACTTTGCATTTACATGTCCTTGTCTTAGTCCGACACCAACCCAGGTGCCTGTCTCCAGGACCATGGGCGGTTTGTCCCTACAGATCATGTAGCCTGCACTTCACAGAAGTGCCCTTATCTACCTCTGTGCCCCAATTAGTCTGTAATCGAGCCGAGGGCGGCTCTTTCAATTGCCCCGGGGGTATGCAACACCCTCGCCGATGCAAGGCAGAGCTGTGTTTGCAAATACATCCCACCATGTAGCTTGCAGCCTGTGTAGGGTCTGATCAGCCCCACAGCATGTCACTACATAACACTAGATAACACAGATGAACTCTGCAGTGGTAGATCCTGCCTGGTAAGGCAGGAGTTAATTGTTTTGTGTGATGTCATATGTGTCAGCCAATCACATGTATTACACTCTGTTTCTGTGAGCTGAGATGTAATTGGAGGAGTAGCCACCACCTGACCAGGGGGAGTAACAAAACCCCTGGACAGGAAAGTTCTAAAAACACTTCTAGAGAGCAGTTAGCTGAGCAGTAGCTCAGAAGCAGACTGGAGTTACTCCAGTACAGACTCTGCGGAGTCTGTGCAGCTAGCATACCAGACCAGAGCAGGAAGAGCCTAGCCCCTGCCTGAAGAGTGGAGCTAATAGCTAGTAGTGAGGAAAGGGATATCATCCTACCTTTAAGGGTGATACCTGAAGCAATCCAGGATAAAGCTGAAGCATCCTTCTAGGACACAGCTACCTCCCAGCCTGCCCTTTGCATCCAGGCTGATGATCTACATCCTGTGGCTCCCTCCAACTGCATCTCAGCACTCCACCATTTTGTTAAGGCACGTTGCTGCGGTTCCTGTTGGTTCCAATAAAGAACTGTAAGTTGTTTTTGTTCAACCTCTGCCTCCGTCTGGTCCCTGCTACTACGACTGCCATCATCACAGGCACCCTGTCCACCACACAGAGACTCATACTCTAGATACCAAAGGGTTGCCCCAGGGAGAACCACTATAGCAGCCTCTCCCTCAACATTTCTTGCCAACACCACCCTGCTGGAGACCTGCCAGGCTGTAGGACAGCCCTCCGGTTCCCCATATTAAGCACCGTGACACTAGCGTGCCTAGGCCGCAACCGCCAGCCACTCAGGTACTGCGGGCCCCGGCTGACTCCAGGCCCCGAGAAAAGGCTAGGCCCCGGTGGGGGTTGTTGCACATGTCACAATTTCGAGTGGTTTGCTGAGCTGTCACTTAGTTATCCAATTAGCTTCCTATAAAACTTCCCTGGGGTTGGACTTCCCTGCCAGATATTAACTTTCTTGTGGCTCATTTACTTGTACTGTATTTTCTGGTTATTCAGTTTATTTGCTTGTTGCTTTACTTTGATTTTCTATCATTGTATCTGCTTTAAGTTACCAATTCTTTCCTATCCACTCAGTCTATCATCTGCCAGTCGAAAGCAAGTTGACCTTTCTCCCTTGCATGATCACTCATGGTCTGTTATCAGTTTCACAACTGTTATCAGTGGGATCACAATTTTCTATTCTGCAAGGACATCACAGTTTGAGTTTGCCACCTCTTGCCTACTCTGAGAGCTTGTGCCAAGTTGGGTCGTGGACCATTTTGCTGGACCAGTTTGTGGCAGTATCATTACAAGAGTTCTGCCTATAACATTACAGGAGTTTGGATCAATTTCTTTCCTTAGCTAAACAGATTTCTATCCGACGTTGGTTCAAGCAACAAATAATATATGCATAGCTTCCTATTACACTTTATCTCTCTGTACACTCCATTCCTGGTTTTGGCTCACAGCAACAATTGGTGATTTTTGCTGTCTTTGTTTTAATCTCTATAGTGGACTATTGGAGGTTTTTGGGAAGTCATTGACAGGGTCTAGCCTTTGAGATTTGCTGCATGCTTTTTTTACTGACCTACATATCCACTATTATGTAGACTCCATTGATTTTAAAGGGTTAACCCTGTAAAGCTTGATGTATTGGTTACTGTAGTTATTTTTCTTGTTGGCTTAAAGATGAGCATCCTGAACAAGTCCCTCTCAATAAAATGCAGTTACGTACAGAGATGATATCTAGGGTACAAGGAGTGAGGAGTTACAATAAGTGCCTTGGTTATTGTAAGGAACTACAGGCGGTCCCCTACTTAAGAACACTCGACTTACATGCGACCCCTTGTATGTAACCCGGGGACTGCCTGTACAAGGGTAGGACATCAATCAGAACCTTTGCCTTTGTGCAACCTAGACCCAACTCTAAGCTATCTATAATGTAAAAACTTTCTTAAAAATAACTTTAGCTACTTTTTCTGCTTCAGGTGTGGAGATGGGGAGATGATAATACAGCCAGGAACTCCTACCTCTGATGTTATTTGTGGTAAGTTCCCACCTACACCTACAGGAGGTACATGTAGGTTATTGCCATTATTTTCAGTGAGGCGCAGGAATTACCATGCTCTTCCACATTCCAGATCTGGAGTAGCTTGTTATAGTGTATGTTCTTTTTCACACGTTCCTATGTATACTGTACGTGCTAACTTTAAAATTTCTCAATTTTTTTTCTAATCTTTCCAGAACTTAGCTCATCACCTGAGCCGTCTAATACTTGGGTCTACATTGTAGTCATCATGTTAGTCCTTGTAGTGATTGTTGCACCGACTATAATCATCAGTAAGTACCAATATATTAAAAACATAAACATACAACATAATAAAGAATATAGGAACATGATCAATGTGTTACCTGACCCTGAAGCTGTCGATACATATTAGATCAGATGGTCCACTTTTAAGTAGGATTAGCCAACAGTAGAACGTGTATGAATGAAGTCTGAAACAGCCCAACTTTTTCACCATCAAAGTGACCAAAGGTGTTGGATTCAATGATTATTCAATAGTTATTTTACCATATTAAAACATTATTGTCCTGACCTATTATTAAAATAAGATACATAGAGTTGTCCATGTAACCTATAAATTGTCCAGGTGAACTAACCAAAAAGGGGCCACTTGCAGTATAACAGGGATGTACCATGCAGCTATGATGTCAAAATCTTACTAATATCTAGGTGCTTTTGAAATAGACTGCTAACAACACTAGAAAAACCATCAATATCAAATATTGATATCCAGTGATAAACTGCAATGTAAGGCCACTTCCATGGATATTATCTAAATTATCCCATCAGTATCCATTCATTAAACCCCGTACATGTATCTGGACTTCATGGAAACAGGCTCAGGACCAGGGGCAAAGCAGAGAGGTGTTAGGAGAATTCAGGTGGATTCAGGGGCACACTACCAATGAGACAAGATGAGAAAGCTGCCACATGCGGCACCTACTGCT
This sequence comes from Engystomops pustulosus, assembly GCF_040894005.1. Lineage (NCBI taxonomy): Eukaryota > Metazoa > Chordata > Amphibia > Anura > Leptodactylidae > Engystomops > Engystomops pustulosus. The sequence continues at coordinate 156,935,804 of NC_092416.1, read as the reverse complement.
GGATCAGGAGGGGAGGCATCTTGTGGGTTGGTAAAGCATGCAGCCCGGACAGACATGGATACCGGGGACTGCAGGTGTAGAGATCCATGCAGAGATGGGGCGGCATAATCAGTGCAGAGCAGAGTGCAGGTACTGACTATACTTCGGAGCATGTGAACCTTGCTCTGCACAGCACAGTCAGCTGTTATCTCCTTTTACACCTCTGCCCTCAATTAGTTCCTGTGACTATCCTCCTCCCACTCGCTGTTCACTAGCTCCTCTCATCACTGTGGGGAGCTCTGACTTCTCTGAGTAGTCTGGACCAGCACCAGCACTGCTGGGGGGGCCCACATGAGGCTTTAATAAATCCATAGGGATGGTGGGGTTGTTTGGGATGATAAACTAGGGAATATTTTAGGGAATAGGAGACTGTTTTAGTTTCTGAATTTTTAATACCACCATGTGAGATCACTGCAAAGAGGCCCACCGACCCTGTGAGTAAAATACACCAAATGCTGTGAAAAAGCTGTGGCTGGTACATATTTATGAGATAATAAAAAAACAGCCATACAACTTCTGTAAAAATATGCAACACCACTCTCCCGACTATTACACTACCCCTTCCGCAGACATCACATCTCCGCTTTTTAAGAGATGAAGGGTAATAACAAGCAGTCACATATACCTCCTAGTAAAGTTTCCACTAGTAAACTAGGAAACTTTATGCTCAGGCACCTTCCCCATAGGAAAGGACCATTGAGAGGGGCAAGATGCCAGTAGTTACAAGTTGTTGCCAATACACACCTGAATGCCCCACGTTTTTACAATATATAAATTACTGTATATGGATACAAAGGTTAAAAAAAAAAGTTGTGGCCGGCTGATAGCTTTTCTTTCTAACCCTCCCATATACATGTATGTTCGCGAAGGAATGTTTATGGGACTTTACCCTGTATTATCTGAAGTTTAATGATTCTAATAACCTTATTATTATGGGTAACTTATTTTCTTTTTCTTAGTTAGGAAATCGTATCGCAAGGATAAGTACAAAAACAGACAGGTAAGAGGATGTCCTTGATGTGTACACTAAATACATATCGGACCCAACCCCCATGATTCTGTAGTCACTGTGGGTTTTCACTTTAATTTTAACAGAATCCACCTGAGGGAAACAATCTGCAACTTATAAAACTTGTGAAACCCATAGAGAACAACCTTCCAGAAGAAGACCTCGATGATCAGGATATTACAATGCAAGGGCTACCGGTAGCCCAGGAGCAGGGGAAGGACTACCACATGTCACAGGAGGAAGTCTGAGAGAACTGTGGAAATGATCACGAACCAAGGCCAAACCCAGACTTGAGATGGGCAGCCAACAGCCATCATTACTGATCGCTATTGAAAATTTTAGTCAGTATTGGTAATTTTGTGTTTCAATATATCTACTAAGATATATTCTAAAACATATCATAGAAGTCATTATCCCGGTACGCTTTTATGATGACGTTAAAAAACTGCTTTCTATTTGCTGGCTCATGATTGCTTCCCTTCCAAAATTTGGTAAGTAGGCAACACCCACTTTAGTGATGCCACACCCCTTTTCTAATTTGTCATAGAAACCTCTTAAAAAGTATCTGGTAAACTGTGGCACATATCATAGTGGATGACTAATTACACCAAAATTTGCCAGCATTTTTTTCCTTGGTTTTCTCCACTATTGTTTTTGTGTGTGTTCTTTTAATGTTGTATGTAGCTTCTTATGTTTAGGTCTCATGCACACAACTGCACAAACTGCAGGTAATGCACGGCCGCATTGCCTTTTATTCAGAGGCGAATTAAGGCCATTGGCCCTTGGCTGTATAAAAATTGTTGCCAGGCAAATTATTACAAGGTATGGAGATGGTGGAGGTAGCTAAAGGCCCTCTTTAAGAAACAACTGTATATTGCCATGCAATATATGGTGGTATTTTAGTATATGCTATCAATTTGTGGCCTCTATGAGTCCAGTACTAAAAGTCAGTGTTTGGCTAAATGCTTGTCTGTATATTCATGTGGGTGAAGGAATTATTGTACAGAGTGTTAGCCCCTTCCTTAATCACTGTGCATGGGTTTTGCTTACTAAAAAGCTTTTGTCTGTGATGCCAAGATACTACATTTTTCCCTTATTCTTGACGCTTTTAGTCTTTCTGGAAGTGGCTCTATATAATTGATGGTAAAAGTATTCTCCAATGTGTTTTGCATAGCAATGGGGTTGCGGTCATAGTAATAAATTCTGCCTCTGTGGTGGACAATCTATAAAAGCCGAAGAATAGATGGCATCCCTTAAAGGAAATCTCCACTCACGAACTTCTACATAAAAATTGTAAATTTGTCATCCTGTGCCCTAATAAATGTGAGTTATGTAGTTATTCTCCACTATACAGAACTCTGCCGGATTTTAGCTTTTACTGGATGTTAGGAGCTCTGGTGTTAGTAATACATGTCTGACAACAAAATGTGACTGGACTGTTGTCTGTTGCCAAGGGTAACGAGCAGAATTTCTAAACAGTAAATAGTAAACACTTGGTATTCATCATGGAATACAAAATAATGTGAATGTGAATGGGAGCAGGATTTACAGCAAACCTACTCAGCCACTTCACTGTGGAAAGAGTCTCCCCTTTATTTCATTGCATTCAGTTCTCATCTGGACTGGCCTAGGGCCCACCGGTGAAATGGATACTGGGGGCGCACCTACTGCTACATGGAAAAATTGCCTGTACATTCTTAGGACGATTTCCGATTTGTGCCGCATTTAGAATGGCTTTTTGTCGCATGCGATCCGATTTTGGCGCGGCGTCTTTCACGCGACACAAATCGGGGGGTGGGCCATCGGACGATCAGACAACGCGCGGGATTTACATCTCAAATTGTGTCGCAAGACATGCACTCACATACACCAGGAAGAAGAAGGTGAACTCCGGCGTGGAAGCGACACATGCAGAATCTCGGGTGCACGATCCCGTTGAATCACGTCGGACTTCATCTTCGTCGGACCGTCCTGATTGGAAATCACGACAGGACCGGGTAAGTAAATGTGCCCCATTATCTAAACGCAGCCTAAGACCATGTGCGCAAGATTTGATTGAATTGTGTTTTAAAATACATTTCAGGCGCATCTGGAGAATCTCCTTCCCAAATGCAGATGGGTTTAGACCTAAATGCTGGTGTTCATTAAGTAGTAACGTATTTTGTTGTGTTAATATCCCTATATATTTTGGGACCCCTCTCATACCCCCACATTGTGGGACCCCTCTTATAGATCCGATATTGTGGGCCCGCTCTCATATCCCCTATATTGTGGGCCCCCTCTCATACCCCCCGTTGTGGGACCCCTCTTATAGCTCCTATATTGTGGGCCCCCTTTCATACCCCCCATATTGTAGGCTTCCTCTCATATCCCCCATATTGTGGGTCTCCTCTCATATCCCCCATATTGTGGGTCCCCTCTCATATCCCCCATATTGTGGGTCCCCTTTCATGTCCCCATTTTGTGGGCCCACTCTCATACACCCCACATATTGTGGACCTCCTCAAATAAATTAAAAACAATAAACACCACATACCTATCCCTGTTCCCTAGCAGATCTTCTCTTCTCATCCTTCTCTTTGTTGTGATGCCGGCAGACATGTTGACATCATGACTACGCACCTGCCGACACATAGCTACAGTGCAACAGTAATGATGCCCCCATTTTGTGGGCCCACTCTCATACACCCCACATATTGTGGACCTCCTCAAATAAATTAAAAACAATAAACACCACATACCTATCCCTGTTCCCTAGCAGATCTTCTCTTCTCATCCTTCTCTTTGTTGTGATGCCGGCAGACATGTTGACATCATGACTCCGCACCTGCCGACACATAGCTAAAGTGCAACAGTAATGATGGAGAGAGCTAATAGCTCTTGCACTACCCTGTTATTACACTCTATTTGTGTCTTCTCCGGAAAGATAGTCGAAGTCCCGATAAGTGTGGCAGCGGGCGGAGTCAGCTATGATAGGGGCGAGTCAGCTACAAGTTGGGGGTGGAGCTAAAAGGCGACCAGGCCCACAGGTGCTTTCACTGGTACAACGTTGGGCCAGTCCAGTCCTGTCTGCACAGAATCTACTTGTGAACAAAAATTGGACTGGCCTTTTTCCAAAGAAACAATAATATCATGCAATAGAGTTCCAACTTGCCCAATCCTCCTTGCCATAATATCTAAGAAGAGTCAGGGAGCCCTTACAAATTAGATGTCAAATAGGAGCCTTCAGGATGCAGCCAGAATTTTATGATTTATAGGGGTTTCTGGTTACAATAATTATTCCCCATCCACACTATCGGTGATAGGGTGTTTAGTTCATGTTTAACATGGTTGTCCCACTCAAATTAGCAAGTTATCCCCTATTTTGTGGATAGGAGATAACTTGTCGTGACTGGACAACCCCTTTAACTCTTGGTTAGTGCTGAGGATTTGGAGCTCTGTATCAGAAAAAAACGAGTTCTGGATCCTAAAAAGATACAGTAAGAAAATTTCACAGAAAGTTATACTTAGATTGACCTAGGCGAGCATTCACAAAGGAAATCTACCATCAAAATCCATCATGATAAACCAGGGACAGTTACTCTTACATTCAGGCACCGTGACTGTGGTAATCTTCTTATATTTGTTATCCATGGCCTCCTTTCTTCTAAAATCAACTTGTAACACTGTGTGGGGGAGTGGGAAGTGTCGAGGGAACAGAGGCGAAGGGGGATGTGCTCCTTTACAGTGCAACAGTCTGTGAAGCTACACCATGGAAGGGCTATGGTAACAAAACCCAGAGCACTCTTGGCTCATTAGCATAATTTTAAAAATTGATATTAAAAGGAAGGAGGCCATAGATAACAAATATAAGAAGATTACCGCAGTCACGGTGCCTGGATCCATGAGTAATGTCCCTGGTTTATGATGATGGATTTTGATGGTAGATTTACCGTAAAATAAAAAAGACATTTTTATGGACGATAAATGTTTTATTTACTGTCTATTTTTTTCTATGTGCTGTCATGGATGTAAAGTAAGTGTAGGCTTCCCAGTAAATGCACATCAGTTTTTATGTCCTAAACCACTTACATCATAATGTGCATTTCTTTTCTTAAGATGATGTGGCATGCTGGTTATTTATTTGCTTTTTAGGGGTATTACTAGATGTTTCCACTATTTATACTAATACTGAATTGCAAGAAAGTACTTGTTTTTTTTTCAGCTGAATGATCAGCCATCAACTGGAGCCTACTGTGACATGAGGAGGTGCATGGAGGGGCTGAGATATAACTTATGTTTGTAGAGGTCTATAATTGTACATTGTATATATGTGAATGTATATGTGGGACTTATGGTTTGCCTAGAGTAAAATTCACTTTTGTAACATTTTGTGCTTATATTCTTCATCTGTTGATTCTTTGCTTCAGTATTACTTGTATTTTATGTGTGCATACCTCTGGTTATAAGGACCCAGGAGGCCAGAGGGCTGACCTTCTCCATCATAGACAGCTGTCTCAGAAACGTACACAGAAAAACACTAAACCCACTGGACTTCTAACTGTAGAAAGAGCAAAAATAAAAATCTGTAAAACAAATGTACTCGCTCTTTTGTGCACTAACCCACACAAAGTATTTTCTATTAACTGCCAGGGCTTAACAATATAGAAATCAGACTTGATCCTTCTTTCCTCAATATTTCTACTACCACCAAAATTTACCATGGTTAGCCATGGATATCCTTAGCTTTTAATTACCCCTTCCCTGTCAGGTGATTTTTGCTGCCCTATCTAAGATCAAGGTATGGCAAGAGAGGTTGAGCATAGAGATATATTGGTTTATATAATTTGGAGCAAGATTTATTTCAACCACACACAGTGATTGACAGTGAGAGTCCTGATTACTCCACCCACACACAGTGATTGACAGTGAGAGTCCTGATTACTCCACCCACACACAGTGATTGACAGTGATAGCCCTGATTACTCCACCCACACACAGTGATTGACAGTGAGAATCCTGATTACTCCAACCACCCTCAGTGATTGACAGTGAGAGCCCTGATTACTCTGCCCACACTCAGTGATGGAGAGTGAGAGTACTGTGGGTGGAGTAATTTGGACGCTCACTGTCAATCACTGTGTGTAGGTGTGGTTATCAGGCCTCTCACTATCAATAACTGTGTCTGGGTGGACTAATCAGACCTCTCACTTTCACTCACAGTTACTGACTATATATGGGAGGGATAAAAGGACTGTCACTGTGTGTGGGTGGAGTATTCAGGACTCTCACTGTCAATAACGGTCTATCCTAGGAGTTGTGTTAGGATTTAGTAAGATTCTTAATCAGAAATACTCCTGATCTATATGAGCTACATATAGTTTTTAGCTACTCTCAAATCCTGATTCCAGACATAGAAATCAATTAAAGAGGTTTGTATAACACCCCTGCTAACATATAGGCAGGCTGGTAATTGCGAATAGCGCCCTCTCCAGGTCAGGAACTGTTAGGGAGATTGATCACCTCTCTAGGAAGTTTCTAGAATCTGTTATGTAGTGTAATTGCAGCTGTAGCTACTTTCTGGTAAGGCAACAGTTAATTGTGGTATGTAATTATTCAATGGTGTTTCTGTAACATAAGCTGGAATGTGATTGGAGAGGTACTGTCACCTGACCAGAGTATATAAACCCCTGCTGGGCAGAAGCACATGGTTCAGTCTGGTCAGAGGGAGAGACTCCATGTTGGAGTCAGTCTAAGTCAGTTCTACAGAGTCTGCAGACAGCACCAGACCTCAAGGTCTGTCTGCAACAGCCAGGATCCTAATCCCAGGAACTTCTAGTGCCCCAGGCCTATTGCCTAGCACCCAGGGCAAGTCCAGAGACCTATGCCCAGAACTGTAGCTCCACCAAACTGACTCAGTTCCACCTGCACCAGCCCAGCCTGCATCTACTATCAGGCTGCGTGCACCTTTCCTGTGGACCGGGTCTCCATGACCTTTCCAGCTTAATCTGCTGTTCATTGTTTTGGCCGTTGCCTGCCATTCAATAAAGAACTGTATGTTTGTATGTTGCCTCTGTCTGTTTCCTGGATACAGCTGCTTATCACCACGGGCTTCCCCATCCATCACCTAGGGGCCTATCTTACAGACATTCAGGGGTTGCCCCAGGGAGAACCAGTACATCAGCCTCTCCCTCGATATCTCTTGCACACTCCACCTGCTGGAGACCTGCCAGGCTGTGGGTCCCTATACCGAGCACCGTGACCACAGCGTGCCCAAGGCCGCAATCGCCAGCCACTCCGGTATTCTGGTCCCCGGCTACCTCCAGGACCACAAGAAAAGACTAGGCCCTGGTAGTTGCGAGTCCATTTAGATTTTGAGTATATCACTAAAGTTACTAGTTAGAAAAAGCTATTATAAATTGTTGTAGTAAAGACATTTATTTGTGTTATGTTCAACTTGTTTGGTTCTTTAAGGGTAAAAAAATAAAGTAAATATGAATATGAATCACGTATCTACTAAATTACAAAGCTTAATGTAATTACATGTAAATGTAATAAGACTTTGCATTCATTAAACATAGTGAACTGGAAATTCACTTTATAATATTTGGAGTACTTCCCAATTTATTAGCCATTAGAGTCTGTTTATGTTTCTTATTTTAACACCTCATTGGATGTGGAGATAACCCGTTGTTAATATATGCAGATAAACGAATGCAATCCAATGAAAAATTAGATAAATGTGGAATTTGAAGAGAAACCTAATGTTATTTTGATGACTTTCTCTTACATTTACCCCGCTATAGATTGCATGATTTGTTTGCAGCCATTTCCACCAAAGACATTTGGTTACTGATTAATAATGTACAGTCATGAAAATAGAAAGTCCACCCTCTTCAAATTCTATGGTTTAATGTATCAGGACATAAAGAAAACTATATCATGCTTAGAAGGTCTTAAAATTAGATTAATCAAACTCAGATGAAGTTTATATTTACTCAAACTCAAATGTCCTTGACTAATTGATTACCAGTAAGTGTGACCACCTCTAAAAAAACAGAAGTTTTGACAGTTTGTTGGTTGGGAAAATTTATGAGTGTGGAAACACAGTGCTAAGAAGAAAATACATACCAAAGAAGATCAAAAAAGATATAAGGTAATTTCCAAACAATTTCATGTCAGTGCAAAAGATGAAGAGAAACCAGAGAATTTTCCTGGAAAATAGTGAATCATTGTATAGTCTGGAATTTAATGAGAATGGGAGATTGCGGACTGATAAGTTATGCCCAAGTTCTTTTCCTAGAGGGACTTTCTGAGGGACCTTCTGGACATCACAGATATGGGGGGTCTCTTATTATTATTATTATGAGAATCCTAAAGTAGGAACTATTTATGGGTCTCACTCTCATTTAGTTTTCATTGTGATGGGGATCCTGTGGTGAGAGCATTTTAGGTTATAGGAGCCCAAAGGCTGTTACTGTATTCAAGAGGTCTTCTTACTGAAACTTATGGAGTCCTGTAGTTGGCAACTATATAACTAGTTGTGTTAGTTTAGGGTATTAGCATATGTTACGGGAGACCAACACAAAGGCATCTCAGCGCCAAACTCTATACAAAAGACTTCTGGCTGGTAGAAGCTATCATGGTGGTCTGGGATAAACGGAGAAAATGGGGCTCATTTACTAAGGGTCCGAACGCCGCACTTTTGTAAGGTTTCACGAATAATCCCGTTTTGCGCCAAATTGCCCCAGGATTTTGGCGCACACAATCAGATTTTGCCGCATCGGCTTGTACGCGTCAGAAATGGGGGGGGGGGGGGGACAACCCGATGGATTCGGACAAACCGCAGAATTTAAAAAAGGTTTTGTGTCGCAAGATCAAGCACTCACATGCACTGGGGAGAAGAAGGTGAACTCCGGCGGACCTCGGCACAGCAGCGACACATGCAGGAACTCGGCTGCACAATCTTAGTGAATCCGGCAGACCCGAATCCTCGTCAGACAACACACCATGGGATCACGACGGGACCGGGTAAGTAAATCTGCCCTAATGTCTCATTTCACCTGTAAGATAATGAGCATAAACATTTATCCTGACTCTAAATACAACTAATCAGTAATGGATTTATTTGTCAATTATAATATAGTCGACATTAGTATTAGGTATAATTTACTGATTGTAGATTTTATATTTGAGACTTGAACACTTTTTCATCTGCAGTTATACCTCAGGTTACATCTCCATACTGCTGGGAACTGTATCCATGTATCATTAAGTATGGCCTTTTTTTGTGATCAAAAAACAACAATGCGGCACTAATGTACTCTGTAAATCATCTGTATGAAGTGCTTTTTTCCTCTCTTGCCGTTTCCCGTCTCTCACTTTTCTATCTCTACTCTCCCCCTCCCTTCCTCTTCCACAACCATCTCTGGTTTACGGGTCTCTGAGGCCTCCTCTGATTAAATGATTTCTTCTTTTTCAGCAGAAAAACTAATAAGAGCCTCAAAGGATTTTTCTTTTGACTTAAAAAAAAAGAACAAATATCTTAATTTGCATCCACCCTGCAAACTAATTGGTGGAAAATGAAACTGGTGAAGCCGGTTAATTAAATGAGGACAGAGTGAAATCCGACCAGATCCTGATTAGCTGGCGCATTAATTCAGTTTCTGTGAATTTAGATGAGTCGGGAACGGAGAAGAGGAGGGGAAGGAGGGATGGAGACACAGAGAGAGGTTACAGTAGACCGAAAGGCAATCTCAAGATATCATCTGGATAAATAGGTACACAAACAGCAGGAGCGTTCTGTGCTATGTGACAGTAGAATCAGATCTCAAGCTCTAATTATTTGTTTAACCACTTGTGACTTTTAGGAGATGACTTCTCCTTCCTGGGCAGATAAGAACAATGGTCATAACAAGTTTCTGAATTCATGGTTCTATGGCCGACTGCCTTGACCGGGCTGGTGGATACTTTGAGTTACTTCTGATATTGAAACCTATCATGTGGAAATATGTATTTTCTCTTTTGTTTCGATGGACATCAAGGATTAATAATTATTCTTGAAACCCTGGAAATTAGATTTTGTCTTTTTAAAGCTAAACTATTAGTATCAGAAAGTTGGTTTTGAGTGACAAGAAGCCTCTAGAGCTGGTCTACTATGGAAACCACCAGTGTCAAAAGTCTTTATTGACTTATATTGGTTCTATTAGATTTATTTATTTTGTTTGGGATAATATGTCCTAATGATCCCGGCTATAATACAAAGTGTATTATAGCCATATGCACAAGGGTGAGGGGTTGCCTCAAACACTTCTCTGCTACCATCTTACTACATGAAAGTTAATGGTATGAAACATAGTTAAAAGTTTTTTTTCTTGTCTCTGTCCTGCTGTTATCTTTTGGAGACTACCGTGGACTTTGTGACTTGTCGAAATATCCTTATTGAGTCCAATTTTACATCATACTTACCAGGACAACCAGTTTGGCCAGTTTGACAATTACCAGTTCTCCTACTGTTTGGTGGCAAAGTTTTTTCTATATCCTACCGCGCTTGTTTATTAATAAAGTTTTGCCAAAAAATTTGATCTTTGAATAGATATTTTTATTAAGTAAATATTGAAAGGGATGCCCGCCTTAAATAAAAGAGAAGACCTTTCTCCACGTTCAGTATGTTGAATGACATTCCATTCATTACCAATGTGCTCCTAAAGAATTTGATGGGGGATTGTAAAAAATGTGTCCACGTTCCCAAAAGATATAGGGGCACATTTACTTACCCGGTCCCTGTGCGATTCCCCTCTGTGCGTTATCCGCCGGAATGCCCATCTGTCGCGATTCATGAAGATTGTGCGCTCGACTTCCTGCATGTGTCGCTTCCCTGCTGAGGTCCATCGGAGTTCACCATCTTCCTCCCGGTGCATGTTTGTCTTGCGACGCAAATTGAATTGTTAAAACCCGCGCGTAGTCCAAATCCGTCAGATCGTCGACGGTCCGTCCCCCGATTTGTGTCGCGTGAAAGCCGCCGCAATTGGGACACAAAATAATTGCGGGGATTTATAACAACCCTATATGCCTTAACACAGGCATGCAATTGATTTAATCACAATTCTCGACTCTGCCCTCTACACTGGTTGGGTGGGTGGGGGTACTGGGTCCTGCAGTGGGCTGGTGTCTGTGCATTGCCTATAGCCTGTGCCATGTCCCTGGTGTACAATTATCCTGGTGGTGCAGAGCAGTCCTGCCGCCCATCAGGATTTATCAGGAGGCTCCGGAGAAATGCAAAGTTCTAGGGGGCACTATCATACAGTGTTACACCTAGTGCCAGTGTATGATAAATGAGCCCCTTTATCTTTTGGGCAGATGGATCTATTTAAAATAACCAAACAACAAATTATTCACTTAAGAAGCTTTTCAGTGTCAGCCGCTTAGTCTAGGGTTGGGCAATTGATCTTGGGAGAAGCCCCAGAGATTTGAATGGGAATTTCAAATGAAAGAAAAAATAATATTGGATCATTGGTAGATCGAAGGGCATGGTTTGGGCAATGGACTGAGATGAGGGGAGAGAGGTAGGACTGGAGGTAAGGAGAGGCATGTCGTGCAGCCAATCAATTGGCCACAGAGATAACCTGTAAACACGTGGCACATCATTTTGAGACTTGTGAATGATGTTGGTTTCTGAGACCTGTGAATGATGTTGGCCTCTGGTGCAGCCAATCACTGGCCAGAGATAACCTCTAAACACATGGCACATCAATTTGAGACCTGTGAATGATGTTGGCTTTGCAATGCTCTATAGTAGGTGTTATATATGTTGTTTAATGTACAACTTTTTTGGAGTAAGGCAACTCTCTTTTTGAGATAGACATTTACTTAAACCTTTGACTGGAGATGCTTCTGATGACACTGAGACACTTGATAGGAATTTAGTAGAAGAAACTTTTATTTTGTCCTCTGAGGAATCATGACAAATAACGACCGGTCCTCTTGGAGCTGTTGTAGTGCACCGTGTAGACAATGGAGATGGTAGTCACAGGTTCAAGAGCTGATACAATGAAAGTTTATTACAACGTCAATGACAGCTAATACCGCAGATATGCCCTCATAAGGATCAGGCATCAATCCCATGAGGTTACCCTGTTAGATTAAGCTGTTTTGGGGTTTGAGGAAGCTGGTGACAAAGGTATCAATGACCATTATGAGTTATGTTGCTTAGGTGATGAATCTAATAAGGTATGTAGTTATTACATGTACTCCAAAAATGGTTACAAACTTTGTGAACAACATTGAAATGTCTTCAATCATCGTCTTAGAAAAATGTTTGCTCAATTTAGCTGTTTGGTCGCTTGAAGCTATCTGGGGTAAGGATCAGCCCAATCTTTTGTGAATTTATCAATCCTTGCTACACATTGCATTGTAAGGATTATGCCCATTTTTTTATACTGCATAGCTTTTTTATTGGTATTGTATATGATCATTTAACTTGATGCCACGACATTTGGTATTGGTTAAGAACTTCAAAAAATTTAAGTTGGCCAAACGAGACCATTTCAGTAGGATTGGTTGACTATTCGGTGCTATGGTGAATTATAGCAACGCCAACCCCTATGTTATTAGGGGGATAAACTGCTGTCAGACACTTGCAGCCCCTTTGTTCTCTTGCCCATTGAAATCACATGCATGATAGGCATTGAAGGTTTTACGGAGCTTATTGGTACATTAATGGAAAACCCATTTAAAATTGCTCATATAACTTTGATAGCCGTCAGCTGAATACTTATTAATTCCTTCAGGCATACATATACATGAACACTTGGCCTGGCCAATCACACATGTGTTGTCAATCGGGGAAGCAGTGGGAATTGCTGCCAGACATCACCACCAGACACCAAGATCTGGCGTTGAAATTCAACATGCTCTATCCTTCCTTCAGTTGATATCATCAAAGAGTTCAACAGGTTCAAAAACATATTTAATGGCTGGTCAGTCCTACCAAATTAGGAAAATTCAGCTGATTTTTTCTGTTGTGTTTGGATTGGAGCCTAAAGATATACGCCAGAAGATCAAATCCGTGAAGTCTTAGTTTTAGACCTAAAAAAAAAAAACTTATATGGCACGACAGCTACACATGACCCTTCAATATAACAGAGCTAACCAATATTTCAAGAGTTGGCTTTCAGGGGCAATCACTTAATGTACCGTAGCCCCTCTGTTTTGCAGATCACAATTGTTCTGACTCCTTTGACACCTATCTCCAGACTTCAGCAGATCATTTAAAAATAATGAAGAAACATTGAATTATCTAAAAAGTCGCTGTACATAGGAATCGCTAGAAACATACATGTGAAATGGTGACAATATGGCATTTTGTTCATGAGCCGACTCATTATATTGATGACTGACGTTGATTCTTTGTGTGACCGTTAATGTACTGTATGGTCGTGTCTGGAAGGAAATGCACGTGGGTTTCAAGGGTGGTAGTTATCTGTTAATAAATGGGCACCATTGGGATGAAACAATTAATGGGCATAGTAGAGCAATGTCATATGGTGTTTACATATTGATATGTAATAAATATGGAGCAAGTTTGCCCCTGCAGTTAGAGCATAAGGTCTTGGTACCCTGAAAATTAAGGGATCAACTTGGGCTAGGAGCTCAGGCTGTCTTCTTGTCCCTTGTGTCCAGCATATAGAGCAGCCAGTTGGCGAAATCTGGGACCCCAAGAACCCAACTGAGAAAAGTCTTGCTCTGAATTTGTAGACCAACTGCTGATTGAACTGAGAGAGGCAGCGCTGGAGCCTGAGCCCTCAAAAGCATAAGTCTGGAAGGAATCATAAGGAGGCACTGAGGAGTCCTGATCTGCCAGCCTCACTTTCCTACTGATGTAGTCTTTGAATAGTGAGAAGTCCAGTTCAGCTCCTGGAAACCACTGAGGCAAGGGGTGACGCTGCGTAGCAAGACTACTGTCCCCTCCAGGATCACTGCTCTCACTGAAATTGTACAAACTGCGCAAAGCTGACATGTCGTAAGCCTCTGTGTCCTGCTCTCCACCTCCTTCGTCGTTGTACTTGATGACGTTGTCCCTCATGTCTTCATCTTCATCTGATGAGAGATGACCCTGGTGGTGTCGCTTCAGAGCTAAAATAAGTAGGATGAGCACTGCAAGGAATAAAAAGGCAACGTGTAAATAAATCTAAAAAAAACCTTCTTCATAAAAATTTTGAACCACAGATTTACACAAATTACATTGAATAAACGGCTTCTAGACGGCTGATCTCCTCAAAGTCAATCGCTAAAATGCAATATATATATATAATGTAGATATGAAAAAATAATGAGGTTGAAAAAAAATTACAGGCCCATCAAGTCAAAACTGGGTAGTTTATGCAAAGGAAGGCAAAAACCTATAAAGTTGATGGCAACTGTCCAATAATGGGGTGGTTACTACATTATGGAAATCTAAATACATTTTGGAATATTGCCTCATGGTGGTGCTGACACTGTGGGGCTCATTTACTAAGGGTCCGCGGTCCGGAATACCCGTCGATTTCCGATGTGCGCCGCATTAAGAAGGGGTTTTTGGCGCATACGATCGCATCATCGCCGTATTTCACGCAACACAAATTGGGGGGCGGGGCGTCAGACAATCTGACGGATTCAGACAACGCGCGGGAATTAACATTTAAATTGTGTCGCAATACCAAGCACTTACATGCACCGGAAAGAAGATGGTGGACTCCAGTGGACCTGAGCGGGGGAAGCGACACATGCAGGAAATTGGACGCACGATCTTAGTGAATTGTGGCAGCTCCGAATCCTCGTTGGACAACGCACCTCGGGGATCGCGATGGTTTAGGTAAGTAAATGTGCCCCTGTGTTTCAAAGTTGGAAAAAAGGGTGATCTTCTCAAAGAAGCAGTCATTTGAAGAGGTCTCACTGTACCTTCTGACTGCTTAAAGGGGACCTGTCACCAGGAGACCCATTTTAGCACTCCCCCAGTCCCCACAGAGCATAGTACATACACTGCCAAAGTGTTTTTGTATAAAAAATAGGTTTTACAAAAAAAAAAGATCTGTTATATTGTACATTTCATTAGCATGTGCTGTGTGACTAGGCAGTTGCCAATTGGGAGGGGCTGGAAAGGAGCAGTTCCCCCCCACCCTTGGGAAACATGTGACCTTTTCAAATATATGAATAACTCCCCTTACTCAGGATTGGCTGTAGAGGAGCAGGGGGCGTCGCTAAGCCCAGTGATGGGTGTTTTCATATATTTGAAAAGGTCACATGGAGAAGCTGTTCCCCAAGGGTGGGGGGAAACTGCTCCTTTCCAGCCCCTCCCAATAGGCAACTGCCTAGTCACACAGCAGATGCTAATGAAAGGTACAATATAACATATCTTTTTTTCTGTAAAACCAATTTTTAATACAAAAACACTTTTGCAGTGTATGTACTATGCTCTGTGGGGACTGGGGGAGTGCTAAAAATGGGTCTCCTGGTGACAGGTTCCCTTTAAGGTAGTTGTCCTATCTCAGTAATTTATAACATATTCATATACAGGAAGTCCCCAGGTTACTGCAGGTATGTTCCTAAGTTAAATTTGTATGTAAGTCGGAACTGTATACGGTAATTTATAATCATAACCCCAAGCAAAAATTTTTTGGGTCTCTATGACTAGTGGGTTTTAAAAATGTTGGGTTGTCATAAGGCACCTTTGATAACTGTTATAGCTATTTATTTTAGCTTTTTAAGTACAGTAAATTACCAAAATCCAGAGGTCCATTTGTAACTAGGGGTCGTCTGTAAGTCGGGTGTTCTTAAGTAGGGGGCCACCTGTATTATGTCTTTGAGCTACACTGAGGGAAACGGCCTGTCGTCTATCTCGTGACTATCTTTATTGAATCAAATACTCACATGGACATCAATGAATGCCGCTGTATTTCTTTTCGACATATACTAAGTCTTCGGCTACATTCACACACATCTATGGGGGACGTATATACGGCCGACGTATATACGGCCGATATACGTCCCCCATACACTCCTATGGGCTCACGGCCCTGTACGGGAGCGGTACAGTGCAGCACACGTGCGGCACCGTACCGCTCCGTAGCCCGGGAAAAGATAGGACATGTCCTATCTTTTCCCGTGATACGGCACCGCGCGCTGTATCTCCCTATGGAGAGGGGCGGGGGTGAGCAGTTCTCATCCCCTGCTCCTCTCCGCAGCGCCGAAGTATGCCCGCCGTACTACGGTATGGCGGACATACACCGTGTGAATGTAGCCTTAGATAGCTAATACCAGTGAGCAGGGCACGTTTTAGACAAAGTGGAGCCCTGGGCAAAGCTAAAAGTGAGGCCCCAAAATAAAACTATTATATGATCAGTCACAGTCAGTAAGAGGCTCCTTTAGTTACACACAGTAGTAGGTAAGGCAATGTGTAATATGGGGCTGTAGGAGAATGTCATAGGAGAGACAGATGATAGGGAGATGGATGATAGAAGATCAATATGAAGGATGATATAGATTTATGATACATAAATATAAAGTGGATTATATATAGAGTAGAAGAATATATATGATAGAAGATAGATAGATATGAGAGATAGTTACAGTATAAGAAAGATAGAAGATTGATGGATAGATAATAGATAGGAGATATATAGAATATAAATAGACAAAAAGCTAGATAGATAAATAGTTTTAGATAGACAGATCTATAGATCGAAAATAGACAAATTATAGGAGATGGATAACTAGACAGATAGATAATAGATAAATAGACAGAAGATCTATCCTGGGCATTCAACCAATGGGTATTAAAGGAGCAATACATCCTCTACCCATAAAAGCCCACACACAGGGGGCCCCTTAGCACAGGAGGCTCTGGGCAAATAAGTTTGATGCTCCCCATCGCCGGCCCTGCCGGTGAGTCACATTTCGGGGGCCCACACCTTCTGTGAAAATGGAGGTCTATTAAGTAGAATGTGATTTTGGATGTGCCGACCATGCACTCTCCATTCAAGTCATTGGTAGCACCGTGAAGAGCAAACAAAGTAGGCGTTACATCTCCTTCTTTGGGTATATATGTTAATGGTCTCCTAAATGGTTATAAAATTATTCCTTAAGCTCTGACCATCCCCTTAGTTTTGAAAGTATATATTTTTTGTGTCAGTCATGTGTGCTGATTGCCTCTTAAATACTAATCTATTCTCTAACACATTATTTAGCGTCGGTAAAGGGTTACTTTGTTGTTGAGTGGTCTCAAAGCTGACCAAATCCAGCAATTTTCTGCTGCCAGAGGGGTTTCTCACCAATAATAGAGTGACTTACGTCACATATTTTCATTGAAAGAAGTGTTTTTCTCCCTCCAATCAATTAACATAGTATGGACATTCCAAGTGACATTCAGATGGTAAGAGTCCCAGTGCACAATGGGGGAAATTCCCCCCGCTGGTGGTCCAGTGATCGTATTCACTAAGAGGCTCTAGCCAATATGGGCTGAAGACAAGAACTTGTGGAGTTTTATACTGTAGTCTAATGTAGACTATAGAAAATGTTGTGGGCCAGGCTTGAATTCCCAATAGTGATATACAGGTTGGAGAATGGCCGAAGTTAGCGGGGAGAGGGAGATTTAATGATCCATAATGATCTCCCCCAATGTCTGTAGCAGCGTATCTCCTTTCATGACAAAGGTTGCTCATGTCCAAATTGACCATGACCGATCCTTCTCTCCTTATATAACTTTTGCAGGACGTGCCCCATGTGGTAGACAACATACACCAGTCTTCTTTATGAAATAGTTAAAAGCCACAAACAACCATCAAGTAGCCCACAGAAGGACCAACGCATTTCGACCGAACACAAAAGGTCTTAATAATGGTCTAACTTATCCAAATGGCAAGAAGATATAAAGTGTTGGGCGAAACCTGGCCATCCCAATGAAATTCACTGGGTTTAGAGGAAATTCAGAGCTATTCACACCTCTTTGTCATAAAACTAAAATTCTGAAGCCTCAGACTCCAGAGCATTGATCTGTGTGGATAAAACCCTGATTTATGAACCTACAGATGACTCTATAAATAACTGGAGCTATGCCATGCTCAGGAATAAACCCCTATTGACTTTGACTGTCACAGAGACAGGGGCTGAATTTTGATTTCTCAAGGCTCATCTGTTTGCTAAATCTAAATGGCATACAGGCCCAGAGGACCCTTTTGATGAAAAATGGAATGGATTTATGCTCCGTAATATGTTCAGAAGATTTTATTTAGAACCTACCTGTATATGACACCTATTTTTGATACTATACTTTATGACTGTAGTCCAGATTATGAAAGGAGTGTACAGAAGGTACACTCACCTTAGGCTACATGCACACTGCCATGTGCTGTGCCATGATCTGGCCGCTACTGCACTCCATGGAGGCCAGATACCATACAGTGAGCACATTGGGGCTCATTTACTAACCTGTCCGCTGGAGTTCACCGAACGTGCATTGTCCGACGATAATGCACTGTGCCACGATTCTCTAAGATTGTGCGCCCGAGATCCTGCATGTGTCGCTTCCTTGCTCAGGTCCCACAGAGTTCACCATTATTTTACTGGTGCATGTGCAAGTGCATTGTCTAGCGACTTAATTTGAAAGTTAAATCCTGCACTCAGCCGAATCAGTCGGTCCCCCAATCTGTGTCGCAGGGAAGCCAGCGCAGCTGCGCCAGAAAACGTTTGCGTGCAACACAATCCCAGCATAGACACCTATTAAATACCTGTCCAAGCCATGTAATCGCCTAAAAAGTTGCAAAGTCTGCCAAAAGAGCAGCGCGCGACCCTTCCCCATTGTGTTTCACGGTAATGTGTCTGAGCGGGGCGGCTGCACAGCAGAGGATAGAGCAAGACCTATTTTTGGCCTGTTTTGTGGTGTGGCCACTCTTAGCTTCCTATGGAGAGGGGAGGGGAGAGCAGCTCTAACCCTTCCCGTATCCTCCCAGCTTGCAGTTCATGGCACACTGCGGCTGCTAAGGCAGTGTGCATGTAGCCTTAGGGTAGCAGTTACGCCATACAAAGAGGATCGGTACTATATATCATACGTTATAGCCCTGGTTCTGATCTGGCTTTCTCCATATTACATCTTTTTCATTTCACTATAAAACTCTTAGGGATTAAGACATATCATAGACACATTATATGGTGAGGTGACTTTGCACGGCTTCAATCAACAATGTCATCATGGCCATGGGCAGATTTGGTATTTCTGGGGCCCCCAATATATAATACAATATAAATATGGAGGAGCTAGAAGTCTATTGTTCTACCATAGCTCCGCCATAGCAGTATACAGTATTGGTGTCCAAAGTGATACATCATTGTGGGGCCTCT
Organism: Engystomops pustulosus; assembly: GCF_040894005.1. NCBI lineage: Eukaryota > Metazoa > Chordata > Amphibia > Anura > Leptodactylidae > Engystomops > Engystomops pustulosus. Next base: position 156,916,405 of record NC_092416.1, on the reverse strand, counting down.
TGATCTTTGGGTCCCCAAGCAATAGGTTGCTTTATTGGTAAATTTGCCCCTTATTATGGTTAACTTCTCGGTGCAAATGGACATAGCTGTGTGTTCAAGGCAGCAGTGAGTTCAGAGTATCATCATATAAATAAGAATTTCCTAATAAATTAGGTCAGAAAAAGATATCAGTCCATCACTCGTAGTGGCCATGTAACCACTTTCATGCTGGGGTCAACAGTGATAGCTATGGAAAGGAAAAGGAGGGAGCTCCTTCACCATTACCAATCCTGTAATGTGATTGCAGGGTGCTGATGGCTGTCTCCCTGTGGCTCCTGGGTGCCATAAACTACTGCCTTTAAGATATTTCAGGCGCATGTTCTAATATATATCGCCTGTCAGCATAATGTACTGAGTTGCAAAAATGCAGTTTTTCTTTCCAATCTTAGTAAAAAAAATATTAAAACATTATGAATAATTCCAGTATACAGTAATATTTATATATATATATATATAATGAATAAATTAAAAATTGTCTCCTTCTGTTAAAAATAAGCATCAGTTTGCATACAATGACCAAAAAATGTGTAGACAAAGTTATGGTTATTAGAAGGTAGCAACAAAAAAAAAAATATCAAAGAATTAAAGAAAAAAAATTATTTTGGCCCAAATATTATAAAACATTTAAAAACCTTTAATATTTGGTATCCCCGTAAATATTTGACAGGTGAGAAATAGCCTCAGAGTCAAGGGGTTAAAGGGATAAAATTTGGGTTAAAGAGTGAATCAATTGGCTGTAGCTTCAAAAAGGGGCAACCAGGGCTTGTTACCCAAGCATGACTGTCATGGGGGCGCCAGCGAGCAGGTTTTATGTGTATAGATGTAGAGTAATGACAGACAACTGATTCATTGCATAGCTGCAGCTGTAAGCCAGGCTCATTCTAGGTTTGATACAGAAGAGACTAGTACAGTGTTTTATATCTGGGAGATATCGGTGACTAACTCATTATTGAGCATATAACACTTAGGACTTATCATACAACCCTGACTGATATCGCTAGGTGTCCAATACGTCTGCACTATACAGGAGATTTACTACATCTCTTAAGGAGATGCCCCAAACTAAATTGGTTTGGAATTGAGATAATAAACAAAATAAATTCAGTCTTTTCTGCTCAAATTACACCTCATCCATTGCCATGTTCTGGGTTGTCTGGATGAGATGCAGGGAAATGAGTTTCTGTAGCTGGCAGTCACCCAATCTATTAATAGGGAGGAAATCTATCGGATCCACATGGACGTCCTCTCATCCTCTAGCACTATCCAAAGGGGTATATGCTGTGAATCATCCAGGCTCGAGAGGAGGCCTATCGTCATAGGTCTTACTTTAATAGAACATAAGGATGATGGCTAGATTATACTTAATTGTGATTTAGGAACTGCTCTACATTTTTTCTTCATTGGATTGTTAGGTAGGTCTTTTTTTGTTATCACCTTATCTGTTGGTCCATTGAACTCTACTGGGGAGATTTATCACTGTGTCTACCCCAGTTTTGTGTGACTTACAGTGACTACGCCACCTCCATGCCAATGCCTGGCACTCCTATCCCGTGCTGGCGTAATTTTGAAAAAAGTTTTTACTCAAAACTATGACAGGTCAGACCTAACGTAGCTTTGCCGGGCAGCCGCACCACCCACTAGGAAGCGAAGGGTCGTGGATGTCAGGAAGCAGGGGGTTGTGGTCACCATCATACTCCGGCACAGGGGCTCTCCCCCTAGGAGTCCAACAGCTAAAAACATATATCATTAATGGAGATGTGTGAGAGGCCATATATTCACTGATACAGTAAGAATACAGAATAATATGCTGTCCTGTACAGTATCTCTTTCAGTATTTCTTTCAGTAACAATAGGTGATAGAGAGACCTCCTGAGCAAGAGACCCCCATTATACCAATATAGTCAAGTAGGGTACATGGACAAGGGTTAAAGAAACACCAAACCAAGAAATTAGGGATATAAGTAAACTGAAGATGATTTTGCCCTCACTGTCTTGAAACTTATAGCAACCAATCAGAGCTTAGCTTTCATTTTTCCAAAGCTATTTATAAAATTCATTCTAAGCTCTGATTGGTTTCCATGGGCAACTAGTTTTACAGTTCTCCTATATCCTATTACCCTATGGATAATGGATAAACCTCCTTCAATAGAAAACTTACGGTATTTAATCTAAAAAAGTAACAAAAGCATCTGTAACTTACCTACAAGTATCAAAACACACACCAACAAGGCAATAAGGGCTCCGGGGCTGAGACTTCCAGCCATCACATAGGCCGTAGTGTTACATGACTGCACTGCACCTGTGCTGTCACATCCACACACTCGAATGGTAAGAGTTCCTGTACTACTCAATGCCGGAGTACCTCCATCGACAACCAGTATCGGTAAGATAAACATATCCTGCTCCCTCCGGTCAAATGGCATCCGGTGTGTATGTACCGAAGCTGTGTTATCTGTAACAGAGGAAATATATGCTATCAATAAGGAGGAAGTTTGTTAAAAGTTAAAGGGGTTGGCCACTTAACCTCATGTTTTTTGTAATGTGTGTGTAACAGTGGGTAATTTAGGTATTAGGTAATTTACCAATATACATCTGTTGTTAGTTCTGCATCGCTTTCTTGATAGGTAAAGTGAAGCCTCCTGTTCTTTGACCCCATCAGCCGGACAGTCCTGATCATAAAATGGTGGGAGATGGAGGGTCATGTGATCTTTACTATCCATGAGCAATCACCCTGCCAGGACCTTATGATAGTATTCATGAATATAAGATCAAGCTCCTCGCAGCCAATTGCACATGGACAGTTAGAGATCACATGACCCTCATCTGTGGCCATTTTATGGTCAGGGCTGTCCGGCTGATGAGGTAAAAGACAGGAGACTTCACTTTACATATCAAGAAAGCGGAGCAGAACTATTAATAGATATATATTGGTAAATTACCTACTATCCTGTCCACATATTACAAAAACGTGAGGTAAAGTGGCCAACCCCTTTAACCTATACCTGGAGTAGGGCTGTATTATAAAAATAGTAGATGGTGAGGAATAAATACACGTAGAGAGGTAGCATCTTCAGTGACAAGGGGGTGAAAGAGAGTAAATATAAATGAAAATGGTATACAAGAATACACATATTTAAATGTAGAAGACGGGAGGATGACAAAATAAAATTTTAACATGTTTTCCCGCCTTTTTTTATAAATAAAGTTTCATTGTTGTATATTCCTTCAAGGTTTCTCTTTACCATTGTTAAAAAAAATTCTCGTTCCTTAAAAACAAAATTTGTGACTATGCTAATGTATTACGGTAGGTAAGCTACATTTTGGCCAGTGTATGCCCTCCTTCAGGATTTCTGGTTGCTCATCAGAGAATATGGCACTAGAAATGTTCACATGTAGGTTGCCTGCCTTCCTTGGTCTTTTTGATAAGTCATGTGATCTGCATGGCTCAGCAGGGGCGGGCACATGTGCGCATGGGTGTGGTTACTTTATAGAGAGGATCTAAAATTTGAAGTTAAAACTAGGGAAAGAAAAAATTCTAATGAACATGAAACTGAAAAATTTTGATATTCACTATGACCTGATTTTCTGTTATAGGAATTAGTAACTGATACTGTGAGTTGTTGGTGCTTTTATTTGGCCATGTCCACTGACTTTTTTGGTGGTCCACAAGTCCTGAATTATGGACCTTTAGGGAGTCCATGATCTACTGAATGAGATTTGTCTATGAGGAACTGTTGTTCTAGAGGCAATTCCAATTTACAGAATAGGTGTTTTGTAGGCTGTAAACAATAATTTAATACTGTATTTTTTGGACTATAAGGCGCACAAAAAAATCCTTTGATTTTCTCAGAAATCAAAGGTGCGCCTTATAGTCCAGTGCACCTTATATATGAACCGTAATGACAGACAACAGTTGGCTTGAACTGTGCCCAGGTCTGCCACCTGCTGGTCATTCATCCTTATAATCAGGTGCGCCTTATAGTCCGGTGCGCCTTATATATGAACCTAGACATTTTAGCAGACATTTATTGATGGTGCGCCTTATAGTCCGAAAAATATTGTATACATATTTAATAGTAGAGTAAAAAGTGCACTATCAAGCTTTGACCTCATGTGAAGTCAGAAGACACAATACAAACTAATTCGTTATTAGGAAGCAAATGGATGGAAATTATGAATGGTATGATCCAAGCTGATGTATGGTTGGTGACCAGCTGATGGCTCACCCTTGACATTGAGTAGAGTAAAGTGATGCTCGGCGCTGGGGTCTGGAGCAAGTCTGAAGTAGAACCGATGCCCCCCCATTGGCTCATCTCGGTCGACCACACTGATAGTCTGAATCAGCTACAGCAAAGGGAGCACACATTATTTGTCCAGGCTCAATATGGAAACATATTACACATAATGCAAGATCATTTACATTCAGAGTGAAAATACATCATTTGTTTTGTGTCTATTGGAGATATATACAAAAATATGACCAAAGTTCTTCCCGACCTGCCAGTCATGCATACTACAACTTTAACTCTTTACTGTCTGTTTCACTATATTGCTAGCTTCACATACCTGAATTTAGTCCTTAAAGGGGATTTCCCAGGAAACAAGTTAGACCCTATCCACAGGATGAGGCCTAACTTATTGGCCTTGGAAATCTGTATAACCATACCTTTGTGTATGTTGAAGCAGGACTGCGAAAATACATTTATATTGCAGGATTGTAGCTGGATTTGGAACACTGGGGGAGTCTTCTCACACTTCTGTGTTCTTTGTTACACAGATGGTTAAAACTCCCTTTAATAAACTTAGCTAGGTCGCCATCGGCTTTATCAAGTCACAGCTGAGTGTCAGCACACAAATAAGGAAAGAAGGTATCTGCAATGTAAAGCTTACTTCCCACAAACGTAGCCCGTATGTTGGCCCAATCACATGCTCCGCCCACGTTTCACAGAAGGGTTGTCCTTGCATTATACTGATATATGATGCAAGGACTCCATATACCAGCAGAATTGCAGCGCTTGTACTGTATTAAAGGACATCTACTGTCAGGATCAAACTTTTTAAAACTGAGCACACTGACATACTGGTCTGTGCCCCCTCTGGCAGGATCTGCACTTACTTTTGCTTCTTATTCCCTGTTTTTTTTTTACAAAAAAGGATTTTAAAACTATGCACATGAGCTTGAGGGGCTCCCGACTGCATAGGTTTTAATAGAGCCTGGAGCCCCTTAGACTCATTTACATAATTCTAAATCCTTTTATTCTTAAAAACAAGGGCATAAGAAAAGTGGATTCCTCCCGAAGGGGCACACACCAGAATGTCAGTGTGCTCGGTTTACATTCCATCATCCTGGTGGTAGATGTCCTTTTACTGTAACATGACCATGGCAATCATCCTCTTTTTATACTGAGGATCTATCCGTACATTGCCAATTTATTCATTTCACACCAGTGAACTACACATATCGCTAAGCACAATATCTGGACATGAGTGTGATATATGGCTTATAGCGGGTGAATATAATCTTGTAGTGACATTGGCAGTATTGCACAGTGGTGACATACAATATGTCACATCAGTGTGAGGAGTGAAGCTTCATGTACACACACATGTATATATATATATATATATATATATATATATATATATATATATATATCATGTTGAGGTGTATCACCAAAAGATATTTTCTTATAGAAAGAAATTTTATACAGAAATGTCATGTTTTTGACGTAGTACTTAGGGGGGGATGTGCAAGTGGAGATTTGTGCAGATGGGTAGAAGTAAAGATTTAAGTTAAGACCATCTCTTCTTCTATAGAGATAGATTATGGAACATTACCTGTCCTGGAAGAGCATCTTCACATACAGAAGACTCATGGGGTGAAGCCAGCTCTGGAGGATTGTCATTGACATCCAGGATGCGTATCCTCAGTGAGAGAACGGAAACTTTTTCAGGGTCATCTGTGGGAAACATATTTTGGCAATGGTTACTGATGTTCTATATTATCTCCAATGTCATAAAGAGCTACATCTTCAGAAAAATGACATCACCGTATGTCATGTAAAGGGGGCATAAGAATCCAACAAGATGTAATGACATATTCCAGTCTCAATCTCCTGTGCATGGCAGTAATTTGCGAAGCATAGGCCCACGTTAGAATAGTGGTGACAGCAGTGACAGGGTCATATTGTGGTGCCAATACCAGATTTACTTCCATAGAAGCGACTACATTGCTTTCAAGAATTTTTTTTTACTTCTTCTATGGAGACCAGGGTAGCACAGCCCACTTGACTGTTTCAAAGACATTTAAATGTGGATACCCTTTAAAGACTATGGATACCTTTGTGTAAGAAAAAGCAATAAATGTATATGTTGCTAAATTTTAGTAATAAAATGTAGCCTTTAGTACCAGATCTTGTCTTATTGACACCATCGACACAGCTATAGGTTGGAGAAAGAAGAGCAATGACTGAGCTGTCTACTGTGAGATGGGAAGTGGCTTTGTAGGGGAAGGAAAGCATAGGGAAACTCTATATCAGACTGAGCTATCTACTGTGAGACAGAAGGGGTGCATGGCAGAGGAAAGGAAGCTACAGGACTTGCAATCGCCTGTAGTAGCGGCTTCTCCATGTGGAGAGAGAGACGTTGACAGATTGTAGTGAAATATAAGCAGGAGAGTTGTGCTGTGTATAGACATACATGCAAACTGACTGGATAGGATTTTTTAAATGCATAAATGTATAAAGTTTTACAAAATTACAAAATTCTAAATGACATCTGTCAGAACTGGAATCAGGTTTCACCCACACCCGGAGCTGCCTGTTATTGACAGCTCCATTTCTGATCTTTGAGAAAGCTGGGTGTGTCTTTGCACTCGTTTTGTCTACAGCTGCGGTTTGAGTGATAAATGGCTGAACAAGTCAGTGCTGGAGATTGTGTCCATTACTGCCTTATATTCTGCCCAGCCCTTCATATGGGGCTGGTTATTCAATCTAATCTGTGTATCTAGTGCTCTTGCCATTGTGTTTCTTGCTCTTTGTGTTTTGACTTCTGCTTTGCCTACTGACCATTCTTTTGCTATACGATTCTGTACCCTTGCTGCCATCTTGCTTTTTACCCGGTTCCGTCCGACTCTGCTTGTCCGTCTGTATCTGTAGTTTGTCTCTCAGTGTTGTGTCTCTTCCAGTGTTATCCCGCTTTCCCTGTCTCTAATTTGTGTTACATTTCTGTGCATCAGTGTGAGCACTGCTCTATCTCAGTATTCCGGTTGCCTGTCCGCTCCATCATCCAGCAGCTGCCAGACAAAGTAAGTTTTCTTATAGGGTCACTCAAGGACCATGAGTTAGGTTCCTTATAGCCGGTTGGCCCTTGTCAAGGCGGGTTATCCACTGTAGGCAGGGCCTTAGCCTGCAGGGACTCCACAGGGTGAGTTCACCACCACTTACCTAGCCTGACAGCTAGCGTCAAGCCTGCTTGTGGTTGAGCGGTTGCTGGACAGGTAGTGGCAACATCCTTAATTTTATTGCCCCTGAATAATTTGTTGTTTGTTTTAATATCTGCTCACCCCTTTGATATGACCCCCTGGAAATTAATATTTATCTCTAAAAATAAAAGATTACCCCTTATCATAAATTTCTACTAGGTAACAAGTCCTCTATCATGTTGAGGGGGCACAAACTGAGTTTCAACCCAGATAAAGACCTGATTCATATTGAAAAGCAGATATCCACCACTGAGGGGTTAATTATGACTATTTACCATACATGCTGAGTACATAGGGACTAATCTATTCATTTCTGCAAAACCCTAAGAATAATGATCTTACCAGAAAATGATTGATTGGTTCTTACCCGCTTCCTTGGCCTGCACTGTCAAATTGTGCCACCCGGAGGTTTCACGGTCCAGGGCTTTGGTTATCCTGATTTCACCAGACTCTTCATCAATTTCAAAAATACCATCATCCGAGGATTTGTCCAGTGTGTATCTGGATGACAATGACAAACAGGTTTTGCCTTTAAGAAGTGATGGAATAAGTAAAAGGTAGCGGCACTTCATAGATCACGGTGAGTTCAGTACAGAAAACAATGTCTCTGGCTTTCACCGGGAAATGTTGGGTGTAGGGGGTAAAGATCTTCTGTACTCAGGAAAGGTATCCCCATCCATCTGAGAACACCTACCTGCTCAGATGAAACAAGTCTATATAAGAATGATGAGAGGTTCCAGGGGGTGTATGGTACAACCATAAGACCATAATTCTCTAAGCCTGCACTGGTCTTACTTCACCACATCTCCTACCCCTTTTTCTTTTTGTAGTATCTAACCAAGAGATGGCTACTAATGTCACTCAGAACAGAGGGTGGAGGCTGTAATAAAAGTTCTCTCAAGGTTTGGACCATCATGGATGATGGGAATGACTCTCCAAAAGATAATTCTTTAGGAGAGTATCAAGCAAAGCAATGTTCCTTTGTTTTTTCATTAAATGTGTTAGTCCTACATTACACAACATCATTCTCTTGTAATTATGTTGCAAAAAAATCCCATTTGCCTACAAATTTCTACCTTTGAGGGCTGGGGCATGCTGTATTTGCCAGGTTTGTTACTCAAAGTTGGGGACCTTTCCAATCAGAGGAGGATTTGCCATTTCTAGGGTCTCAAAGAACATTTTGTCTGGGGCAGCCATAATGTACAGTTCTTCTGTGAGTAGAAGAGCTTTACAGTATTTTGGCATCCTGTGGAGGATAGCTTAAATGGGTTAGGATAGGGATAGGGACTAACTTACTAATCTGTAGGGGTCTGAGAGATGAGACCTTCACAGATCACAAGAACGGGGGTTTCAAGGTACCTCCGTCGGACCCCTTGCTGCTCCCCCAGATGAGTGGAGCAGATGGCCGTGCATGGGCGGGCTGCCCCATTCATCTCTATGGAGCTGCTGGAGATTATCTCGGACCCTCTGTTCTTGTGATCTGTGGGGGTCTCATCACTGAGCCCCCACCAATATGCAAGCTGGGCCCTATCTTGTGTATAGCACCTAACTTGTTTTGTGGGAAAACCCCTTCAAAGCACAGATGGACAATAATAGTAAGAATCCCACTTATTTTATCAACTACTCCTGACGAAGCATCAGCAAAACGCGCGTCGGTGTGTAGTTTAGTGGCCCCCTCAGGATTCCCCATTGAACCTATCATCATGCTTTCGGGTAAGTATTAACTATTCATGTGTATTGTGGGAGCCGGAAGGTACCTCCGGTCTCCACTCCACTTAGGATTGATTGAGTATAGTAATCTTTCTTATACTCCCATCCGCACTATTAATTATTGATCAGACCCATGAGTCTGAATTGTTACTGATCAATTTTTTGGTTCCTGCGCTTCCTGGGGGCACTTGTGTATTCCATGGTTGCCCCTATTTCCATCAGGGGCCACTTGTTTTCCCCTTTTTTCTTTCTCTCTTATATGGTATATATTTTTGAACTGTATGTATTATCACTTCAATAAAGTATAATATCAAGTTTTATTGATGATTTTTTGCGGCTCTCCTTTTTTGGGTTTTTTATTTTATCAACTAGTCTAGGAAAATTGGTTCCAACTAAATTGGTATAAATGGTATTGTTGGCCTGTGGAACTGTTTGACTACTATATTATAGGTAGGCAATATATGACCTGAATGATCTACTAGAAAGTAACCAACCGGACAGTATACAGAGTAAGACTAGTTGTCAATCCATGCATACTTTCATGCATACTACTTTTCCATTTAACATGATACCTGATGGAGTTGTTGGCTTTATCTGGGTCGGTAGCTGTGATTGCCCCGATCACAGACCCAACGTTCGCGTCCTCTGACACTTCTATGATTCCACCCAGAGGGTTAAATTTCGGAGGTTCATCTACATCCAGCACCGACACCTTCACAATGGCTTGATCTCGAAATGTCCCCAGATCAGAGAAACGAGGATCTAAAAACCGGTTCTGTGCCTCCAGAACCAATGAATGCTCCTTCTGGGTCTCAAAATCCAGGGGCTGTAAGACATTGTAAAGAAGGAAGACTTGTTAATAATGGGTTACCTAGCCAATGTTCCCCAGCGGTGATGATATAAAAAAGTCATACATAATTTCAACATGACAACAGTAAATAGATGCAGATATCAATTACCCGCAATCACCTCGGTGTCTGTGCCCTTATTTAGAGCTTGTGATAAATGGATGTGCTCAATATTTCTGCCTCCATCGGATTCTAGAATATCCTTATTAATGATTGCCTCGTAATTACTTTAAGATAAAAAGACATTTCTCCAGCCTGGGAACGTAAATGATGTTTCGTCTTGAGTCGGGAGGCTCACGGGCTATGTTGGCCACATCTGAGGAAGCTAATAATTGTAATTGTGCACATGTCAATGCAGCCTACTACATAAATCACCATAATATATTCTGCAAATCAACTGAATATTGTTGGTTTCTACAGACGGGAACCTGTGGCGCTAATGGGTATTTAAAGTGGACTTGCTGATTTGAGGAATATAATTAAAATGCGACTTATCGCTAGGAAACCAACTGATTTTACGAAGGACCTTTTGTTACAGGTTTCATTTATTTCTCATTTTTATGATTTCATGTGATATGTGCATTTGTGTGAACGGGCTGATCAGATTTTCTACACATCTTCTTGATTTGCTGCCCACAATACAAGTTATAAAAATCAATTTGTTATAAGATTACCTTGTCCAGTCCTGTAGGTTCAAATACTGCTCGGATTATTAAAGAGAACCTGTCAACAGCAGCCCCCCACCACAAACCATACACAGTACCAGTTAGATATCTTTATACTTTACATGTTCCACTGAAGTCTCTATTCATGGGATTTGACAAACCATTCTTCTAAAAAAATTATTTTATTTTACTGTTGCTAAAGATCGAGTCATGGAGGCGGGAGAGTATGCAGTCAAGCTACCTCGTCCTCCTTACTAAGGCTGACACTGATGACTTGACTGAAGAGAATTTTCAAGGGAGGAGGAAGAAGGTGGATTTCTCTTCAAATAGCCAGCATCTCTCTCAACCCCTACCTTATTAAGGGAGTGTTTAATGATTTGCCGAGCCAAGTCACACACAAGCACTGTCACTTTCACTCCTCCCTCAGGAATTCTCTCCAGTCTTGTGGAGGTGAGCAGGGAAAAGTAAAGGAAGCTGTATATGTCTGTAGTTGAATATTAGCAGATGGTCCCTAAGTACTAGTTCCATATGAGAAGCATACCAGTAGCAGTAAAGCCTGTTAATCAGGAAGGCAGGGTAGTGCAGGGAGCAATGAAAATGCAGGACTCATTTTGATTGGACTCACCTCAGGTGAGTTGCATATAAGTTTACAAACTGATTTTTTAAAATTGCAGCCAATGAGAGGAACCATTTAGTGATAAGGGCAATGCTAATCATAGTTTTTGATGAAGAATTTATTTTGGGTGAGTTAATTTGAATGGCAGGTTCCCTTTAGGAACCCACATGCCCAGACTGGCTTGGGAATAGGTGAACCACCAGTGTGCACCTAAGCGGTGTCTGGTAGAGTATCTTTGAGGCAATCCTCGGTCCGATAACAGTACAAACAAGTGCTAGAAATAATGCTAAAACTGAAAGCAGATAGCCTTCAGATAGCCAGCATCTCTCTCCTCCTCTACCTTATTGAGGGAGTGGTTAAAGGAATCCTACCACCACGGATCTACCTATTAAGGTAGATCAGGTGGCAGTTTCCTCTAATATATAGTAGTATAGCCCCTTTTAGGGCTAATTGGTTCATGGCCCAGAACTTTTATACATTTTAATTCCCTAATATGCACATTTTCTAAAGAGGGTACTGGGGCGTGAAACTGCCACCGGATCTACTTTAGTAGGTAGATCCGTGGTGATAGGTTTCCTTTGATGATGTAGCAGAGCCAAGTCACACACAACCACTGTCACTTTCACCCCTCCCTCAGGAATTCTCTCCAGCCTCATCATCAGTCCAATAACAATACAAAGCAAGTGCTAGAAATAATGCTAAAACTGAAAGCACTTGTATTGACTATGGTAAATAGGTGACAGGTAGTATTTGCTTGTTCTGTTCAGATGGACCCTGAGAATCCCAGTGTAACACATTCCATTGAGTATTGCCAGTGCAAGCACAACTATGTTACCTAGAGTCCTAGACCACTGGTCTCCTCTGGTACCAAAATTGAGTCTCAAAAAGTCTAAAAACAGTACCATATGTTCTACAGCTATTTATGTATTTGACCAATGATCTCAGATTTGATCTGGCCTGACTTAGCTTCACCTTTTATCTCATATTTTATATGTTCTTTTTGATATGCCATCGCATGGATGTCATTATACCCATATGTGTGCCTCCCCATCTCTGAATAATGATGTGTTCTTGACCTGGATTCATGTGTGACTGGCTACTGATGACTTTATGCTCTATGGGCACAGCTTGATTAGGTAAGGCTTTGTTCGCATTGCTGTCAGAGTCTTTGTTTAAAGCCTCCGTTGGCTTTTGATGGGGAAAATAGCGCTGCATGAAGAACTATTTTTCCTTTCAAAATGACAGACATTGTGATGGAACCCAACGGGCACACTGATGGTATCTGTTGAATTCCAGATCCAACTCTGCATTGTGAAAGTGAATAAACAACTTATGTGGACTTTTACTAAGGTTCTAAAGTTATTTAGAGAATAAACCTAGGAGAAAAGCATCTCAGGTCCGCAGGATATATATGGGAAGCGAAAAGCTAAATAGTGTCTTATAATAAGATTTTCTCCTCAAATCACATTATTTTCATTGCCCTATCACTACACAAAAGACTGTCAATCATTATGTGTAGGCGGGGTAATCAGGACTCTCACTGTCAATCATGGCGTGTGGGTGGAGTAATCAGTACACTCACTGTCAATCACTGTGTGGGGGCGGAGTAATCAGGACTCTCACTGTCAATCACTATGGGGGTCATTTACTAAGGGCCCGATTCGCGTTTCCCGACGTGTTACCTGAATATTTCCGATTTGCGCCGATTGTACCTGAATGGCGCACGCGATCGGATTGTGGCGCATCGGCGCCGGCATGCGCGCGACGGAAATCGGGGGGCGTGGCCAAACGAAAACCCGACGTATTCGGGAAAACCGCCGCATTTAAAAACCGAAAATGTGTCGCTTGGGAAGCGCTTACCTTCACCTGATCCAGCTCGGTGTATTCCGGCGCGTTCAGATGATTTTCAGCGCAGCAGCGCCACCTGGTGGACGGCGAAGGAACTACCTTCATAAATCCCGTCCGGACCCGAATCCTGTGCAGAGAACGCGCCGCTGGATCGCGAATGGGCCGGGTAAGTAAATCTGCCCCTATGTGTTGGAGGGGTATTCCGAAATCTCACTACCCATCACTGTGTGTGGGTGGAGTAATCAGGACTCTCACTGTCAATCATGGTGTGTGGGTGGAGTAATGAGTACTCTTACTGTCAATCACTGTGTGTGGGAGGGGTTTTCAGGAATCTCATTACCCGTCATTGTGTCTGGGAGGGGTATTCAGGACTCTCACTGTCAATCACTGTGTGTTGGAGAGGTTTTCAAGAATCTCATTACCAATCACTGTGTGTGGAAGGGGTAATCAGGATTCTCACTGTCAATCACGGTGTTTGTGGGAGGAGTAATCAGGACTCTCACTGTCAATCACTGTGTGCGGGAGGAGTAATCAGGACTCTCACTGTCAATCACTGTGTGAAGTGGGATAACAATAATAATAATCTGTATTTATATAGCGCCATCAAATTCCTTTACAAATCATAAGGGACATATACAAATATAATATTACATAACAGAGTACAAGCAGTCATATGGAGCAATAGGAGTGAGGGCTCTGCTCACAAGAGCTTACAGTCTATTAGGACATACTTAATTCTTTACAGCGAAACTGCAAATGGCTCATTAAATCAGTTATGGTTTAAGAGGTAAGAGATTATATGATGGTCCAGCCATTATTTATAAGGGAACAATACAAAATAATTTAATAAATTAAAATTCTGCTGATTATCGGGTTTCTCTCTGTCAATCATTTAGTGTGGGAGGAGCTTTCAGGATTCTTACTGTCAGTCACTGTGCATGGGTGGAGTAATCAGGTTTCTCTCTATTTCTCAGCTTGGAATCAAGGCAATTTTTATTCTGGTATTTATTCAGAAATAATACTCCAGATCATACAACCCTATACATCACAGATCTCAGCTGTGTACATAGAAGATTTCTGATCACTGTGTGTGGCTTTCACATTCGCTCCTAGGAGTCCTACAGGGAGCAGGATCCCAAGTAAATCCCTAAAGAGCATCTATGAGAGGCAACCTTCTGTGTATATGGGAAAGCAGCTTTTCTTCTAAATGCATGGTGGAATTTATTCTGATTTTGAAATTCTGCTTTAAATTATAAAACCCTATACAGAAACCTCTGCAGAAGACAACTCCTTTAAGAAAAACACTTTTTCTGCTCAAAGAATTTCCACTGTATTTTACAAATCCCAGCTTTTCTTCCTCTACCATATCCTAGTTTCTATATAAAGATGCTATAAGAGCACCACCTAAAATCTAGTACAGACCAGTTCACTATGTCCCCCCAAAATCCCTGTAATTAAGACACATATTATCCTAATGATGTAGTATTTTCCTTCAGTTATGTAGTATTAAATGACCCATCCTTGGGGTCATCAATCTGTTCTGTTGTGTAGAGCACAATGTAGTGTAAGGATGCTACTAATAAGATCCCCTTGGTGCTGGTGGAGGTTATTTATCCCTATGTGCTAGAATAGGTTCCCATAGGACCCGACATAACAGCCGCCTCTCATTCTTGCTAGAAAGCCATAAATCACACCGATCAATACTTAGGAGTTTCCTTTAAATTAAAAAGAGCCCCAAAGTGAGAGCGACCTGATGAGCGGCAGGGATAAAACATGTGCGCCCGGGGATGACAAAGACATATCTGAAGGCAGTAGCATCTCAATTTGCAAAGTAAGCAGGCTTTAAGTATTATTGACCGGGGTAAATATGGCCGCTCTACATATTATTATTTATAGGGTACCAGTGAATTTTATCTGCTGGCATTAGAGGGGTTTATTTTCTCAAAGACCAAACTATGATAGCTTTTTTTTTTTTTTGAGTGTTTATTTATGCAATTTTTTCACAATTTTTGTCAACAAAAATAACAATAGCAAGAACATTGCAAAAATGCAATACTAGAAGAGACATTGCGGTATGATTACATAACAGAGAGGCAAACATAGGCTCATATACGATATGCAAAGAATGGCAGAACAAATCTTAATGATGATGTCATTGCACCGCAAAACACACATAACCACCCCCTCCAAATTCCCCAGCTCCAGAGTAATCCCTACACAGCTGTATGGGAAGTTTCACACCGCGTAGCCCAGATTAAATCACATTTTTAAGGACATTTGGGCAAATTTACTTACCTGGTCCTGTCGCGATTCCCCAATTCTGACTGTCCGACGGGGATGAAATCTGGCGCGATTCATGAAGGTCGTGCGCCCGATATCCTGCAAGTGTCGCTTCCCCTGCTGAGGTCCGCCGGAGTTCATCTTCTTCTTCCCCGTGCTTGTAAGTCCGTGTCTTGTGACACAATTATAAATGTTAAATCCCGCACGTAGTCCGAATCTGCCGATTTCTGTTGCGTTCAAGCCGGCGCCGATGCGCCAAAATCCGATCGAGTGCACCAAAAACCCCTGTTAAATGCGGCACAAAACGGAAATCGTCAGGAAACCCGACAAAAATGTGCACCGCGGACCCTTAGTAAATTAGCCCCATTGCCTGTGGAGATAACCCACTTACTAAAGTAAGAAGCTCCTAGCGCTAGCTCAGATGTAGCAGTGTTAAACTGTCACCGCCAGCCTATGGCATGGGAAGGGGGGGTGCAGGGAAGAAGCAACGCCTCGGACCGCCCCCTCATGAATACACCGGACCGCTGTGAGCTTGGTCCGGCGTTCCTGGGGTACAGTGCTGCAGTGTTTGCCAGCTCTGTCGGAGGGTTAACACTGCTACATCTAGGGTATTTTAGTAAGCAGCTCCTAGTGTGTTTTGTTTGGGGTGATGGGTCCTCTTTAAAGTAGGGGTATCCTGCTCCTTCCATGACATTACAACCACCTTACAAGCACAATATATGGGCAAAACAGAAGATAATTTACTCATAGTGGCCATGTACTAGATCATTCATTATAACCAGGAGGTAGACCTTTGGGGACAGAACACGGGGCATATCAAAATGAGACGTAACGAGAAGGAAATAGGGTCAGCACTCACTTGTTCCGATAAACAAGGAATCTTCTTTATTTAACCAGGATAAAAAGCACTATACAAATACAGCTGTGAGAATATGCAGTATTATATGATGCCTTTCAGACCTATTGAGGGCCTTTGTCATAGATCATAATGACAGTCGAAAAATTTCATAACTAAAGGGGCTCAATTTTTTCTTTTTTGCTATCCCCTACCCCCTTTTCCATCTGAAACGGCCTATCTTTCTGGATTAGCAGAAGATTATCATATGAGTGGTTTGGGTGGCCCCCTGGGGCCCAAGGCGTCTAGGAGACCGGTGGCTATCTGAACCGCCCACCAATTATGATACTGTCCTGTAGTGATAATAAGGAGCCGGATATCTCTGAAATTCTCATACATGACTTCCTGCTCTAAACACACATATATACAAGAGCACTTTCAGGACCTTAGAAGATCCTCTAAAGGACCTCAGTCTGCCAAATTGGAAGTGGACAAAAGAAACCCATCCTCTTTTCCCAAATAGCTTGATTCTGGTCTCATATGTAGGAAGTAAATGCCATTGAATCAAATTAGACTTGTGGGAGTCCCACATATTTCATACATTTTCTCTTAATCTGCATTGGGTTTGGCCAATCCATTCACTTTTGGATGATTAAGCTTCTTCATTCACTGGAATGAATCAGAGAGAGAAAATTTGCCACTTTTTTAACCCTGGACAACCCCTTTAAAAAGGAATCTATTGTGAATACCCAATTAAGACTCTCCATGCCGATCTTGCATCGGAGTACTGCAGCTCTGTCTCCTGCCATTAATAGTTGGATGTTTGGTTGTAATTACTAGAAAAAAACATAATTATCCCCTGTTGATATGGGAAATATTTAAATTACTACTTTTAAACGTAACTATTATAATAATTATTTACTGATGGAAAACATTGACTTTATAGGCCACAGATTTAAAGATTTTGTTTCTCTGGATCCCCATTCCCATGACATCCTACCTTGTCTCTCCGCTTGCACAAATGGCCGGGTGATAGCGGTCAATCAGTGGTCTCTGTGGTCACAGGGGTAGCAACGGTTACATGACTGTGAAACATCAGCAAAACCCCTTACTGTATTTTCATCTGAAACGATTATTGCACATCCTCAGAAGATGTACCATAAACATCTGATCCATAGATGACCCACCGCAGAGACCAGTACCTATCTCAGGAACAACCCAATCACCCAGGTCGGATATTTTGGGAAGTCCCATAAAAATGAATTACTAGACCCCTGGTTTTTCACTCCTAGTGGCCAAGGTAGAAGATGGTTGGGGGACCCTATTTCTTGAAACAGATGGGGGTCCTATCTCAGGAAACCAGTATCTGATTTTTACTTCCTATCCTGTAATGTGCTTTTAACTCCTTAACGCATTAAGACATATATGTATGGGGAAGGACAAACACTCCCCATGGCAGCCTGGAGTCTGTATAACAGAACCAGGGTCGTCTCCAGGTTTCATTAGGCTCCAGGGTGAAGGAGCCTCTGTGGACCCCTTTGCAGTGAATGTGGCGGCATTAAAAATTCAGAAACTAAAACAGTCTCCTGTTCCTTAAAATATTCCCTAGTTTATCATCCCAAACAGCGCCCTCATGGTTATTTTATATACAGCCCCCTCATGGTTATTTTATATACAGCCCAGTATGGATTCATTAGATACATCCCCCCTGGCCCCCATAGATTCCTTATGTACAGCCTTATGTGGGCCCCTCAGCACTTGCCCAGGTATTCCCAGTGCTGGTGCCAGCCCTGAGCAGGACTTGTCTTGAGGACCTGTCATTCGGCCTGATGTATGCAGTGTGCCAGTGTGATCCATAGCAAATTCTCCATATACTGTAATACTGTAGTATTGCAGTATATGGTAGGAACGATCAGACCCCCAAGGGTACTTTAACCCTTGGGGGTCTGATCGTTCCTACCATATACTGCAATACTACAGTATTACAGTAAAAAAGTAAAAAAAGAGTAAAAAAAAAAATTCAAATCACCCACTTTCCATAGAACTGATGTGTTAGGCATAGCCGCGTCCCATAAATCACAATCTATCAAAACATAAAAAGTGTTATTGCCGTTAGTGAACCCTGTAATGGAAAATATGTCTGAAACTCCACTTTTTTTTCATTTTGCAACACATCAAAAGTTTAATTAAAAGTGATCAAAAGGTCATACAGCCCCCAAAATGGAAGCAATGTAAATGTCATCACCTCACAAAAAAAATTACACCTCACACAGCTCCATACAAGTATGAGTATGTGTTATTGGTGTCAGAATAGGGTAAAATGAAGATAATTTTTTATACAAATGGTATTCATTTAAAAAAAAAAAATGTATTAAAACATAATAAAACCTCTATAAATTTGGTATCCTCATGACTGTACCAACCCAAAGGTGTCATTTGGAGTGTACAGTAAAAAGCCATAAAAACAAATATGGTTTTTCTACAATTTCTAATTTTTGCCTAACTTCCCATTAAGCAGCATGGCATATGAAACACCGTCACTAGGAAGTGTTGGGCAGAAAAAACCTCCTCATACAGCTCTGTAAACAGAAAAATTAAAAAGTTATGCATTTTTAAAGACGGGGAGTAAAAAAATGGAAACTCAAAAAAACCCCCAAAAATGACATGGTCCTTAAAGGGTTAATAACCAAAAAGTAACATTTTAAATAAATCAATATTGTGCCCACAGCACAACCTCAAAAAAAAAAAAAAAAAAAAAAAGGTTCTTGGATTTTATACACTTGGAAACACACAGAGTTCTAGATCCCTCTTATGATAACGGGTGATAAGGATCCAGGAATGCATCATGGTGATAAGTAACTGTTGCTTCCGGACTTTGGTGCCTAAGGGGACCCAAAGGTCCTGCGTTCACATAAGATGACAGTATTATTATATAAGATAATTGAGGGTTCCCTTAAAGAGTTAGCATCGGGGTATCTTAAAGGGGTATTCCCATGAGGACAAGAATCTTAAAAACACTCAGGGTAACAAAATAATACAATTCACTGTTATTTCACAGATATAATTCCAACCTGTCTCTATCAGTCCTGGTGTATACAATTTTGGTTGTCCCTGGATTCGACCATAAATCTTCTGACTATGGTAGGATTCTTCTCATGAGTAGCTTCTCTTGTCTGAACACTGCAGTGCTCTCTGCCTCCAGTCCCTCCCCCCTGCATTACAAGACCAGCTCAGACACAGGCACTTCCTGCTGGCAAGCAGCGTACAGAGACTTTCTCTACAAGCTACAGACAAGATAAGGGCTTTAACTGAGGGACGCATGCAGCAGAGCTGACTCTGTGTGTGTTATAGCTAAGTTAGCAGAGCTGAGTGTCATTGTATGTTATATCCATCTCATGGATCTCATCATCTCTCATTTCTGATATGTCTCATTGCTCTTTTTCTATGTGCAAGATACTAGTAGAATCTTCAGAAGCTAAATAAAAGTGTATATAAACCCTGTACCTTGATGAACTAAGCACATTGTGAGCACACAGCATCTCGCAGCACTAGATGGATCATTAAGTGTCTGCTTAGAGGGTCCCCGTCCACGCTGTAGAAGACTAGACTCTGTGTGTGTTATAGGTGAGTTAGCAGCACTGAGAGTGTCATTATGTTTAATATCCATCTCATCATCTCTGGTCTGTCTAATCTCTTCTTTTTCTATGTCAGATACTAGTAGAATGTTCAGAAGCTAAATAAAAGTGTAGGTAAACCTGTACCCTGATAACTTGAGAACATTGTAAGCACACAGTAATTTACTGCACTAGAAGAATCATAATGTGACCACGTAGAGTCCTCATCCACACTCTGGAATCTTACACTACTGATCATCACTGAGTGATATGGGCTAAAACAGTAAAAAACTGAGTAACATTGTAAAGTATGGGGTTAAAAATTATCTTTATTGTGTAAATATCATGAGGGCATTAAAATTTGAGAACTTTTTTTCATGGACAAACCCCTTTAAATTATCAGCAGACACTTTCACCGTGCAGATAAAGAAGGATATAATACAGTATGTGCAGAACTGATATGAAGTTCTTTGTCTTCCCCAGCAGATGGCGCCAGTGTGACGAGCAGTTCCTCACTGACCTCCCTGCACAGCTCCAGAGTCTAAGCATTTGGTATAAAGTCCATCATATGTTTTCTCTATTCCCAGGGACTCAAGAAAAGCTGAGGTGTGAATGAAACTGACTAGACACATCCTAACAGCTGTCCGGTATAACCTGAATAATTTACTGTCCGGAGCTGCACAGTCACCTGGAGGATAAATTATGGACTGCTATAAAGCAGCAAGGGCAGCGGAGACCACACAACTGACTGTGCTCTTATAAGTCTGATATTAACCTGTAAAGAGATTTCTCTCTATATTTATATAGTGTTTAGAAAGGCATTATACACCGCAGGGCAGAACTGTGGTGCGGGACACATATCGTGTACAAATACCAAAACTAAGTTAGGAAATTGGAGGTTGTAGGGAGAGTATTTCCTATACAGCGAGGGTACTCAATGGATATACAAATGGTGCAGCCTTTTGTGTACTTTGGATTCCCCGATTTCACTCCCTGCCTATCGAATACCATAACTTCATATATGCAACAACACTAGTAGGACACTTACTACAACGTTATCCGCTCTTTCTGCTTTATAACATGCTCTCTGCAGATAGGACATTATGTACAAGCTCCTCCTGCTCTATAACATGCTGCCAAAAGAGAGGACAATGGGGGTCATTTACTAAGGGCCCGAATTGCATTTTTACGTCTGGTTACCCAGATTTTACCGTTTTGCGCCGAATTCTGCTGGCTTTTTGTTGCACGTGATCGGATTGTGCCGCATCGGCGCCGGCATGCATGCGACGGAAATCGGAAAACCTGTCGGATTCGGAGAAAACGCCGTATTTTTTTTAAAAAAATGTGTCACATGACACGCACTTACCTGCACCCGACCTAGCTTGGTGAACTTCAGTGAACTCCGACGGACTTCAGCGCAGCAGCGACACCTGGTGGGCATTGGGGGAACTACCTCAGTGAATCGCCGGAAGACCCAAATCAGCGTGGGAGAACCCGCCGCTGGATCGCGAATGGACCGAGTAAGTAAATCTGCCCCAATATGTACAATCTGCTCATCTACTTCTGATGTGTAAAATAGTGCCTGCAGGTAGGACACTATGTACAATCTGCTCAGCTCCTCCTGCTCTATAGTATGCGGCCTGCAGATAGGACACTATGTACAATCTGCTCCGCTCCTTTGGCTCTATAACATGCTGCCTGCAGATAGGACACTATGTACAATCTGCTCAGCTCCTCCTGCTCTATAACATTCTTCCTGCAGCTAGGACACTATGTACAATCTGCTCAGCTCCTCCTGCTGTATAACATGTTGCCTGCAGATATAGAGAACTATGTACAATTTGCTCAGCTCCTCCTGCTCTATAACATGCTCCCTGCAGATAGGACACTATGTACAATCTGCTCAGCTCCTCCTGCTCTATAACATTCTGCCTGCAGAGAGGACACTATGTACAATCTGCTCAGCTCCTCCTGCTCTATAACATGCTTCCTGCAGGTAGAACACTAAGTACAGTCTGCTCAGCTCCTCCTGCTCAATAATATGCTTCCTACAGATAGGACACTTAGTATGATCTGCTCAGCTCCTCCTGCTCTATAACATGCTGCCTGCAGGTAGGACTATACATACAATCGGTTCAGCTCCTGCTGCTCTATGATGTTTTTGCTGCAGATGGGACACTCAATCTACTTCTGCTCTATAACATGCTGCCTGAGCACAGGAAACTATTTGGACACTATAGTGGTTGCCATTAGTGTCTAGTTAGTTACTGATGTCAGATACTTCCATGTGCCAATTATATTTTACAGAGGAAATGTCTTGTATCTGGACAATGTAGAAGCATGTAGAAACTAAAAATAATGGTCTATTATCCAAAACAGTCTGGTACAAAAAAGCACATAATCACAGAATTCTCCTGCTCGGGCTCGGGCTGGATCGAGGGCTGCGCCATTGTTTGGAATACAAACATCATTGTGCCTCTCGCTGTGGATTGGGGGTAGTCAATAACTTAAGGAAAGGGGAAAAACACACAGGCGTTCAATATTACAATGGAGAAAAAGCGACCACTTCACTAAAAAGACTAAAGTTAATAGCTCAGGTGGTTCTACCCCTCCCCCGTTACAATGGATTTCAATATCTTTTGTGCGGTATTGAATAGCTATCATGGCGGATTCCTGCGACGACCCTCACACGCTCCGTCAATAGTCTCATAGATGTATAGTAGTTGTTCAGCTGATTTCTCCCGGGCGCTGTCACTGACTAATTACTCCAAGGAGACCACAGGAAAACAGACTAATCCGGGTTTTTCCGTCTATGCTAACACATACTGTATATACAGAACATACTGCAGTAACGTATGGACATCATCCGTACATGTGTATAAGCATAAACCACTAATCACTTGTTTTATGGGGGTCCATAGGCTCGTTGTACAACATCACACGGCATCCATGGCACCTGGAGGGACCAAAACCAAGCAGCCCCCCATGGTCCTGGGCCCCGGGTCCCTACCAGCACCGCACCACAGAAGCAGCAGACGCCACACAGCCCGGCTCTGCTGTATATAGACACGGTAGAGATCCGGCGGTGATTCAGAGACCTGACGGCTCTAGGAAGCCAATAGAGTTTATAGGGGGAGATTTATCATAAGTTTCTGTGGTAAAACTGTTCTAGTTGCCCATGGAATCCAATCAGAGCTCAGCTTTCATTTTATAAACATCTGTTGGAAAATAAAAGCTGAGCTCTGATTGGGCAAATAGAACAGTTCTCCTCTAAGAAACGTTTGATAAATCCCCCCCCCCCCCCTATGTACCTGTACATACTTCCTGGTGGGAGGGACAGACCCTGAAATCTGGGATTGTCCTGATGGATCCAGGATGGTTGAGAGTTATGCATGTGGGGTCCACATGGAGCCATTGTACTGTGTAGGTACACAAGAGATGAGTCGCTAGAGGTTATAATACCATGTGTGGGCCACAATAAGACATTATACTGTGTGTACACTAAGGTGGGCACAAAACAGTGTGGGGGTCACTACAGGTTTTTTTTTAATACAATATAAAGGCCACAGGGAGGTGTTATGCTGTTTATCTGCACAAGAGGGGCACTATACATTTTGGGAGTCACTTATGGTTATTTTAACATGTATATACA
The DNA here is from genome assembly GCF_040894005.1 of Engystomops pustulosus. Lineage (NCBI taxonomy): Eukaryota > Metazoa > Chordata > Amphibia > Anura > Leptodactylidae > Engystomops > Engystomops pustulosus. The sequence continues at coordinate 156,892,815 of NC_092416.1, read as the reverse complement.
CAAGAGTGGGAGCTATACAGTGTGGGGATGACAAGGAGGCGTTATTCTGTGTGGGTACACAAGAGGGGGCACTATAGAGTTTGGAAGTCACTGGGGATTGTAGTTCCATGTTGGGGGGCACAATACATTGTGGGGAACACTGGGGGTTATTATGCCGTATGGGGGCCACAAGGAGGCGTTATACTGTGTTGGTTATTGAGATGTGTACATACACAATGGGGCTTATTTGCTAAGGGTCACGGATCACATTTTCGCCGGTTTCAGGATTTACGCAGCTTTGATAGGTATTTAACAGGGGTTTGCGCTGGGATTGTGTCGCACGCGATCAGATTTTGGCGCAGCTCGCATGCGACACAAAGTGGGGGGCACGCCGTTGGATGATCCGACGGATTCCGACTGAGCATGGGATTTAAGACTCAAATTGTGTCGCAAGACAATGCACCTACATACACCGGGAAGAAGAAGGTGAACTCTGTCGGACCTGAGCGGGGGAAGCGACACACAATCTTAGTGAATCGCAGCAGAGTGTATTATCGTCAGACAATGAACTTTAAGTGAACTCCAAGGAACAGGTAAGTAAATGTGCGCCATTGTTTCTGCTTTCTTACTGTAGGTTTGGGTTTGTGCTATTTTCAGTGCAGCATGTTCTGGGTGTGATATTTCTTTGGCCTTTTAAAAAAATTGCTGAAAAAATGCCTGTTTTACATTGAACCAATAAAAGAACACCACCAAGTGCTTGTAAATAATACTATGAAAACGCTGGAAATGACATTCTGACAAGCAGATAAATGTGCTGTGTGTGACGGAGGCCTCACTTTGCTTCCTTGGAAATGGATAGAAGTGTGACATGGCTGAACCCAATACTGAAACTTAGGAGAAAATGCTAAAAATATTCATTTTACTGAATAAATGCTCCATCAATGTGATATTGTTCCAGTATCTCAAGTATTATTTTAAACTTACACTGCAGACAAAATCAAACTTTGCTATGGGCTCTGTTATTCCATGTGTCAATCTCTGTGTATCACAATGGATTGGCTTCTTAAGAGTTTGGCGACTTAATGGGGCACATTTACGAAGAACAGTGCAGTTTGCCTGCGTAGTGTGCTGGGGGCGCCAGGTTCAAGATTTCTGGCGCCCCTTCTTCATAAATCCAGTGCTCACTGCACTGCCCCGACAGATTGCAACAACTTTTTTTGGTGCACCTCTAACATGGGGAGTGTGACACATTTCTGACGGACTTTGTTAAACCTGGCGCACAGTCCGACTGAGCACCGGAGCGCTCCCTTCAGTGCAGAAATTTTTGTTGCATGAAGTATAGCGCAGCAGCGCCACAAAATGGTCATGTGCAACATAAATATGATGCAGGCACTACTTAAAGGGGTTTTCCCACCAAGCAAGTTAGGCCCTATCCACAGTATTTGAGACCCCACAGATCACGCTTTTCATAGTAGCATAAAACTCCTATTCCAGCAGGTTCTTGTTGCAAGGCATACCTCCCATTTGCCCAAAATTATGCAGGTTAGCCCCGGAGCCCAGTATCCCAGACATATGTCCCAGTATTAACTCTATTTGTGTCCTCTAAATAAAGATAGAGTTTAGTGTAATAGTGAAGCTCTACGATGGTACCATGAGTGGTGTCTATATCTAGAAAAATACATTTTACAACAAAAAAGGGAGTGGGATAGGACTTGGTATATACTCATATATACATTGTGATATACTTCATTAAGTAAAGCAGCTTCTCTATGTCTTTTTCTGCTTCTTTTTACTGTAGTGAGCAGTGTATCTGAAAGGCTTTTGACATCTTGTCCTGTTCATACATATAAGGAGGCTAATGTTGAACTCTTTCCATACCTAGAGAAAATCCCTTTTGATGATTCAGCTCTCTGAGTTTAGACTGTCCAGGGTCTGTCTGTAGAGAGTTAAGTACCCTATATACTTGTGTATAAGCTGAAAACCCCCACCTCGGCTTATATACAAGTCAATAAAAAAATATGCTTACATACTCACCTTCGTGTGATCCTGATGTGACTTCCCTCTATAGTAATGTGTCCTCAACCCCATCAGAATCTGAGAAAACCTTATCCTGTCCAATATCCCCTAATAGATGTCAGCAAATATTCCCCTTTTTAAAGAAGGATAAAGTCAGTAGTGCCACCAGTCATGTAAGTCAAGAGAAACTTTGTGGCTTAAATGCATAGAAATACTTAATTATATGCAAATGATAATTTCGGGGCAGCATGGGTGAGTGTCAGAAATTGGACCGGTGTCCTTTGGCCTTTATGCTACCACTGTGCTATGTGGCCTGATTGTTTGTGCCTGTCTTTTTGTTATTGGTATTTCTGGGGTTTTTAGGTCTAAGCTGTATTAATTTGTATTATCCTATCAGGAATAGCCGGGCTCTATTGGAGGCTGGTTTTCTCATTCAGTCTTTTCAAGGTATTGGTGTATATGCAGCTTATCCGTCCCTCTGCTCTGGGAACATCTTTACTTCCTAGAAGCTTGTTACTTTGTCTGTGGTGAGAGATTCAGAAGTTTGTCTGTTTTCTTGTATTCTCTCACTACTTTCCTGTATGTGTTTTATGTAATTGTAAGAGCCTTGTGGACCTGCTCTGGTTGTTACCTGTTATTCCCGTCCTCCCTATTCCTCTCCTTCCTATATTCAGTCTCGGGGATTGCTCGTTCATCAAGTTTTACTTGTAGCAATCTTCGCTAGGGGGGCCCAAATTTAGTACACCAGCCCTTAATAGCTTTTAGTCCCAGTGGCGTAACTAGGAGTGTCAGGGCCCCAAAGCAGGCTTTGGCATGGGTCCCCCCCTTTCCACTTGAAAATGATACATATTTGTATACTCACACATGCACGTTACAATCAAACATTTGTACACTTATGCACATATGCTCATATAGAGCATATACACGCAAATACAGTGACATTTACAAACACACAGTATTTATACACACATACAGTATATGCATACACTGCAATACACCGTAAACACATACAGCATATACACATCACAGATGCAGCATATATACATCACATATATGTTATATACATATTATGATGTACAAAGTGCAGCATAATATGGATATATATCGATGCACATCCTCCACACTTTAGTGTGTCAGGTCGGATGCTGGGGCCCTCTGACACTGTGGGCCCCATAGCGGTTGCTATGGCTGCTACCACTGTAGTTACGCCCCTGTTTAGTCCTTAGATAGGTCTTCGTGTTTTCCCTTCCCTGTTTCCCTAGTTCTTGCTGCTCTCTCTACATGGTTTCCTGCATCCATGTAAACCATTACAGTGAGGTCCCCAAATCTCTTTGCAGGTTCACGAGGGGCAGGGGACAAGTATATATATTAGTTTATAAGTGAAATGGAGAGGTATCAAATTCCAAAAATGAAGCAATACTTTAAGTCCAAAAATTGTGAAACTGAGGTTAAGTTTATTCCAAAATAGGCCTGTTTTGCAATAAACTCAACCCCAGTTTCACCGTTTTTTGAACTTGAAGTGGTGCATCATTTTTGGAATTTGATGTTTGGATGAGTTTTCACCCTGGACTCTTGATCTTGATAGGGGTTAAACAAGACATTGTCCTGCTGTAGACTTTCTAATTTTAGATAATGAGATAGATAGATAATAGAAAGATAGATAATATTGCTTTTCTATAACTACACATCTATGACTATTACATGCCCTTGGATCTGAAGTGTGCACTGGCTATATATCTATGTAATACTTCTCTAGCACGGATCCTCCCGGAGCACACTCATCTTGTAAGCGATACTCCATCTCAGACAAGTGTGGGAGAAGCAGAGGAGTCAGAGTCTCCCTCTACACCACAAATAGTCTTCACGTCGGCTCAAAGCCATTTCCCAGTAATTTACTGCACTGCACAAGTCTGTACATTTACATCGCTCCCCATCTCTGGCATATAATATTTACTATATGAAACCTGTATCTATATATCCAACATTACAAACTTTATGTTATCATTTACAACGCTGGAGTCATTTTATCTACTGACTAAGAAATAATCTTTTTGCAGTAGTTTATGATAATATCACCTTTGCAGAAATCAGTAGTGAAGTGTGTGTACATGAGGAGTAAAATTGTTTCTGGTCATTATGTGACCTGCAGTTATAATTTTCTTGAAGTTCTTCTCTCTACAGTTTACATCTGTAATTTTAAAGGGAACCTGTCACCATGAAGGTCATTTTTACATGATGACAGGTTCCAATAGCCTCTGGAAGGTTGATTTAAAAGATGCAATGTCGTGCATCTGCATAATTCCACAGATTATTAATAGTTTCTATAACATTACCTGGCTCCCTGCCAGCAATGTGTGGTGAGTCCCGGTGGAAGGGCCAGTTCAAATGGCATGAATTGTCTTCTCCTCAATGCCTCCTCCCCCCTCCTCACTCATTGACCCCCCCCCCCCCTCTATCGGCCTCTCCACTGCTCCCCCTCTCTTACGTCATTTAAATGCTGCAAGCAATTCTGTCTAACACACTCCTTCACCTCTCCAGGAACCCAGATCTCACCACCTGGTAGGGAGCCAGGTAATGTTAAAGAAACAATTAAAAAGCAGTCTCATAATGCAAAAATGACCTTCTTGATGACAGGTTCTCTTTAAATTGTCTTTCAGCTACAGTGACTCACTTCTCCCCCTTCCCTCCCGTAATAGGGGGCGCTGTAACCTGACATCTTATTGTCCGTCAGTCTTGCTAGCAAGATGGGACTCAGCAGAGATTAGACAGTGCATGGGGGGAGCATGAAAGAGGCAATATAAATGGAGAAGTAAGAACTTTCTACTGATAAGATTTCTTGTACTCACATACCAATCTAATCATTTATGTAAAGTTTGTTAAAAAGTTAGTAGTCATTTAATATTTTTGACTTCTTTGACATCTCATTGATGCCTTTTTTCAGTGCTTTATACAGTAAATGACCAGTAATATATTAGATGCCCAATGATGCCCCGGTATAATAAGTACCATATAATAATACCTGCACAATGCTGAGGATAGCCTCCTGAGTGACTGAATCGGTTGTAACACTGAAGTACGCTGCCGCTTCCTGCTGCTGGATCTGGTAGAACATGTCTGTGTTCTCTCCTACATCGCTGTCCTCTGCTTTTACACGTCCAATCACTGAGCCCGGAGGGGCCGTCTCCATGACACTAAACCGATATAACTCTAAAATAGAGGAGGAGATTAGGATTTAGAATTGCCTTTTAAATGTTGTGTTCTCCACATTGAGGGCAGTTTTTGAAAATAGCTGATTATTAAGTTCCTAATTGTTAAAATTGAGACTCCCTGTTCCAGCCCACCAATTGGTAATGAACCAATTGGTAATGAAGACAAGTTAGGCCCTATCCATGGGTTTTTGTGATCTGCGGGGGTCTCAGCACTGAGACTCCCAATGATCAGCATGTTAGGATAGGGCCTCACTTGTCTTCATGGGAAACCTCTTTAAGCCCACTGGACTGTAACCGGGGCCATATACCTCTGTAGGGGCCAATATACAACCGCAAATTGAGCGGCCATATCACAGGCCTCGATACGGTCGTGTGCATGGGGCCTTAGTCTGCATTACTAATCAGATTTTACACAGAGCAACTTCAGATGTCAATCATTTTCATTCAATATGGCCGTATGCCTTGTATCTATGTTGCCCAGAATAGCATACTTATATTATTTATAACTGAGTGACGGTTTCCATTCAGGTCTTGATTTGATTTGTAATGCTGTATCATACATGCGCTTGGTTATTCTAGATGACATTTCTTGTTAGTAGCTTTCTTCTAGAAGACATCCTATTCTATCTACAGTGCATCAGTAGCGTTGACTACTACTACTAATAAATCTATTTTTTTCTCTTATACTCACTCTGGGGGAACCTTGGTGGGTTGTCATTGACATCAGTAATAACGATGGTGACTGTTGTTGACCCAGAGAGCCCTCCCAGCTGTCCAGCCATGTCTGTCGCCTGGATCACTAGGTCATATCGGTCCTGAGACTCCCGGTCCAGGTCTGACACTGCTGTGCGGATAACACCTAAAATAGAAAGATCACATCAACGAGATCGTAATGTACTGTGATACTTTTGGTATATTTTAAGGTGACATAATGGGTGTGGAGAATCTGTGGCATTTTTTCTCTTTTGGGTTGTACCCTAGACCTTTCAAAAAATGAAGCATAGTGTGGGTGGACCTTCATGCCCTTTAAAACCTAAAATCAGAAGACTAAAATTACAGAAGACTATTGCACACCCCAAATAGACAGCCAAACTATAGAATGAGGGGGCATGAAAATGTCGCAATTGCTAGCCCATGTCTAGGAGATTGCTAATTTGTTCCCCCTCTCGACACTTTTTTTTAAAAAGTAGGCACGACGGGATTGGACAAAAGTTGCAAAATTTACTATGGGGGAGAATTACTATACCAGAAAGCTGGCCGAGAGGGGATGTAACAAGCCCCCTTTCCAAAAGTTTTGTTGAAATTCCGACCTGCAGGCCACTTTGGGTGTGACGGGGTGGACGAGGACATGAACACTGCGGCCCCTGTTGGAGACTAGGGCTGAAATCTCCATTAGGTCAGATCTGTTCTAAATTGGGGGATCTGGCAGAGATTGTTTCTGGATCTACTTAGAAACTGGAGCGCCTTAGTAGTGCAGTGCAGTGCACTGACCGGGGAATATTAGGACTTGCGTTTAAACATCAGTCGTAATAGATTTCCCATATATGTTTATGCCAATGTTAAGATAAAACAAGCTCTGGACTGCACATCCACACATAATACAGTGATCTATTGCCGCCAAGCTAAATTTATACATACACAATGTAGGTTCTTAGTTACATTTCGATCAAATTGCATGTGTTCCATCCTTAAAAATATAGTGCCTGCACACTGCCAAAATTGTGTGGCATATATTACAAAGAGGGCGCATTGCATGGGCTTTTATTATGGAGACTGCCTTCAAATTGTACATTATTAATTTTATTTTATACAAAAGATTCAAAATAATGGAATTAAAAAAAAAACCCAGACGCAATAATGGAAGAGTTACGTCTCGAGAATTAGAAGTCGCCATGCCGGAGCATTTTAAACAAACACATTTTCAGCTCTGCAAAAGCTTCCGTAGCATTTAACAGCTAATGATTAAACCCGCCGATTGAAGCCTCGGAGTATATCTCATCCTCTGACAGTTCATTTCAGTACAACTGAGAAGCAGCAGCCGAGAGTGAAAAAAGCTCTTGGGGTGACAGGACTCGCTGAAATAACACCGTACCCCATGGAGATGCTTTTTACATGTGCATCTGGAGATGAGAAAGCTGTCCCAGTGTTTCCGTCGGCCTCTAATGAAGGCTATTCGGCCTTGTTGTTAGGATGATATACTGCACTTAAGCCAATCTTTTACCAAGCACCTGGATCACACTCTTTTACAGAGAGGAACAACTAGAACGCAAAGGGATTGTCCGGCTGTGTTAAAATTTTGACATAAAACTGACAATTCTACAGTAAAAAGGTAAAAAAAAATGGCAATAACAAGACCTTGCTAGCTCCTTGCTGTTCCCATACCGACCATTCCCTGTTCTCCCGTTTACTTCCAATGACATCATGTTGAGGTGACATAAGTTTAGCCTTGGGGCTAAAGACAGCCTGTAAGGTGGTGGGGGAAGTTTGTGGAGAGTGGGATCAGGTGCACTCAAAGTTATTTGTTCCCTGGTATGAGGGCTACGTGTCGGTGGGTGGGCTACATGTGTGGGTGGGCTCAGGGGGGGGGGGGGCAAATATGCCTAAAAGCGAGTTGGTGGAGGGAGCTCACTCTCTTTCCCTGGAAATCTTCCCACCCTCCTTTCCCTCATTTTGAATTTTGTATCTAATGTCACAGCTAGTGGTCTTTGCACAGGTTTGTGACCTTCATGCCCTCGAAAAGGCTGGTATAGTAATAGTGTTACTCTATGAGAAGAAGTTATTTGTTGTAAAGCTGTGGCCGACTTCCTAGTCGTCATACCACAAGTTGAAATATTAATGGTGTCCGTGGTTAATTCTGGTGTTAGAGTTAATGGGGCAATTGGGTGGGCACAACACTGGTTATGAAGGAAGTCTGGAGGTCACATGTTTGTGAACACGCACAAGGTCCCCTCTTGATACCAAAGTAGTGGTGTCAGAATGTTTCACCCAGCCTGACTATGACAAAATATATCCATCACTTGGCCCAAAAGATGAAAATTGTACTCACCCCCCCCATCTATTATGTGCTATCTATAATACTGGTCTATGCCAGAGCCTGGGTATAGATGCCACCTCTGCTTCCAATACAGATTCACCCACTCACATGCATTAACACATTCGATTCACTGTATCCAATAGATAAAGGGAAGTGGTTACAATAGGTCTTTTCCTCACTAATGAGTTGTTATTGTTGGAGAAGTACTTAATGATAACGAGAACCTACAACATGAGTGCAGGACTGAAAAAACCATCATAATGAAAAAGTGACAAGCGGCTGTGACACTAATGGCCTAAAGAGTATCAGTTGCCATTTCTTACGCTTCATATTTTGATATCTACTTCTATTCCCCTTGAAGTGAGATTCATAAAGAACCTTTTTATTAAATCTCTGAATGGTTCTGTCCCTTATTCCTCCTAGAAATCGATTGATAAATCGACAACTGGGTGTAAGCAACCAGTTTTGCTTTGTCTGATCGGTGTTGGCGGTGTAAGAAAAGAGAAAAGAATATATAATTATGAGATTTCAGCCTTGTGGGGCTAATTAAGACATGGACTATGCTCACAGGGGTATTCCGTTGGAGGGTCCCTTAACCTTAGTTAGTGCTTACTACAGTTGGGGAAATTTGGTCTACAGAAGAATGGAGTCTCCAAAATGTCTCAGATGCATCCATGACTCCGTTCACCTCTAGGGCAAACGCAAAATTCCATTGGGTAGCTTTACGGAAACTTAGATATTAAAAAGTTTACGACATGCAGGCGCAGCACTGGATAAAAGGACCAGCTTAACCCGTTAACCACACATGATAACTCAGTCTGTAGAGTGAATGGAGGGAACCACCCAATTTCTGTGATAACTAAACAATGTATCTCCCTTTAAGTCAAGTTAACCAGCACTGCATCTGTATATTGAGCCGGATTAATCAAAGAGTTCTGTGCCTGTTTGCACTGTAGTGTTCAAGAGGCCTAAGAGAATAAAAAGAAGGTGTAAAGATGGTCTAGAAAGTCATAAACTGAGACAGATCTTGATAGCAAATCCGTTTTGCTATCATACATTGACAAGGGAGGGAACACAGCTAACCGTATGATGTCCATAGAAAGCGAGTGTCCGCACAATACTGCCAGAAATACGACCCGCTCCTTATTTTGCAATGCAGCCACAGTGCCACACGCAACGCGTTTGTGCAGCCTTAAGTTATACCAGAACAATGCAACAAAATTTTGCCTCACATTGGGGGAAATTTATTATGCCTTCTCTGCCAGAAAGCACATGAATTCCCCCTCCAACAGTTTTCTGGCTTTTGTAACTTTGGGAGTGTCAGGGTGAAGAGCAGTCAGGGAGCGGGGCGGGTATAGGGCAGGCAGAGGCGTGAACACCTGGCTCACCAGATTTATTACAGTATTGCCGGAAAACCGGTGGTGACTATTGCGATAAACTCCACCAGTTAAGACCTGGTCTACAGATTGGAACTGGTGGAGCATGCATGAGGCAGTTTAGATGAGAATTGCTTTTGGCTGTGAGCTGAGGTAAGCGGGGGAGGGAGCAGGGGAGAGGCTGAAATAGGGGTAGGGTGATGAGGGAGGAGGTATTGAGGAGAAGACGACTTGTGCCATTTGAACTGCCCCTTCCCCCCTCTGGTAAGACGCTGCTGGCAGGGAGAAGAAACAATTGAAAAGCAGTTTAATTATTCAGCGGCTATTGGAACCTGTCATCATGTAATAATAAACTTCCTTATAACAGGTTCCCTTTACAGAATAGGTCAATGAACACAATGGGGGGCACTAACTTACCCATCCGGAGGAGTTCACCTAAAGTGCACTGTCCAATGATAATGCACTGTGCCGCGATTCACGAAGATCGTGCACCTGATATCCTGCATGTGTCGCTTCCCCGCTTCACCTTCTTTTTCCTGGTGCATGTAATTGCTTGGTCTTGCGACACAATTTGAAAGTTAAATCCTGCGCTCAGTCCGAATCAGTCGGATCGTCCGACGGCCTGCCCCCCCCCTCCGATTTCTGTTGCATGAAAGCCGGCACAGTGGCGCCACAATCCCAGTGCAAACCCCTGTTAAATACCTGTCAACTCTGTGCAAATCCCGAAAACCGTGAACAGTCTGGCGAAAGTGCGATCCACGACCCTTAGTAAATAAGCCCCCGAGACCCCATCCATTGTAGGATGGTAGAGCGTTACTTCATTCCAATGACTTTTTAGACCACAGATTATTATGCTAATATAATCTGGATCTAATCCACTTCTGTGCAGGGTCCGCATGGCTTTACCGGAATGTAACTATAGCTGAAAGGAAACTCAATAATAATCTGATATTTAGAAATGGCTACTGAAGTAAAACCATAATACAGGAGTATTACGTGGTATTAATGGTATTAGATGGGTTTTCTGTCTTATGTAAATGAGGCATAATTGGTGTAGAACAAAAAGTTATACATATTTAATACAACGTCGTTTATATTCTAATTCAGTGAAATTTTCTAAATCCTTTTGATCAGAAGTGAAGCATCAGTCATCCACATAAATATACCCCTATACATTATCTGCCGACGCTTGTGAGTCAGCTATTCCTCCCGATGCTCAAACACATACACACTTACTCGGTTCAGCCAAGTGAGCATGTGTTTTGAATGAGGCAAACAGTGGACATGCAAATCGTATGGCATTTTATGGAAACCTTGTTGCTCTCAAAAATATGGTATGTAGTTCTCAGAAAGATGGTAACGGGATGTGGGCGCCATTGATGTTGTATGAGATCCTGGTTGTTATTCTCACTATTCAACTCAATAAGCTCACAGCAGCTCCCATTACTCGTACACAGAGTGTATGGCCCACCGGCTTCACCTATGAAGATGGGCTATTGTGATGATGCCTTCTGCCCTCCAGGGCCGGATTAAGACTGCCATGGGCTCTGGGATTTCATGAGTTAAGGTCCTTCTTAGTATAAAATTTGGTAGAAGGTTTGGGTGGCCATGGGCCCCCTAGAAAGCTTGGGCACTGGGCTACGGCCCAAGCCGCATATCCACTATTGATGTCCCGCTGTTCTGAGGAACCTGCTGACCTGGGTTGCCTATCTATATAAACCTACTGGGCCATGTGCTTCCACTCATGCCCCCATTCCACACACCCCACTGGTTGGGATCCTGGGCTCCATATCCACATTCTCTGTTTAGAGGATCCTCAGGTACGTAAACTACTCGCTACTCGCTGGTTGGATACAGGACCCCTGCAGTACCAGGTATTGATTAATTACATGAATATGCTTGTTTGAAAAGATATTCAATCAAAAAGTTCTTCAAACAATGCAGCGCTGCACAGCGTTTGCCAAATCAATCCCTGTCCCCAAGGGGCTCACAATCTAAACAACCTACCAGTACGTCCGGAGGACCCGGAGGAAAATAAATAAAAAATAAAAACACCCTAACTTCTACAGCCAGTGGGTTATTGCTTCTCATTGGTTCCTTTAGATCTCTGGTATACTCATACTTTGGTCGAGTCCATGTGGTGATCTCAGGGTTGGGTGGGATGGTGGTTGTTAATTCTGTAACTGTTTGGTTTGTTTTCTATGTGTGTTTCGTTCAATAAAAAAGACTTGAATTTAAAAAAAATAAAAGAAAAAGAAGGGACATTTCATACCCTAAGTGAGGGTGCTCTTAATTTATGTTCAAAATGCTGGTGACAGGTTCCCTTCAAGCTCAGCTGTAGATTAGAACTAAAATTCATCTTTGGGGAGCAGGTAATCTGGTTTTCCCTGGGATCCACATAAGTTCTTTCATTCAGAACTCTGCTAATTTTTCCATTCTTCCCTATTCTTTTGCAGAATTTTTAAAATATAGGAAAATGCTTGTATCACTTCTATATGAAAAAGGAAATTTAGGAATCCAAACTTCTAGTTAAGATTTCTGATTAGAAACTCATAACATTTTACATCTGAAATCGACTTACAGAGAACCTTTGAGAGTGACGTATATGTGTATTCTATCCAGCGCCAAACTTTTTATGGCCATTACCCCATGTATCTCCTATTGGCACAACCTTCATTCCATTTCCAGGATCACAGAATTTCTGATCCGACTCCTCTCTATACACGATTGACGCAGCCATTTTATTCCTTATGTCAAAGCTGTCATTGGGACATTGGTTCTCCGGTAATATGACATTTACTATGATCTTGTATTACGACATAATTAAAGGTCAGCTGTGCATCCTGGGTAATAAAAATCCTTATCCTGCTCCGGTACTTGTTCTGTTATCTCTAGGAAACCGACACAGGGTGATTGACAGCTGCTGTCTGAGATGCTGCGGTACAGTCCGGTGCACAGGACTATCAGCATTCTGGAAATCACTTCTACACATGATGATGTCAGTCCTGCAGGTTATGTGCAGTGATCCCTCAATTTAGCCAACTGCACAAGATGCACACACAGCAGCATCACAGGCTGAGATCTCTCCTGTCTCGGATACTGAGACATAAATAATGGTTCTTTACACCTCCGGAGAGAATAACAGTGGAGATTTCAACCACAATCTACATTAGTGTCTTTTTCAATATTTTTTTTATTACATTTAATAAATTAGAACACAGATATTTAAATATTAAGTGAATAGTTTCCACCTCCCATACACATGCATGCTCAGAACAAACATGCATTTTCTATATTGCAATGAGGTTTTCTCCTTTTTTCTATGAGAATAAACCAACCTGCCCCACCCATTGTTGGGGAAGTTGGTAAACCCCCTTCTGTAATGCAGTTGGTAAACCCTAAAGAAATCAGATGGTTTGGCCTCCTCTTTTATACACTTAATGGGGCATATTTATCAGGACCTCTAGCTTATTGCTAGCTTTTGCAATTATTTGCCCCGATCCGCCACCTTCACGCCAGTGGGGCATGAAGGGGGACACGGCCGGCCGAGCGGAGAGCACGGCCGGCCGGGAGTGGGCCGGCACGGGGCGTTACTGTCCCTGCGCCTGCGCACGCGATGCTGCCGGCGAGGCCCTGCCTCTTGATGTATCCTGTTGCGAATATGCACGAGCGCCAGCGTATGATAAATATGCCCCAATATGTTTTTTCTTTATCCTCATTTTATTTAATTTTCAGATTTTAAAAGGAACCTGTTTTTCTAGTTTAGGATAACTAAACTACCATAATTCCAGAGTAACTTATGCATGGGAGTTCATTTATCTTTAGTCAGAAGATTTGTGCGTGTGTTTTCTTGTATTTTGCGAGTTTTGGACTTTTGATTTATCTTAGAGGTTATTATTTCACGCAGCCAAGCCTGTGGGGGTTTTTGAGACTTTTTATTAAAATATCACACAAAAGTCTCAAACTCTTCTGCAACTTCTTCTAAAGTTTTTCCCATGCATGGTCATGACTGGAGTTTATTAGCAATTTTTTAACCGTGATTTGCGCCAAAATTGCGACTTTTCATATGTTCGCATCTGGATTTTAAAGATATATCAGGCGCAACAAAATTCTTGAACAGCTAACTTTGAAAGGCAAGATCGGCACAAATATTTATGATGTGCCAAGAAAAGTTGCAAAAAAAAAAAAATCCTAAATCCTAAAACTGTAATTTATATCCTATGGCAGTGATGGCGAACCTTTTAGAGGTCGAGTGCCCAAACTACAACAAAGACTCTCTTATTTTTCGCAAAGTGCCAACACAGAAATGTAATTTTTGATTTATACTCCCTTCTCTGTCACAGCTTTCATTGATACCAGCACCCTGAGGACACCAATAAAGCAGAAAATAGAAGAAATTTGGATGATCATTGTAGCTTCCCTCCAGGGTCCCATAAACAGGAAGAATTGTCAGGGCCAGAGCAGGAGCTACAATGATAATCCAGATCTGTCCGCACCTTCCCACTCCTCTAGTAGTCCCAGGTAGAGCTGTCACTTTAATATAGCTCTGTGCACAGCAAGTCCTGGGCAGTCTGGGACTGCAGGAAGATACCTGGAGTCCTCTCTGGTGATGTCCTGGGTGCCCACAGAAAGGGCCTTGAGTGCCACCTCTGGCACCAGTGCCATAGGTTCGCCACCACTGTCCTATGGCATACTGGTAGTTTAGTAAGTCCCAAACCATCTGACAAGTCCCCCCTTCTAGGTTTCAAAATAAAAAATTTCAAAAACATGACACATTGGGGGGATTTTTTGAGGCTGGCATTTTAAAATGCGCTGACCTGTTATTAAATCAGTAAGGATGGTCTGTTGCTCTCCACCATGTTTGACTGGTTTAGACCAAGTTAAACATGGTCTTAATTTTTAGTAATGTCCCAAATGTTTTCTTGGAGATACTTTAGTAAATTCCCCACCCTCTTGCCCCATTGCCTACCCTGACCCAGCTCCACAATGCTCTCAAATGATCCTATCCCCAGAAAACAAGGACAAGGCTTAGTATATAGTTATGCCTGAACCATAGATGCTGCCTTAGAAGCATCATAGGGCAGAACTCTCCAGTGACATGTCAGATTTACAATACATGTGTAGGGCTACCACTTGTGTTGTCAAAAATGCTTATCTTAGCGCCTGAAGTTTGTAATTAAGGGCTAAGTGATTGGCGCAATGTAGTATTGAGCTGTGGTGTCCTCCTATACTGCTGAGGTGAGCCTTTCCTATGGTCCTTTACAAGCCTCCATGACAGCTTCCAACCGGAGATTGATAGACGTCAATAGTTAGTGAACATGATGTGGTAATGAGGAGTCTGCAATAAAAAGGTTTTAAGACTTAAGAGCTTGACCGGCCGCTTACTGCAAGCATTGTTGTAACTCATCATAAATTATGGTCACGACATTTACTCAACATGAATTTCTTTTTTTAGAAATGGGAGCAAATTCCCAATGGTATTGAAAATTGAAACTAAAAAAAAGAGAAATACAGAATCTGAAGTGAATGTGGAACAATGAATGATAGCACTGCCTAAAAATATGGAATCGATACTGCTTCATGGAAGGTTATGTTGCTTCTCGTAAAAACGGGAATGTGGAAAAGTCTGGCATCGGTTTTGGTGGATGAGGCTTACACGGGCAACAGGAGTTATAGGGTTTATACCATTTCTCAAATCATATGTGGTGAAATTACATACTTTTGCGGTAGTGGTAGTGCCCCCTACCTATATCTGTTGCCCAATTTGTGAACAAAGTAGTGGTGGACACACATGAGCCATTCAACTTGGGGCACATTAAAAGTAGTGCTATTAATTCCAGAGAGAAATCAGGGCACACTTTACCTCTGACAAGTAGAGATGAAGCATCACCCGACCAGAAACAAGTTAGGCCACATTTGAAGGATGGGGGTCTCAGTGTTGAAACCCACTCAGATCACAAGTACGGGGAGGTCCGATGGGGTTCTATTCCATTTATCACTTTGGAGCTGACGGAGATTGCTTGGCAATCTCGGTCAAAACCATAGAGATGAATGGAGCAGAACGGACAGCATGGCCTGCCCTGCTCATCTCGGGGAGTGACAAGCGACCTGACGGAGGTACCTCAGAACCCATCAGACTCCCCGTTCTTGGGATCTGTGGGAGTCTCATCACTGAGACCCCCTCACCGGTCAGCAAGTTAGGCCCTATCATGGGAAAAACCCTTTAATGCGCAGTCCCAAACTGTGGTGGATATACATGTGTCATCCTACATGGCTATTAGCCCCAAGTCAAAGCTGCACTTTAATCCAGAAAGATATTGTTCAAGGTAAGCAGAGCATGGAAATGTTCAATCTTCTGGATAGTAGAGTAGAATCTTCACCAGAGTGGAAACCTCCAAGCTTGAACTTGTAGGTCAAGATAAACACCACATTTGTGTCTCCAAAGTTTCATCTGCTAAGTAGATTAGCTATACAGGTTGAAGAAAGAACTAAGGAGCACTATATCAATGTAGCAAGCTATCTCAAGTCGTACCTGGTCTCTTCTATTTGACAAATCCATAGTAGCAACTCTTACCTGTCGTGCTGTCCACAGTAAAGTGCTTCTCCCCCTCCAAGACACTATAAACCACTCTTGCACTACTTCCATAAGCAGGGTCATCTGCATCAAATGCTGACACCGCCATTACAGATGTTCCTATGAGGAAGACACAATCAGTCATTATGATTCTACTCACCATTCATGGTTCACCATGACCAGGCAATGGGACTTACCAACAGGAGATAGTTCAGGGACACTTCCAATGTATGGGGCCTGTAGGAACCGGGGTTCGCTATCATTTATATCCTGTACTTTAATAATAAATTCGGACTCTGGCTCGAGCAGCTTGCCAGTGTCTTTGTCTCTGGCCTGGGCACGGAGGGTGTAGAAGGTTTTGTGTTCCCGATCCAAACGCTCAGTAGCATGTATATCCCCTGTCGATTCATTAATGATAAAGATGGAGCCAGCTCCCTCTCCGGAAATGGTGTACTTGATGGAACCTTCCCCATCCTCTGAGTCTGAGTGAATCTGTAGGGAAGACATTAGGTATGAATAAGAATCAGAAGATTCAGGTCGAAAAAAAACAAATATAGAACAACATTTATTACATACGGTAAAATATTGAATGTTACCCAGGCAAAGGCCGAACATCCCTTTTTGACTGAACATAAACTTTAAGTAGAGCGAAATCATTTAGTTCCCTAGGAGACTGAATAATGTCACCGTGACTGTGATCTGTGAAGGGGGCACAGCCGTGACAATGTAAGAGCAAGGGAATGGAGGCACGGACAGAAAATGTAATAGGTGAGGGCAGGGGATGGAGCAGGGCCTTCCCGCAGGACCCCATAGCGGCGCATGTACGGAAAGAGAGTGACTTTGGATGCACAAATACCACAAGAATTTTCCCATGAGCGTATCTCAAAGCCGAAGGTGAGAATGTATACAATAACTGCATCTGAATCGTTCACATTTACTCTGGCATTCATGTGGGCACAATAGTTGCTTTTACAATGATATCTGTTACTATAGTAGCAGGTTTAGCCCACATATAACATCACCTTGATGGTAGTTTATGCTTTCCCTGAGATCCTTACATTCCCATAATCTTGTTGTTTAAAGGGAACCTGTCACCAGGATTTAGTTATTTTTAGCTGGTGACAGGTTCCAATAGCCTGTGCTATACTTATTGTATAAATACCTTTGTCAGCATTCTAAATCATTCCACTAGGTTATACAAGTTATTTTACATTACCTGGCTCCCTGCCAGCAGCATGGGGTGAGTCCTGGGTGAAGAAGGTTAGCTGTGTGTGCCTGTATTTCCTAATACATTTTTCCAGGGGAATACCTAAAGGGTTTCAGCCACAGCAGCTGCTATGGGGCCCACAGTGTCAGGGGGCTTGGCTTGTGATACTAAAGAATGGGAGGTCCGGATCTGGACACCTTTTATATTTTTTAAAAAGGGTCCGCTGATTATTTAAGAAGTGTCTGCGCCAGTTC
This sequence comes from Engystomops pustulosus, assembly GCF_040894005.1. Lineage (NCBI taxonomy): Eukaryota > Metazoa > Chordata > Amphibia > Anura > Leptodactylidae > Engystomops > Engystomops pustulosus. Next base: position 156,875,166 of record NC_092416.1, on the reverse strand, counting down.
TGTGTCGCTGGTGCACTGTGTCCAACAAGACAGAAAAAATGGGGTACATTTATTAAAAACAACGCAGCCTTTACTATGTGCAGTTTGCCTGTGTAGTGTGCAGGGGGCGCCAAATTCAGTATTTCTGGCTCCTGTTCTTCATGAATCTGGCGCCCCCTGCACTGCTCCGACAGAGTGCACCAACTTTTTTTTGGTGCACCTTTAACATGGGGCGTGCAACACAATTCTGTTGGACTGAGCACCGGAACAACCATTTTAATAATGAGAGGGTCACGTGTGACACATATGTGTCGCGGACACTTCTTAAATACCTGTTTGCACATAAAATAACGTGCAAAGCCCAACACGGCCCTTAGTAAATGTGCCCCAATGTGCACCAAAAGGGGCGTTCCGGTGCACAGTTGGATCGTTTGCCACAATTGTGTCTGAGCCACTATTCAAAAGCATGAAGAAAATGCATTAGGAACAAATGTATTCTGTCAGAGCAGGGCAGGGGGCGCGTGACACATTTCACGAAACGCACACTACACCCTCTACAGGCACACACAGGGGGTCATTTACTAAGGGCCCGATTCGCGTTTTCCCAACGTGTTACCCGAATATTTCCGATTTGCGCCGATTTTCCCTGTATTGCCACGGGATTTTGGCGCACGCGATCGGATTGTGTCGCATCGGCCGGCATGCACGCGACGGAAATCGGGGGGCGTGGCCGAGCGAAAACCCGACGGATTTGGAATAACCGCCGCATTTAAAACAATAAAAGTGTCGCTTGGGACGCGCTTACCTTCACTCAGCCCGGCCCGGTGAAGTTGAGTGCGTTCAGATGCTTTTCAGCGCAGCAGCTCCACCTGGTGGACGGCGGAGGAACTACCTTGATGAATCCCGGCCGGACCCAAATCCACCGCAGAGAAAGCGCCGCTGGATCGCGAACGGACCGGGTAAGTAAATCTGCCCCACATACTGCAGTTTGCACTAGTTTTGATAAATGTGGGCCATTATTTTAAAAGACTAGAGGGAGTTACATACCAATTTCCAGAACTATTAGAACAAGTGGTTTGGACAATTCTGTTCCATTCAGTTCGATTTGGAGCTGAACCAAATCTTTTGAAAACTTTGTCAAGGCTTCAGCAAACCAAATCTTGAATAATTCACTCAACCCTAAGAGATCAATATAAGAGATCAATACCAACTGTACTACTAAATAGGATCCATTGGTTGGAACAACACTGCTCAGATACTCCACAGACATCTACTTACTAAGATTATACTAAAGTAATAAAGTTATCCAAAAGACTCCTCCAGATAATCTCCGTTTTACGTCACAGAGTGTTATCGCGCATTTGTAATTTCGAATCTCGCTACTAACTAATCCCAATGGCATTTATTTCCCAGGATTATTTATCAGACAATTCACACAATCCAAGCTTTATAAGTAAGAAAATCTGTGATTCTGTCAAGTTGTTTGCTGACAATTACAGTGAGTTCTGCTTTTTCACATAGAAATTTGAATAATAAAGAAAGTGCTTATACCACTCTACAGCAATCCGGTTTTATGCAGTTTTTTTTAAAACTAATATAAAAAGTGGAAACATGAAGAATAATAAGTATAAGTCAGGTTTTTAAAAGTTTAAAGTTTTTATTACTTTTGAGTCCACTAGCTTAGAGTCAAAATTAAAAAAAAAAAACGATAGAAAATAGGAAAATAAAAAAGGTTTGAAAAATATAAGGTTCCAGAATTCTGAAAGTATTTTTCAGTTTCGGTTCTTTGGGGGAAATGCTTAAGAGGTTGTGGTGGTGCATGTATTTGTCTATGTTAGACTGCAGAGTGGATCGGCACTGGGTGGGATACAGTATTTTTTCGGACTATAAGGCGCACCGGAGTATAAGGCGCACCATCAATAAATGCCTGTTAAAATGTCTAGGTTCATGTATAAGGCGCACTGGATTATAAGGATGAATGACCAGCAGGTGGCAGACCTGTGCACAGTTCAAGGCAGCTGTTGTCTGTAAGTACAGTTCATATATAAGGCGCACTGGACTATAAGGCGCACCTTTGATTTCTGAGAAAATCAAAGGATTTTTTGTGCGCCTTATAGTCCGCAAAAATATGCTATATCCAGAGTGATCTGAGGGGTGGGGAGAGACATGGCCCAGTGCTTGATAAATTCAACTTATAGGTTTGAAAATGTAAAAATGGGGGGTTCTTTATGATCTGCCGGCACCGGCTATCGTACAAGGCACCAGCCTCATGATGATCCGGTGGTGGCCTGTGCAGCAGTTATTTCTATTTCTATGCATGAAAATTCGCCGGCTGCAGCATTCCTGTCCCTGTGCCGACCCACTACTTGCCAGTTCCGGCCACCCTTTGGTTGCCCACACCCCCCCTTCACGCCCCTCCAGTGCCCCCCTGGAGGGGAGGTGGGGGAAAGGGGAAAACAAGTGCTAGTAATAGGCTACAGTATTTACAATATTTCAGGACTTCTACGCCACTCGCGTAGCACAGAAACCCTGGTAAATACCCCCAAAAACCTGTATCTAACTGGTTAAATTCAACCCTGCAATTTATTTGGGCACAGTAGCTGCATGCACAATGACATCTGTTACTATAGTAGCAGATTTGGACACAACTTAACTCCAAAAAACTCAGGGTGGTTTCTACTTTCCTTATGAATCATACGAGCAAATAATTTGTTGGAATATGTAAATAATCCAGACAAATTTGGCTTATCCCAGGTTCATCTTTGGTACTTAAAAGGGACCCCCAAAAGAACCCCCACCAAACATGACCCATATAATTCTCTCTCCAGCCCCTTTCTATATATGCTAAATTTATTTTAATTTAATTTATGCTGTTTATCGCTGCCTCCGCGGTGTATTTATATAACATTCGGCCAGCGATGTGTCCGGTGACAGGTCCACAAACATGCGTTACGTCCTCAGGAATTCATTATACACAGATGTGGCTGTGCCGAATTGACAGCGGCTGCGGCCACCCCATACTTATTGACAGCTCTTGCCGGAGTTATCAATAAGCACTGTGCGACCTTACAGGTCCCTGCTGACAGCAGCGTGCAACAGAGGGGTGTGGTGGAGGAGTGTCGGGGGAGTGTCGGCCAGAGCATACAAAGGAGTGCCGGCCCTCTGATGAAGAAACCTGACTGCCAGCGCAGGAGATACGTGGATCCAACCTCATATTTGGTAAGAGGTCAGATCTTTTAGGAACAACATTCCCAACATAAATTAAAATAAATTTAGCATATATAGAAAGGGGCAGGGGAGAGGATTATGGGGGGCATGTTTGGTGGGGGTCTTTTTGGGGGTGACAGGTCCTCCTTAAATCACCAAAAATATGCCAGGGGGTATTTATTATTCTATTTTGTAGTAAAGGGGCAAAAAAATAGTTTTTCCCACACTCACTCGTAGTATTTTTAAGAAGAGAGGAGTTGTGGGGGCATGGGACAGCCAATGCCTCTAATAGATATGCTGTGGCAGTTTTCTGATATAAACAACGCTCATCCTCAGGCAACTTAGGGGCACGTAGGACACTACAGTATGTCGAGCCCATAATCTGTACCTGGCAGGCCCTTATTCACAAGAACCCCTCAGCAATCTGCCCCAATTTTGAAGAGAATCTTGAAGTTTCTGCAATGTAATCATTCCTATGGCCTGTACCATAATTGCTCCAGTATTGGATAAGAAGTCAATGGGGCTCATTTACTAAGGGTCCGCGGAGCGCATTTTCATCGGGTTTCCCGACGATTTCCGCTTTGCACCACATTTAACAGGGTATTTTGGCGCAGGGGACAGATTCGGACTATGCGTGGGTTTTAACATTTCGAATTGTGCCGCAAGACACGCACTTACAAAGACTGGGATGAAGAAGATGAACTCCGGCGGACCTCGGCGGGGAACGACAGATGCAGGAACGCGCACGCAATCTATGTGAAATGCACCGGACTTCATCTTCATCTGACTGTTCAGATCGGGGATCGCGACAGGACCGGGTACGTAAATTTGCCCCAATGACTTATATACTGAGGCTTTGCGTTTGTAGGATATTATAGACCTATTCTCATCACGTGTTTCTAGAATCACTCCCTGGTAGTATTTTGATAGATGATTATCCTGAGTACCAGTATCCATTACTACAATACATGGACACGGGGTATAAACCACTTATATTCACTGGAATCTATGGCTTATTGAGATTTCCTCAAGTTTCTAGCTATTGAGATCTTTGATGAAGGTCAAGTTCACTTGTGGCCTTTAATCATTTATTTATCAAGGTACTGAGCCATTCAGCATGAAATCTATCTACACACATAAATGACTATAAAAGAACATTATCATTTGATAAAAAAATTGACACAATGACAAAGTACATTGACGGGAGCTTTCTTGCCTTCTCATTCTATAGTCCTAGGCATTAAAGGGGTTGTCCATGAACAACAAGTTAGTCACTATCCACAAGATGGGTGCTAACTTGCTGATCGGGGGGGGGGGGGGGTCGCAGTGCTGGGAGCCCCACGGATCACAAGAACAGGGGTCCATTAAACCTCCAGTTGAACCACAGATAATTGGAGGGCCAATCGCACTTGCACCTTGCATTCAGCGTGCAAATGTGATCAGCCGCTCAATTCTTTTGGGGTGCAACGGGGGTACAAGGAAACTCCTGTTCTTGTTATCTGTGGAGATCCCAACATTGAGACCCCCACCGATCACCAAGTTAGTACATATCCTGCTGATAGGGGGCTAAATTGTTGTCATTGGACATCCCCTTTAATATGAAGTATTCTCAAACTTTGTGGATAAAACAGCTTTCACTGTTCTCAGAAGGGTTTCTCCAATATTTGTAAGTGTCACACATCAATGTAGGATGAGGGGGCCTGTCTTACAATCTCAATTCTAGTTCCCCTCTAGTGGTGTTGAATGGGTTTGAGTTCTGGGTTCTTTGTGGCTACGTAAATTCTTCCACACCAAACTCCCCTTCTGCTAACTGTTCCCACAAAGTTGTAAGTATTCAATTGTCAGAATTGTCTTTGCATGCTGAAGCCTTAAGGTTTACCTTCACCTAGGCCTACCCCTGAAAAACAACCCCTTTCCCACCAAACTGTACTGATGATTCCAATGCTTCAAAGTCCAGTGACAGCCAACCTCTGCAACCTAGTACTAGATTTATTTAGGTAGCCTAGTCTGGGGTATGTATTGTTTTAACAAGTCTAATTTGGAGTCTGTATGTTGCATCTGGATATATTGAGATTTGATCTGGTGTCTGTGCCCATTTGAATGGAATTGAAATAATTGAATAAAGATGTCTGGTCATCCATTACTACCTATAATCTTACAGTGTTGATCGAAAGGAAGGCAAGTAATGCCACTTGGGAAAAGATTACTTCTTTAATCCAATATGGAAGTCGAAATACCTCGCTAGATTGTCACATTTACAAAGCAATATGTATGATATTTTTTCTTGCAAGAAAAGCATCCATAGTAAAAGCAAGATGGATACTGAAACTATGTAAAACTAAATAACTTTTACGTATCTATTAAAAAAAGGGGCCCTCATTTATCTAGGGCTTTGTTCATGGGAATTTATCATGGAACAAAGCCCTTCGAGAAATGAGGGCCCATTTTTTAATAGATAATACGTAAAAGTTACGTTTCACATAGTTTCTGGTATCAATTTTGCTTGTACTATAGTCTCTATAATAGATGGTGAGGAGTGGTCTGTTGTGTGGCCATGGTGACCTGTTGAATAAGTGTCATTGCCATAAGTCTTAGTTTCCTCTTAGTGTGAGTCCGAAGACTAAATTGTGCTGTCCTATACAAGAAAAGCATCCAGGTGTCTCTAAAATTTGTCCAATATCACAGGATCCTGGGTCAGGGAGTTCCATTGTCTCACTGCTCTTCCATTAAAGTATTCCTGTCCATGATGATGGTGAAGCCACCTGTCCTCTAGATGTAGGAGATGCTTCCTTAGTTGTTATATACTCGAGAATAAGCCTAGTTTGTGCTGAAAGCCCAAACTCGGCTTATACTCAAGTAAAAAAAAAATATAAAAACTCACCTTTCTGGTTTCCCCCAATGCTGGCTATATACTGGGGCAGGGGGCTGGCTATATACTGGGGTAGGGGGCTGGCTATATACTGGGGCAGGGGGCTGGCTATATACTGGGGCAGGGGGCTGGCTATATACTGGAGGATATGGCATGGCAGGCTATATACTGGGGGGCAGGTGCTGGCTATATACTATGGGGCAGGGTCCGGCAGGCTATATACTGGGGAGGCTGTGACCAATGCATTTCCCACCCTCGGCTTATACTCGAGTCAATAGGTTTTCCCAAGTTTTTGTGGTAAAATTAGGGGCCTCGGCTTATACTTGGGTCGGCTTATACTCGAGTATATACGGTATATCTGTTTATCTATTTTGTAGTTTGGTTTGTGGGTCTGTATTATAAAGGGGTTATATGTGTTATCTCCGATACAAATGCCTTAGTTTGGGCATTGTAAATAGAAGCCATGATGATAGCGTGAACAGAGCTCTACCCTCCAAAAATTTTGTATAAAACGATGGCAAGTTCTAGGGAACTAACTTCCAGACACGATTTCCATACCTCTACTTAAATATTCAAATCATTAATACAAGCAACAAGCACATTGTTATATCCTTTGTGCCACATATTTGCAGGCAGCATTCGCTTCGAGCCAAGGAACAAGCTCGGCTCGCTATAGTGACAATTTCAGCAGGCAAGACGTGTTTGCCCCTGCCAAAAAAGCTTTGCAGAAAGGAATGAAAGTGCTGTACTTAATGTATAACTAAACCCGGAACATGAAAGCTCTTATTAAGGAGCTGAGCGTAATGGACGTCTATTCATATATGGGAAAGTGATAAATGGCCATTGTGTAATGAATTTCTTCTTCAGGCTTTTTTTTTTTATAGTTTTGGGTTTTCGAAGAAGCTGTAATGATGATGTCTCGTGGAATAGGAAACACTGACAATCTGACAGCAAAGAAGACCGCTCGATGGAATTGTTCTTCACCGGTTGTTTGTAAAGAAGTAAAATTTTGCTGAAAACAATCTTTTTCTAGGACACAAATCCTTTCGAAAAAAAAAAAAAAATCCCCGCTAAAAAAATCCATAGTAAATAGAAATTGACTTGTTTTCTTCCGTTATGGTTTTCGAGATTTTACTTATTTTCAGAATAAGCCATGTCCTTGAGTTTTAACTAAAAAAAAGTCACACATATTGTGTTAAAACAAAAACTTTTGTTCCGTTTTACAGTTAGTCACATGACTATTATTTCCAACTTCTCATAGCAGCTTACATGTAGAGGTCAAATGCCATTGTGACAACCTACTTACAGTCATGTGAAATAGTATTCTCCCCCATCCTGATTTCATGGATGTTTGTCACATCCCAAATATTTCAGATCAACACACAAATTTGTACGAAGCTTCTATGAAACAAATCTTGGATGATTTGCTCATCTTTAGAAGAGATAACTTGAGGTTTAGTTATAAACTGGGGGTTATTGAAAATTTTGGGTAGGTGGTCATTAACCGGTTAAGGACCGGGCCCTTTCCTGTTTTTTCATGTCCATTTTTCACTCCCCACCTTCAAAAATCTATAACTTTTTTATTTTTACACGTAAAGAGCTTTGTGACGGCTTGTTTTCTGCGTAACAAATTGCACTTCATAATGATGGTATTAAATATTTCATGCCATGTACTCGGAAGCGGGAAAAAAATTCCAAATGCAATGAAAATGGTGAAAAAACGCATTTGCGCCATTTTCTTGTGGGCTTGGATATTACGTCTTTCACTGAGCGCCCCAAATGACATGTCTACTTTATTCTTTGGGTCGGTACGATTAAGGGGATACCAAATTTGTATAGGTTTTATAATGTTTTCATACATTTACAAAAATTAAAACCTCCTGTACAAAAAATTTTTTTTTGATTTTGCCAACTTCTGGCGCTAATAACTTTTTTATACTTTGGTGTACGGAGCTGTGCATGGTGTCATTTTTTGCGAAATTTGATAATATTTTCAGTGATATCATTTATTAGGACTGTACGACCTTTTGATCACTTTTTATAGATTTTTTTAGATTTTTCAAAATGGCAAAAAAGTGCCATTTTCGACTTTGGGCGCTATTTTCCGTTACGGGGTTAAACGCATTGAAAAACCGTTATCATATTTTGATAGATCGGGCATTTTCGGACGCGTCGATACCTGACGTGTTTATGATTTTTACTGTTTATTTATATTTATGTCAGTTCTAGGGAAAGGGGGGTGATTTGAAATTTTAGGTTTTTTTATTATAATTTTTTTTTTTTAAACTTTTTTTTTTTTTTATTTATACTATTTTTCAGACTCCCTAGGGTACTTTAACCCTAGGTTGTCAGATCGATCCTATCATATACTGCCATACTACAGTATGGCAGTATATGGGGATTTTCTTCCTCATTCATTACAATGTGCTATCAGCACATTGTAATGAAGGGGTTAAAACGAAATAGCCTCGGGTCTTCGGAAGACCCGAGGCTACCATGGAGACGGATCGCCGCCCCCCGATGACGTCACGGGGAGCGGCGATCCCAGGTAAGATGGCGGCGCCCATGCGCCGCTATCTGTTTGAGGCTGCCGGCAGCTTTGCCGGCAGCCCACGCTGTAAAAACACCCGCGATCGGTGCTAGCACCGATCGCGGATGTTACCGGTAAGCCTTTGCTGCAATATGCAGCAAAGACTTACCGGCTATGGAGAGGGCTCAGCCCGTGAGCCCTCTCCATGCAGCGCGACGCGACCGCCGCCGTGAATACACGGCGGGCGGTCGCGAACCGGTTAAATAACAAAGAGGAGCTTCCAATAAAAATTATATATGTGCAATATGGCCATGGTGATACAGTGGTGTGAAACAGTATTTACCCCTTTCTTGATTTCTTAATCATTTGCATATTTGTCACGCCTAAACTTTTCAGATCACCAAACTAATTTTAATATTACATACAAATAACACAAGTAAACATAAAATTCAATTTCTAATTGAAGGTCTGCGAAAAAGTAATTACCCCCTTCTCTTAAAACATAAATTAACTGTGTTTTCCGACTAAATAACCCTTGCTTCACCCAGGTCAGATTACCACCACACCTGTTCTCAAGCAAGGAAGCACTTAACCCCTTAAGGACGGAGGGTTTTTCGGCTCATTTCTCGCTCTCCAACTTCAAAAATCCATAACTTTTTCATTTTTCCGTGTACAGACCTGTGTGAGGGCTTATTTTGTGCGTAACAAATTTTACTTTCCCGTAATGTTATTTATTTTAACATGCCGTGTACTGCGAAGCTGAAAAAAAATTCCAAATGTGGAAAAATTGAAAAAAAACCGCACGTGCGTCACGTTCTTGTGGGCTGTTTTTACGACTTTCACTCTTTGCTCCAAATAACACGCCTACTTTATTCTTTGGTTCGGTGCGATCGCGGTGATACCAAATTTATATAGGTTTTATTGTGTTTTAATACATTTTCAAAAATTAAACGAATGTGTACAAAAAAGAAAAAAAAAATTTTGCCATCTTCTGATGCTAATAACTTTTTCATACTTTTGCGCACAGAGATGTGTGAGGGTTCTTTTTTTGCGAAATGAGGCGACGTTTTCATTGCTACCATTTTGAGGTCTGTGCAACATTTTGATCATTTTTTATTGAATTTTTTATGTTATGTAAAAAGGTGTAAAAGTCGCATTTCGGACATTTGGGCGCCATTTCCCGCCTCGGAGGTCACCGCCGCCTGTAACTGTTTTTATATTTTGATAGATCGGGCATTTTGGGACGCGGCGATACCTAACATGTTTGTGATTTTTACTGTTTATCCGTTCTAGGGAAAGGGGGGTGATTTAAACTTTTAATATTTTATTAATTTTTTTTATTTTTTAAACTTTTTTTTTCTTTTTTTTTTCACTATCTTTTAGACCATCTAGGGTACATTAACCCTAGATGGTCAGATCGCTGCTACCATATACTGCAATACTTCTGTATTGCAATATATGGCATTTTTGCAGCACATTCATTACAATGAGCCACTGGATCATTGTAACGAATCTGCAGCTGCCAGATAGCCTCGTGTCAAAAGAAGACACGAGGCTACCATGGCAACCGATCGCCGCCCCCCGATGACGTTCGGGGGCGTGGCGATCGAAAAAAAGATGGCGGCGCCGGCGGCAACAGGGGGGGTTAATAGCCGCGATCAGTGCTAGCACCGACCGCGGTTATTAGCGGTGGGGGTTTTATGCATTTTGCAAAAACCCCCACCTTTGTATGAAGAGGACTCAGCCCGTGAGCCCTCTTCATACATCCCTAATACCTCTGCGCCGTAGAGCTACGGCGCAGAGCGTTAAGGGGTTAAAGAGAGCCTGTCAACACAAATTGACATAATAAACCACAACCAGTATGTTGTCAAGCAGCTGAACACCTTACAAATCATGTTTTTTTAATGACCTAGTGCGGTGCCAGCATCCAGAAAATCTACTTTGAAGTGAGATGTAAACTGGTTGTATAAAGTCAGGAGGGTGGAGATTTTAACACTGAAGTCAAGCTTTCCACTTCACTGTAGTCGATAGTACTGCATTCTAAGACATAACGTACCAGATCTTCTAAAGTCTAATGATTTCTATCCCAGAGGAGGAGGCATTGAGAGTTCCCCACCATGACTTCAGTGTTGAACTCTCCGCCTCCTTGGCTTTATACAACTAATTCCCAACTTACTTCAAAGTTGATTTTATGGATGATGTTACCACGCTGGATCATGAAAGAAACAAATATTAGATAATGTTATGATGATTGACAATATTCTGGTAGTGGTTTATTACCTGTTGATGACAGGTTCACTTTAAGTAGAACCTGACAAAGTAAAGTAGACCAAAACATCCTCAGAAGCAAGACATCATGGGGATTTAAAGAAATTCAGGAACTAAGTAATTAAGATCTATCAGTCTGGAAAAAGTTAAAAAAGCCATCTCTAGAGTTTAAGGACTGAAGAGAACCACAGTGAGATCCATTGGGGCACATTTACTTACCCGGTCCAGTCGCGATCCAGTTTTACTTGTATACTATCTTGCTTTTCCTACTTGTCTAAGTTTTGCCAGCAAACATTATCATGAACCCAAAGACTTTTGGGATAAGATTGGACTGACAAGACTAAGGTTGAGTTAAACTTTTTGAAAGGTGCAAGTCCCATTACATCCTGCGTAGAAGCAACACAGAATGTCAACAGAAAAACATGGTGGTGGTAGTCTAATGGTCTGGGTCTGTTTCACAGCTTTAGGACCCGGAAGTCTTGCTGTGATAAATGGAACCATGAATTCTACCAAAAAATCCTAAAGGAGAATGTCAGACCATCTGTTCATGACATCAATCAGAAGCGTGATTGGGTTGTGCAGCAGGACAATGTACAAAACACAACAGCAAATCCTTAATGGCTTAAGGAAAACAAAATTAAGACTTTAGAGTGGCCTAGTCAAAGTTCTGACCTTAATCTGATGTTGGGCCTTGAATTAAAAAAGCAGTTCATAGATTGAACCCCACACTTTATAATCCTCTAAAACTGGCATTACATAATTACATATTGGGGCAGAGGCAGGGAACTACCTTCACATCTACTTTTGATGGTAGATTCCTCATGGTAGGTTTCCTTCAACATTTTCCATCGCCCTTCTCAACAAGTCGGAAATAGTCTAAAGATCCATGTCATTGGTAGAAGAGCAACCTACTGGCTCCTACAGCTGTGTCTTAAGGTGGCATACAGAGATTGATAGCTATTGGCTGAATACTTTATGGCCTCGTATAGGGGTCTGAATAAAGAGAAAGGGATAAGCCATTGGTGTTGGCTTATCTCTTCTAAACACAAAACAGTGTTGCACATTGAATTCCAACATGACTTTATACTTCTGCTACTAGTGAATAATCAAGGTACCCCCATCCATAGACAATAAATCAGAGGTGTAGAATTTGCATCTTAAAGCTTAAATATGGTTAATCCATGGTTCTCATGAGTTCTGTAGTATTTTCTTACTGCACAATGAAAATTTAAGTATGCATGGTGGAGCTGTCCATGTGGGGTCGTAAGGAACAGCTGTAGGCCAAAAGGATATGTATAAAGTGTACAGGAAACTGTACATACGCTGTTACTGTTAGATTGGGCAGACAATATCTACAGTAGGTGATGAAATGAGTTTGCTATTGACAAGGTAGCATGGAGCGAGTAGTAACAGGTCTCAAATTTACACGTGCGGTCTACCCAGAAATTCTCACCTCCCCACAGCTCTCACTTCCCCGCTCGTTCTTCCTATGGTTCTAAAACTGTCAAATGCCGAGATTTGGCCTCACGCCAGGCAGAAAAAGCCTCCTACAATGAAATACAAGACAATAGAGCTCACTATCCTCTCCTACATATCACATCCTTTAGCGTTAATTCCTCATTAACATCGCTAATTAGACATATCCTAATTAGATGTTTTATAGATAGCAATTCAGTCTTATGTAAGAATGACAATGTCTCTGTTTGCTTCGTTGGAATCTGTCAAAGAAACAAAACATCCAGGGATTGAAAAAGAAATCATTGTCTCTATATGAAGCTCCGTAGGGACAATTCTCGTGGTAATTATAGCTAATAATTTATACATGCAGGTGTCCTTATACTTTAGATCAACTACAACCAAAACTCAAAATATACGCTAGACCAGCTGACCATCTAATGTCTATGGGGGAAGCTCAACTTTCTCCAGATGCCAAATATTGGGGGAGACCTGCCTACATTTTAGAGAACCAATGGAGTCTCTGGGGTACTCATACTCTAGAACATAATAATGGGCCACAATCCTCCAGTAGATACTAGGGACTTTTTCAATAATGGAAACTAGAGGTGATTTCTTATGGGATAGTTTGCAAATATTATAGTTCCTCCTTCAAAGGTCCTGCAACGTAATTGTGTGAACCCACAGAATTACCCGCCTAGTTTACTCACTTGGAGGGACCATAAGGTATGTTGTATTTGCTCATGTCCAGTTACTTCTTATCCTGGTTGGTACAGGTTTATTTATTTTATTAAAGGTGTTATGTAAGATAAATTAACCCACACTACACACATCTTTGAAAACTGCTATTATACAGTAATACTACTATGCCTATATTGTTCTTCCCCATGCCTGTAAAGTTACACAGTCCTCTAATAAAGTTGACTCACCATCTATGTAAATGACCCCATGTGAGTTGGATCATGGTCTTTCTTCTGAGTTGAATCTAGCATATTCATGTCCTCAGCCACGGGGAGGGGGGGAGGAGGAGGGGTTTGAGAGGGTGTTCACTTAAGAGTATTCCTGAGTGAGAGGTAAATGAGTAACTTATTTCTCTTCCGTGAGTTAGTCTCACACACACACAACAAATCTCATTTGTAGGTCACTTGACTGAAGAGAAAGCAAACCTCTTATCAATCAGGAAGCCAGAAGAGCGGCTTAGAAAATGAATATGGAACTTTACAGGCATGGAGAAGAACAACATGGGGATAGTTGTACTGCTGTATAATAGAAGATTTAAAAGATATGTTTTATAGTGTGAGTTAGTTTATCTGACAGGTTCCTTTTAAGTGATGATATTAGCTAGCTTGCTTCCCTCTTCCTGGTTACTGCGGGGTTAACATAATTTAGCTGTTCTAAGCGACCAGGAAGTAGCAACTTTACACTCCCTTTAAATGACAGCTGACTTAGGTTCACATCGTTTCCCCTCCCTGTAGTCAGAATCCATCCCCGGTCACATAATTCAATAGCGCTCCTACTCTCGGGAGGGGGAAACAATTATGGTCTAAACGTACATACTCCCCTTCCGATGCTCCCCGATGCCACCCGCGGCTCCTCTTTTTGTTCTTCACTGGTAACAGAGCGGGCAGATACACGTCCATACACTCTGCCCACCGGCGCACACTAAGACATAGAGGTGTCGCTGCTGTTGGCGTCATAGTGTGCGCCGGTGGGCAGAGTGTATGGACGTGTATCTGCCTATTACCAGTGAAGAAGAGAATGAAGAGGAGCAGCGCGGAGCATTGGAAGGTGAGTATGGAAGTTTATTTTTTTATACAATAAGGGACAGGGCATTGCATATTAGGGGGCTGCAGGGCATGATATTATCAGGGGTCTGCTGAAGGGAATTTGATTACAAGGTCTACTGCAGGGCATTTTATTACTGGGGGTCTGCTGCAGGGCATTTTATTACTAGGGGTCTGCTGCAGGGCATTTTATTACTAGGGGGTCTGCTGCAGGGAATTTCATTACTAGGTCTGCTGCAGGGCATTTAATTACTAGGTCTGCTGCAGGGCATTTTATTACTAGGGGGTCTGCTGCAGGGCATTTTATTACTAGGGGTCTGCTGCAGGGCATTTCATTACTAGGTCTGCTGCAGGGCATTTTATTACTAGGGGGTCTGCTGCTGGACATTTCTTTACTGGGGGAGGGCACTTTAAATTTAATTTCTAGGGGAGTACATGATACATTTCCCCCCTAGGCTTATACTTGAGTCAATAAGTTTTTCCAGTTATTTTTGGCAAAATTAGGGGCCGCGGCTTATACTCGAGTATATACGGTAAACTTTCTATTGGTAAACCAGGACCCTTGTCCCAAAAGAAACTGAAAACTTTGCAAACGCCAGACTGCTAAATCTACAATTAATTGTGTAACTACAAGTTCCTAGCCTTTCGGGATAAGTTTATAAAAAGCAGCGCGGAGCCCTTTGTTCTCAGAAGTATTTTTATGTAATATGGCCAATTTTAAAGCTCACAAGATCCTCTGAACTTAAGCAATTATGAAGTTTCGTGCCTGGAGCTTGCAAATAATGAGTAGTTGACACAGACTGTGTATTTTTACAATCCCTAATAAAAATAGCTAATCAAACAAAAGTTCAGCGATTGCCGAATGTACTGGGATGGCAGCGCAGAGTAATGCAGAATGGAAGAGACTATAAAAGAAGTAATTACATAACATTTTTTTATCTAGGCAATGTTATCAGATCCTGGGACTTGGTGTAAATTGGTGGCAGTTCTCAGGCGATACATGGGATTCAGTATAAGGAATAAAAGAAATTTCTGTCTTCCTCCTACTGAGAACCATTGTGTTATTAGTAGCTTTTTTTTAGCTTTTTTTTTTTGGGGGGGGGCGGTTGTCTTTGGTACAGAAAACATAACAGTTGTCCAAGCAAAAAATCTTATCTGACCCACCCCAACCTTCTGATATAGGTACATGTCAACAGAACACGTCCCAAATATCATTGGTAGGGGGCCAGCACCCAGCACCCTCACAGATAAACAAGGAAAGTAGGGGTAACAGGTTACTGCAGAGCAGTTTCCAATCTGTTGTATGGGAGTTCAGCTACAGTGACTAAGTTCAGCCACCAGGGGCGTAACTTGAGGGGGTGCAGAGGTTGCGGTCGCACCAGGGCCCAAGAGGTTTAGGGGGCCCTTATGGTGTCACTTTCCCATATGAGAAGACTATTACTATAAACCCTACATTATAGCCGGGGGCCTGGCACAGACCTGGGGCCCATCAGCTTCTTGTTACGCCACTGTCAGCCACTAGACCAAGAATGGCGCTGTCTACTTCCTCTCCTGTTCTCAGTCCTGTATGTTCCAGCCTGGTAAAACCCTCTAAGCAACTTTAAGCAGTATTTCTGATCCTTGACCAATTCTTTATCTAAAAGGAAATCTACCATCAAAATCCATCATGGTAAACCAAGGACACTTACTCATAGATCCAGGCACCGTGACTGTGGTGATTGTCTTATATTTGTTATCCATGGCCTCCTTCATTCTGAAATCAACTATTAAAATTATGATAATGAATCTGAATGGCTGCTAGGAACACACCATTTTACCATTTTAATAACAGGTTCCCATAGACTTAATACTATTTCCCAATCTGATTTTATCATTACATTACTGGTTCAAGTAAATAACAGTATACCTGCCAGAAAACTCCATCAAGTCACGGGGGCGTTTGTTGCAAAGCTGAAATCATCATCATTATCCTCCCTTTCTTCTCCCTCAATCCCTCATTCATGCAGGTGTTAGCTGACCCTGATATGATATTTGTTTTCTAGATCTTTGCTTGCTGTCATTCAACAGAAAGCTTCATTATTTACTTTCTGTGGCTTGAAGTCGGGCCCTGGTCATGTGATGTCACAAAGCTGCATGGCCCATTATATCCATGGTCATGTGATGTCACACAGGAGCACGGCTCTTTATATCCCTGGTCATGTGATGT
Organism: Engystomops pustulosus; assembly: GCF_040894005.1. NCBI lineage: Eukaryota > Metazoa > Chordata > Amphibia > Anura > Leptodactylidae > Engystomops > Engystomops pustulosus. Next base: position 156,858,868 of record NC_092416.1, on the reverse strand, counting down.
CACACAGGTGCACGGCTCTTTATATCCCTGGTCATGTGATGTCACACAGGTGCACGGCTCTTTATATCCCTGGTCATGTGATGTCACACAGGTGCACGGCTCTTTATATCCCTGGTCATGTGATGTCACACAGGTACATAGCTCGTTATATATCCCTGGTCATGTGATGTCACACAAGTGCACAGCTCGTTATATTCCAGGTCATGTGCTGTCACACAGGTGCACGGCTCATTATATATCCCTGGTCATGTGCTGTCACACAGGTGTACAGCTCGTTGTATCCACGGTTATGTGACGTCACACAGGTGCACGGCTCATTATATCCCTGGTCATGTGATGTCACACGGGTGCACATCTCATTATAGAAGTCGGAGCTGTGTGAACCCCAGGTATTGATTGAGGACCCCAACAGAAGGTCCTTTGTCCATCTGAAATAACCCAAAACATAAGTGGTTAAGAACTGCATTCTCTACTCTCCATTCCTGTTTTGTTATTTTATCCGGTGTCTAAGTGACTGGCAATTTTTATTTCAAGTCTCTGTAAGTAAATGTGTTATTGGGTTTTTGATGTTCGGGCTGTATAGTGGAATGCGGCGCGGCCTTTCACCAGCTTTCAAGTCTTTCCAGTATATTAAATCATATCCTTAGCAGCCCCCGGGTGTTTAATTGTGAGAGAATGACAGAGGAGGCTTCCTTAGGCTGATTGGATTATGGGACACAGATAAATACAATGGCACTATAGGGCAAAGTAGACGAGTAATGGATTGTTCTCTTGGGCGCTTTTACATCTATCTGTACTGTAATACCGCATGAACATGAAGGTGAATGCAACCTGACCAGGTGTGAAAGTAAAGTGACGGCGCAGTAATAAGCCTGATGCTACAGACTATACGTTATAATAAACAGAACACTTTTATATAAGGATTTTTATGAAGATTGTATGTTTAGTTATAAAAACTTAAAGAGAACTGCAACATCAGGTTCAGACAGCATGGTGGCTCAGTGGTTAGCATTACAGCCTTACAGCGCTGGGGACCTGGGTTCAAGTCCCAGGTCAACATCTGCATCAGTTTGTATGTTCTCTCCATGTTTGCGTGGGTTTCCTCCAGGTCTTCCAGTTTCCTCCCACACTCCAAAACATACTGGTAAATTGATTAGATTATGAGCCCCATGGGGACAGGGACTGATCTGGGAAGCTCTGTGCAGCGCTGTGTAATCTGTGTGCACTATATAAATTAAGGAATTATTGTTAATCCTCTACATGATGTATGGAGCTGTATCTCATAAACAATGATAGGGCTTCACTACTCTCATCATTCTCACAGCCCCATTAAAACATTTATTGTGGATACAGAAGTTGGATCCTGAGTCAATATTAAAGGGGTTTGCTCATAAAAAAAGTGCTGAAATATGAATCCTCTAGTGATGCTTACACAACAAAGATCAATTTTAACCCATTTACTTTACAATTTTACTCAGTTTATTGCTGTTTTACCTCCTATAATTCAGTGATGCTCAGTGTAAGATCCCAGAGTGTGGGCGGGGACTCTCTAAGCAGACACTTCATATTTCCTCTAGTGCTGTGAGATGCTGTGGGCTGACTATGTACTTAGATTATCAAGGTTCAGATTATCTACACTTTTATTTAGCCTCTGAACATTCTACTAGTATCTGACACATGGAAAAAGAGAGACAAGACAGGTCAGAGATGAGAGATGATGAGATCTATAAGATGGATATAAATACACAATTCAGTTTTGCTATAACACACAGTCTGCTTTACCTCCTTCCCCTGCTATACAGATCTTATATTATATGTAGCTTGTAGAGTAGGTCTCTACAGGCTGCTTGCCGGCAGGAAGTGCCTGTGTCTGAGCTGATCTTGTAATGCAGGGGGAGGGGCAGGAGGCAGAGAGCTATGCAGTGTGCAGACAAGAGAAGCTATTCATGAGAAGAAACTGCCCTGCCTGACCATAGTCAGAAGATTTACAGTCGGATCCCAGAACAACCAAAATTGTATACACCAGGACTGATAGAGACAGGATGGATTTATATCTGTGAAATGCTGTATTTTTGTTAATAACAGGGAATTAGAGAATGTATTATTTTGTTATCCCGAATATATTTAAGAATCTTGTCTTTAATGTCATCATCAATATTAAACCCAGGGAGGGAATGTCGACCAGTTATTGTCATCCGTTCAGGGAGGACCTAATAAGTAGGCAGGGACAGATTAGGGGGCTCAGTGCCAGGTCTCACTGGCACTGGTTTTTGTTTATTACATTCAAAACTTTTCTAAACACTTTTCCCCCAAAACAACGTTAATAAAATACTGTTAATAAACTTTATTTACCCCCAAAACGGTGCCATTAAATAAATTCAACCTGACCCACAAAAAACAAGGCTATAATGCCGAAAAAGTTAAAATGTTATAGCTTTTTTCAAGGGAAGGGTGAAAAAAACAACAGACCCTGCTTTTAGATTTAGTTGGCCATTGATGATACTTGGGCACTACTACCCCGGACGCGTAAGTTGAGGTCACTGATTGGTTGATGTCAGTCTGGTACAGCCTGGAAGACTGGCGAGCAGGATAAGCATGCTTTCTTCATTGTCTTTGTTAGGCACAGTTCATATTTGTTCTTTGGTTTTGCATATTTTACACAAATTTTTTTTTTTACCTAAAATATTTTATCACATATGGAAAAGGCGTCTTCTTATTGGTTGTTGTGTGTACAGCTCTCACTTTGAGTTTTTATCCACTAGGTCCATTGTGTAATCTGCTAAGTTATTATTGATGTGTGCAGTAAACGTGGAAGGACTATGTAGTTAGAGTCATCGCCTGATCCTCGCTCGTGGGGGTCAATGTATTAGAACGTCAGTGCGACGCTCACCATCCCATCAATACAAAGTCAATTACAGCTGGCAAAGTGCCTTATTGCAATCAAAAAGAATGCGATTTGCTATCGTCGGCGCATTGTTTCAAATCACACGTAATCCAACTTAAGCTTTTTAAATAAGCAGAATTTAATATTCAGTTGTTTGGCGTCCCCGGAGAAAGAGAAAACTTCAGCACTTTCCTTTAATTCGCAGCAAGTTAATTAAACGTATGAGCTTTGTGTTTAATCCCTTTTATATCTAAAATAGATCTTTCTGTATTCTGTCTTCCGTGGCAGACTCTGACCCTATAATCCTATTAAACTAGAGAGATCTGCACAGGGAGAGCAGTAAACAACAAGAACAGCAGGGGGCGCTACTGTATCTACAGAGAAACCGTCAATAAAAAAAAAAAAAAAAATAGGCGTGTGTCGATTTGTGATTATCGCGTGTCAATGTAACAGGGTTTTTCCTAGAAGCGAGATTGAGATGTGTATGAACGCAGTATCACCTACTATACAACATAGTATTAGGCACAAAGAACCTGAGTCTCTAAAGGACGACGGGAAACTTACAAGACACAGGAGCTTCTACTCAAACAACTCAGATATTCCAAATGGCACCGTGCCCAGATACGTCTCCTATCTCTGAGATGTCTGCCAGCTGGAAGTCCTGAAGTCGCCGCAGTTGCTGCAGTAGAATCACGCTTTCTAAAATGGCTGGGATTTCAAAGTTTTTGTTACATCTTTCACAAAGTTGTTGAAGGATATCTACCACCAGGATGAAGGATTGTAAACCAAGCACGCTGACATACTGGTGTGTGCCCCCTCTGACAGGATGTGTTCTTCATTTAGCTTCTTATGCCCAGGCTTTTACAAAAAAATAAAGGGTTTAAAAATTATGCAAATGTGAGCTCCTCTGGTTAATTTGCATAATTTTACAAGCCTTTTCTCATAAAAACAAGGGCATAAGAAGCTAAAAAAAAAGGCAGATCCTGCCAGAGAGGGCACACACCAGTATGTCTGTGTGCTTTGGTATACAATAATTAATTCTGGTGGTAGATGTCCTTAAAAACAAGCATCTTCCTTTTATGCAAATTAAAAACCAACCTTGCAAAAAGCCCAAAAACCCAACCATACAAGATATACAGCATGGATAATACTGACAGCAAAACAGCCGGTCTTGTTACAGAATTCACCTCCAAATAACTGCAACTAAGAGTATACAAAAATAACAAAAAGATGTAATGTTGACATGATTCTAGATAATCATGATTATGTAGATAAGTTTCCAGAAGTATAAAAGGGGTAATTATGCAAAAAGAATACAGGCAGTCGCCGGGTTACATACAAGATAGGGTCTGTAGGTTTGTTCTTAAGTTGAATTTGTATGTAAGTCGGAACTGTATATTTTATCATTGTAATCCCAGCCAGAACTTTTTTGGTCTCTGTGACAATTGGATTTTAAAAATGTTGGGTTGTCATGAGAACCAGGATTAACACTAAAGCTTCATTACAGACACCTCTGATAACTGTTACAGCTGATCATTGTATAGTATATAGTATCTTTTTTGCAATCTTTCATCGGGGCTTATTTACTAAGGGTTGCGGATCGCACTTTCGTCGGACTGTTCCCGGTTTTCAGGATTTGCGCAGTTTTGATAGGTATTTAACAGGGGTTTGCGTGGGGATTGTGACGCGCGCGATCAGATTGTGGTGCGGCTGCGCTGGCTTTCATTCAACGGAAATCGGGGGGGGCGTGCCATCAGACAATCCACCTGATTCGGCCCGAGCGCAGGATTTAAGATTCACTTTGTGTCGCAAGACAATTCACTTACATATACCAGGAAGAAGAAGGTGAACTCCGGAGGACCTGAGCGGGGAAGCGACACATGCCGGCACGATCTTAGTGAATCGCCGCACAGTGCAATATCGGGGGAAAATCCACTTTTGGGGGAACTTTGCGGACTGGTAAGTAAATGTGCCCCATATTTACTATAGATGTATTTATCTAAACAATTCTAGTATTACCCTATTCACATTTTTGATGTTTTTCTTTTAATTATGGTCATGTGATCTAATGGTGGCCCCCTGTAAACTACATGTATTGCTATGATCAAAGGGGTCATCATTTCAGGTTCCAGGGTCCCTGAAGGAAGCAATTGCGTGGACTGTACTACATCAACTCTCCATGTGGGTGAGGGGCACAACCTCTTATTACAGATACCACTGCTATTAATTTGACAAGCTCCTGTCTAATGGAGAAGGATTGGGAGAGTGCCAGCGCTGTTTTTTCTAGGTTTTGACTGTGTCTAAGGGCAGTACAAAGGGGAGTGGGAGCAAAATACTAGAGCAGCAGGGGAGTAGGGAGTGCATATGTGTCCTATCCATCCTCTTCATATATTTCTCTGATCCAACATTGTTTAAAAAGCTTTTATTCCCCATTTGCCTAGGTAACAAAGTAATGGAGACATTAAACAATGAAGTCAAGATCTCTCTGCCTTCACGTGGCCACTCTGCAATGCAAACCTGCCCTTCTTACTCCGCACCACCCTGTGCATATACTTAAAGAGAACCCGTCATGCAAAATAACCCCCCTAAACTAAATCTATTTTCATAAACTGCCATTAGAGAGCATTGCCTCTATCCCTTCATTGTCCCTCTACATGCCTGTAAACCTAAGCAATGAGGTCCTAAAGCTGTATGCAAATGACCTGTGAAATGTCCAATGAAGCATTAGCATATTCAAGCTGTCCACTCTATTCATGAGTGGGAGGCACAGCCACACCCCCAGTGCTTGACTGACAGCCTGTATAATGATGTGAGGCTGTATAATGATGTGCTTCCTGGTGCTGGTGGCCACGCCCCCTGCAGCCTGTGTGTGCATGTGTGTGTGTTTAGGAGAGATACAGCAGCTCCAGGATACAGCCATGTTACAGCAGAACATGTCAGATTCATGTGTAGCTGATGTCTGTGTCTCTCACATGTATATTAGAAGGATGCAGCATGTCAGCAGATGCAGCAAACACACTAGCAATGCTTTACTACACATTACACACAGACATGTGCAGGTGGAGGAGAGGGGAGGGGTAACAGGGGTGACATCACTGCCTCTGACCATGTGACCAGCCTCATTTACATAATAAAGAATAGATGATTTTACAATGAATAATGTATGAAATAACTAGATAAAGGCTGGGACGGGATCCTTGTGAGCTGCTCCAACAGGTAGAGGTGACAGGACAAGTGACACAGACCTGATGACAGGTGTCCTTTAACTCTCATGCATGAGCCGTTTTCAAGCGCTTTTGGAACCTCTTTACTCCTGCCGGGTGATGGATCCACAGTGCAACCTCCTGTCGGCTCCTGTTCCCTAAAATATTCCTTAGTTTATCATCCGAAACAGTCCCCTCATTGTTATTTTATATACAGCCCCCCTCACCCCTATGGATTCATTAGATACAGTTCCTCTCATCCCCATGGATAGCAGCTATGGGCCCCGGCACTATTCCAGGTATGCCCAGGCGCCGGCTCTATGTGCATAAATAAAGGTAGCCAATGGCAGGAAAAACGGAGATTGAAAAGTGCCGAAATCACAGGCACATCCAGAGTTCAGAAGATGCATAGGGTGACAAGTAGTGAATAGGGGCAGGTTTTCATTGCAGAGTGGCTGCGGCATGGAGGCGTAGGGAACTTGACTTCATGGTTGAGCACCATGCATCCATTACTTTGTCATCTATCGAAAACGGGAATAAAGGCATCTTTTTTTCTAGACAATGCTACATCAGGGAAATAAAATAATATGATGGATAGGACACATATGCAGAGCGGGATAAAGTAATACTGGGGGCTTCATATGTAAGGGGTCGGTGACAGCTTCCTTTAAAAACTGTCCTATTATGTTATTAGCTCTCTAAAGAAATGTCAGAACCTGTCCAGCAACCGCACAACCACCACCAGGCTTGGCGCTATCTGTCAGACTAGGTAGGTGGTGGCGAACTCACCCTGCGACGTCCCTGCGGGCTAAGGCCCTGCCAAAAGCAGATGAACCGCCCTGATAAGGGCGAACCCACTATCAGGAACCTAACTGATGGTCCCTGAGTGACCCTACAAGATGACAAGGAAAACTTACTTCATCTGGCAGCTGCTGGATGGTGGAGCGGACAGGTAACCGAAATACAGATATAGGTCAGTGTTCACACTGGTAACAGAAACCGACACAAGACACACAGGAAAACGGGGTCACACTAGGAGATGAACGATACTAAGGGACAAACAACAGATACAGGCAGACAAGCGGAGTCAAACAAACCGGGTCAAAACCAAGATGGCGGCAAAGGTACAGAATCATATAGCAAGTAGACTGGTCAGTAGGCAAAGCAGAAGTCAGTACACAGAATAGCAAGAAACACAATGGCAAGAGGAGATTAGAGACTGAAATAGGAGACTGAAATAACCAGCAGAGACTGAATAACCAGAGACTGAATAACCAGAGACTGAAATAACCAACACCGAATGAAGGGGCTGAGCAGAATATAAGAAAGTAATGGACACTACCTCCAGAACTGACTGGCTCAGCCGTCCATCACTCAAACCGCAGCTGCAGACAAAACAATTACAGAGACACACCCAGCTTTCCCAGGATCAGAAATGGAGCTGTCAATCACAGGCAGCTCTGGGTGTGGCTTTCCAGCAAGAAGCCTGAAACCTGATCCCATCAAAACAATTTGCAAGTTCTGACAATAAATCTCTAAAAACATGTCAAAGATTGTTACTGGCCTCCTAGAGACCCTCATGAGGAACCAGCTTTGCCCTTCTTGTTCCTCTGTATACATCTCCATTGGTGCTGTAAGTTCTGTCCTTATTGCAGTGGTACAATAGATGCGTTCATACAATAATTAGCTGCATTAAACTGTCTACTATCTGTGAGTGCTGTGGGCAGAATCTGCTGCTGTCCATTGCCTCCTGCTTGTAAGTCAGGATGCAGCTACATAACATAGGGATGCAATGACAAGCAAACCAAGTCTAATGTCTAGAAAAAACTTGACCCTCTTTCTCTGCAAACCCATAGGCATCATGGGAGATGAAGTTTGCATTTAGGGGATCATATTAAAAGAGTGTAAAAATGTTTGATTATAATAATCTGATCTGCTACACAACATAAATGTGAGCTTCTTTCAGCTACTAATAATGGTCTGTATTTTCTACCCCGAAAATAATTTTTTTTGTTCATCCATCTGTCTGTTTTTGTAATAGGCACCAGGGGGGTTGGTATTAAGGCTGCCATGGGTCCTGGGCTGTACGAATATTATAGCCCCTGCATTTCTGGAATTACTTCCTACATTTGGTGCTAGGACGAAACTTCTTGGGGAATGGAGGATGCGTCCCTTCTGCGGTTTCAGGCTCTTGTGTACATGTACATTGAGAGCAGGAACAGATGAACAAGGATTTAATGGGTGAAGGTCCTTCTCAGTATCAAATTTAATGATTGATTTTGGTGGCAATGGGCCCCCCTGGAAGGCTTGGGCCCTGGGCTACCACCCAAACCGCCCATATTATAATCCACAACTGGGCACCAGATCATATGTACTATCATTTATTCTACAAATACAATAACATTGCACTACAAATACGCAGCATAACTAATGTGTGTAACTTAATCATAATGAATCTGAAATCCCTGTAAATGAGATCATTCTCATTATCGCTGCCTCTAATTCACATAAACCAGCAGTGTACAAAATAGTAAAGTAGAGATCGTCCGCCATATGGCAGAATTATATGACGCCTCCGGCTGCATACAAATAGAAAAAAATTCATACATAGCGTATTAGAGTCCTGGCGGCTGTCACACGTGTCTGGGGTCTCACAAAGGATTTTGAGGGACAGTTGGATAACTGTGACCCGCACACAAGAAGTCACAGCAAACTACATAGAAAACAACGGCAGACACCATATAATTTTACAGCCTGAAATATCCACATAGAGACTGGCAAATAAAGACTTGCTGCGCTCCGACTTCTCCGTTTTCAACAAGTAGAAATACACAATTACGCACTGTGGGACGTCTCTGCTTCTACCCGGTACACGTCTGTAATGTCAAGCAATGCGCACGTCAGCCAATACACTGTATGAGAAGGTTACAAAGATTTGGGGTAAATAGGGAGTAATTACAGGAGCTCACAATGGAGAAAACACGGAAAACATCTACGTGTACTTCAGCTCCTCCATGACGGAGATTCTTTTGTGATGTTTGAAAGCAAAATATAACTATCTGTAAAATAGTGGGGCACATTTACTAAGGGCTTCGTGGAAGTTTTCGGTTGGACTTTGCACGTTCTGTTTGCGCAGGTATTTAAGAAGTGTCGGCACCACAATTGTGTCACACGTGACCCTTTTGTGGCACAGCTGCACTAGGCATCATGTGACACAAATTAGGGGGCGTTCCGGTGCTCAGTCGCAGCATGCGCCATAATTATCATACAAGTCCGACAGAATTGAGTTGCACGCCCTGTGTTAAAGGTGTCACTAAAAAAAAAGCTGGTGCCCCCTGTCGGAGCACTGCAGGGGGCGCTAGATTCATGAAGAACGGACGCCAGAAATACTGAATCTGGTTCCTCCTGCACACTACACAGGTAACTGCACCTAGTACACACTGCACTGCATTTGTAGGTGAAGATGAGGACGGGATAAGGGAAAAAGTATTTTTTTGTGACTTGGCATGGGAATTAAGCTTCATCCATTACAACAGTTTTCCTATTTCTCCACTGTTATAGAGCAGGAGGAGTTGAGCATACTCTACATAGTTTCCTATCTTCAGGCAGCATGTTATAGAGCAGGAGGAGCTCAATAGATTGTTCATAATGGGGCTCATTTACTAAGGGTCCGAACGCCGCACTTTTGTCGGGTTTCCCGAATATTTCCGTTTTGCGCTGAATTGCCCCAGGATTTTGGCGCACACGACCCAACGGATTCGAACAAACCGCGGAATTTAAAAAAGGATTTGTGTCGCAAGATCAAGCACTTACATGCGCCGGGAAGAAGCAGGTGAACTACGGCAGACCTCGGCGCAGCAGCGACATATGCAGGAACTCGGGCGCACGATCTTAGTGAATTGCGCCGGACCCGAATCCACGTCGGACAACGCACTGCAGGATCGCGATGGGACCAGGTAAGTAAATCTGCCCAAATCTCCTATCTGCAGGCAGCATGTTATAGAGCAGATGGAGCTCAGTAGATTGTACATAGGGTCCTATCTGCAGGCAGCATGTTATAGAGCAGGAGGAGCTGAGCAGATTGTACATAGTGTCCTATCTGCAGGCTGCATATTATAGAGCAGGAGGAGCTGAGCAGATTGTACATGGTGTCCTATCTGCAGGCAGCATGTTATAGAGCAGGAGGAGCAGAGTAGATTGTACATAGAGTCCTATATGCAGGCAGCATGTTATAGAGCAGGAGGAGCTGAGCAGATTGTACAAAATGTGTGTCTGTGTTAGGGTTTATTCTTTCGGAGTGAGTCACATGTGTGACTGACTGAATATTCCGCGTCCCCTGTAAATAATCTTATAATACTGTATAATTACTCATCTCAAACTATGGCGACTGGCATGTACCACGGCATCTAACAGAGCTCATCATAAGCACCGCACATAACACAACATCAGACATTAAATTGGCAGAATCAGCTGAAAATTAAAAGGCCTATTTACATTCAATATTATGCAGTCAGCAGCCAAAAAATCTTTAAATGTTAAAAGGGCAGGATCAGCTAGAAATGAAATGGGTTATTTACATAGAGGATTCTGGGAGGCAGCATCTGTGGAGAAGGCAATGTCTGCTGTGATGGTGGAGATGACAGGGAGACATGTATTAGTACATGGGGATCTCAGCCTGACATTTGGATGAAAATCCGCTCCCCCTTATTCCCAGAACTTAGTAAATGCGTGGGAAATGTATTGTACAAAGACAATGGCGCGGCTGTGCTATGTATCCGAGATAGCGGGATACCCTATGGACATCAGTCAATAATGGAGATGAGCAGAAGCATTGCTTAACTTCTTACTGCCCTGGACTAAGTATTCTGTCATTTTCCAAATCAATTTTTTTTTCCTTAGATATTTTCATCATCGCCTAAAAGGAAGTAGAATTTCTAAATTTATGAAAAATTTTGAAATCATTTTTATTCTCTGCCCTATTCTCCTCCATTGCCAGCAGCTCCTGTTCCATTGGCAGTACCTTATAATAAATCTTTATATAGCGCCATCCTATTTTGCTGCACCTTACAGATTATGGGGGGACATATACAGGCGGTGCCCTACTTAAGAACACCTGACTTACAGACGACCCCTAGTTATAAACGGACCTCTGGATGATGGTAATTTATTGTACTTTAGCCCTAGGCTGGAATAATCAGCTATAACCATTATTAAATGTGTCTGTAATTAAGCTTTATTGTTAATCCTGGTTCTTATGACAACCCAACATTTTTAACATCCAATTGTCACAGAGACCAAAAAATTTTTTTCCGGGGTAACAATTAAAAAATATACGGTTCCGACTTACATACGAATTCAACTTAACAACAAACCTGCAGAACCCATCTTGTACGTAAACCGGGGACTACCTGTACAGCCAAAATAAGACATTTTTTTCGGTTTTGCAAAAACCTTTACAAATAAATTATTTATTGTATAAATTATTAATTGTGTAAAGTAAAAAATTAATCACTTTCCTTTGACAAAGCCATGTGAGGGCTTGTTTTTATTTTGCAAGATGTGACAACGTTTTAATTGGTCATATTTTGGGGGTTGCATTCTTTTTTTATTTGGTTATGTTTTATTATTAATTGTTGTTTGAGCAGCAAATTGAACAAAAAGAAATCTTAGAATTTTTTTTGTATTTCAAATGCAATGCATTATGAAGCTGAGATACATTGGGGCTTATTTACTAAGCGTCCGCAGCTGCACTTTCGTCGGATTTTTGTTTTTTGTGCGGCTGTGACAGGTATATAACAGGAGTTTTGTGTCTTTCATGCGACACAAATCAGGGGGTGTGCCGGCGGACAATCCGACTTATTCGGACTGAGCACGGGATTTAACATTCAAATTGTGTCACAAGACAATGCACTTACATGCACCGGGAAGAAGAAGGTGAACTCCGGCAGACCTGAGCAGGGAAGCGACGCATGCAGGATATCGGGCGCACGATCTTAGTGAATTGCGGCACAGAGTATTATACACGGACAATGCACTTTCAGTGAACTCCTCTGAACGGGTTAGTAAATGTGCCCCACTATGTCAAATAGTGACTCTTTTTATTTTTGCCACACAGTTATTTTAATAGCGATTACTTTATTCATTTTTATAGATACCCCTAAGGAAATGTATCACAAGGAGGTAACTGTATAATACACTGCTATGTTACAGTATATTATGTCAGAGACCAAAATATTGCCAGGCAAGCTCTGGCAAGGCCTAATGGCTGTAGTAGTAAGGTCATTGTTAGGCCATAGGAACCTTTGGGGATCATTGGGGGTGTAGAGATTGGCTATCAGGATGTCAGTCTATCAAACAAACCCCTTAGATACCACAGAGGTTAGTAGCCACATCGTCGGAAGGGTTATATGTGGCATTGGCTACTGTGATAGGCTACACATGACTCCACCATATAAAGTCAAGGGGTTGAAACCTTCTTTTGTCTGTCAGAGCTCCCCGTTTTTGAAAATGTCATATGGCACTTGTAAAATACGCAGCTCGCTATAAAACGGACAATTATTCGCTAAGTGTCCGTGACAGCGTGCCTTTAATATGAGCCTCTTTTGGCATTAAGATGTAGCATATGGCTCTCGTGAGTACGGCACATTACATGCAATTATGTTACTATGACCCTTTATAATGACAAAATGGGAAATGTTGAATCTATTGGCAGGTGAAGAGCAAAATGATGCAATAAAAACCTAACTATGGTGCACTTTACGAGCTCCAACTCCCCAGCATCCTAAATCCATTTTATAGGGCACACCACAATACGCCTGTGTGCCCTGCACTTATGCTTTGTGCCATTATGGGGCAGATTTGAGAAATTAGCAAAAACAAAATGGTCTATAACAACCAATCAATGAGATGATTAGATTTCTTTAGGTGTGCTGTTAAAAAACGAAAGCTGCACTGTGATTGGTCACTGTGAAACATAAACCATTTTAACTTCCATAATTTCAATAAATTGTTCAATGCCTGAATTAAAGGGCACTCTTAGCTGTCCCTGATTGCGTCCATTATTTTTGAGTTGCGAAGGTGTAAACCCTAGTGATAATTTGGGGTCCCAGGGGTAGGGCCCATTCAGTCAACTATCCTATGAACAGGTAATTGATGGACTTAATTGAACCACCTCTTTAAAGTGACCACAAGCAGTTATCTTGATCTCTTTCCCTGTACAACTCCATATATTGTAAATATTATACATACATATAACACAGTACCACATAGATTATGTAGAGCATTTATTAGAGAGGAGCAGACCTGATGGTTGGTTTCAGTCTCCTGACTCGGACATATTGCCGGATTGGTGGCCGAATAGCCAATCTGGCATTTTGATGCTTCTAGCAACTAGTCATGGCTATGATTGGATACCAACTGGTCGATTATAGCCATGCCTAGTTGCTAGGTGTGTCAATTTACCAGATTGGCTGTTCAGTTTCCAATCTGGTTATATGTCTGGGTCAGACGGCAGAACCCAATTATTGGGTCAACTCATCTCTAAAATTGATGCTTGTTGATTACGCATTACAATTACTTCACAGAATCTCTCACCACAGTCAAAGAAAAAAGCTACTTAGAAAGTAGATAGCTGTTCCGACAGAACAGAGCCAGGGATAAGCTGCAGATACAACAATACCTAGCAAATGCTGAATGACAAAACCAGCCTTACAAGGAGCCCGACCACGGCTGATAGGACACCAGCACCAGCAGGTAATGCAGAAATACCAGCAACAAAAACACAGGTAAAAACAATCAGGCTTCAAAGCACAGTGGTAGAGAACTGACTAGAAAGGCCACAAGGTGTCAGTTCAAACCCTGACAGCTAATACAGTACAAAAAGAAAGAGAGTGATGGGAATTTTTCTATGCAGTACCTTTAAGCCTTAGGCTCCCTTCATGTGTATTCAGGCCATGATATATGGAGTATCTGCTGGCCATATTTTCCAGACTTAATGGTGCCTTTGCACCAGAATCGTGCTCATCTCTAGCATCTATGACCCTATGAGTCACTGCATCTGTGGGTCTTGTAATCTTATAATGGTTTCCATATGGGACAGTATTCCCATGGGGAGGCTGGGACTCTTAGTGACTATGCTGCTGAGAGTCCTACTCCTTTTTTTTGTGACTTGGAAAAGTATTATTTAATAATTTGGCGTAACCATACCACCTTACTACTTGAAGTTCAGAAGCAGAGAGGTCTAAAAATACAAAAAACTGCCAAACGTTAGACCAAATATTCTCAAAAAGTGGCAAATACCTTGTGTGACTTTTTTGAAACTAGAGTTTTTTTTAGTACAGTAGCCATTTTGAAAAAAAAAAAAGTGTCACACAGCTCTGGGAAGACACCTAAGACCTGAGCTTCTAGTCTCTCTTCACTTGAAAAAGGAATCGCCGCTGATTTCGAAACGCGTTGTGTTACCGAGACACCAATAAACAGTTTTGTTGTGAAGTACTCTCCGAATCACTTTTGACTACCAGTGTGCGCCATAGTGAAAATCACCCCATCATCCCATGATCCAGACCAGTGTGGCTACTGCGCTCTGATGATCCCGTCAACAGGCAGCACCTGATTGGTACTCAGCTCAAGCCTTCCACTAGTGTTGTGCCTGGAACTTGCACAACTCTATCTGGTGAGCCTCATTCTTTCCTCCCCCATCTGAATTTGTCCATTGTTGTACAAACTACTACTCTATGAGCGCTTTTTGGTCTCTCCCTGTTCGCCTTTCCTATAGACTTTGGATAGCAACACATTTTTCGGTAACTTCTTATAAAGACATAACCAGCTTCCACATGGCACATCAGTGTGAATTATGGGACAGGGTTAGTTGTGACTATAATAAAGTCTGCGATACAATTTACCGAGCGCTATAATATTCTGCAGGAACATGGAATTCTGACAGCAGGTAAAGATTGATCAGTGCATCCAGCCTGCACATGTTATTTATTAATGACTTTGTCTGGCAGGGGTTGATTCTGTCACTCGATCTACATTGGTCAAGGTCCAGCGATTCAGCTCCCTCGCCAGAACGCTGTAGGCCCTTGTTACTGACTTGGAAGATACCACATGTAGAGCTCTGTATGGCATTTCAGAAACCATCTCATAAACACATTTTGTATTTTTCCATCCTCTTGATTCTGAGATTACATTATCATGTAAGAAGATATTATGGAATATCACCTGCAGGGTCTATTGGCAGGAGGTTATATCAAATCAGATCAATTTCTGGGCTGGTACTGAAGCTTAGTCATATTCAGCTAAACTGAAAACATACCTTCATAGGCAAATGTTTTAAATAACTGCAAATTTTATGGGTTATGAATCATTAGAATACAAAAAAATTGTTTAGTTTGTCTTTTGTAGATGTTTTTTCTTACACTCACTTCAAGTTTGTTTGCTCCTTGCAGAGAAATTCATCAGAGAAGCAGCAAAATCTAATCTTAGTCTTCTCCTAATAGGCTAGAAACACACATTTAAAGGGAACCTGTCATCAGAAACTGGCCTAATAAACTACTAGCAATTTGCTGTCTAGCAGCTTTACACCTTATAAGCTCAGCAAGCTTCCATAATCCAGAAAATCAACTTTAATGTGAAATGTAAATAGGTATAAAGTCAAGGGGGTGGAGAGTTTAACAGTGAAGTCAAGCTCTCCCTGCCTCTGAGCATCTCCCATGACTTACATCATGAACCAGACTTCAGGAGATTTGGTTAGCAATGTCTCTGGGTGCATGAGCATCTATTTAAGTGAAGGTGGCATTCTGAGACAGGGAAAGCTTGAATTTAGTATTAAACTCTCCGCCTCCTTGACTTTATACAACAAATTTACACTCACTTCAAAGTGAATTTTCTGGATGATGCCACCACCCTTGGCCATGAAAGAAACATTATCTGGAAGGGGTTCATCTGCTTGACAACATACTGGAGAGGAGAGGGGGGGGGAAAGTAAATCACCTTTATCTTTTTATTTTTCAGATGCAGTTTTTGATCTCTTAACCAGGAGTGGAATGAAAAATAGAGTAGAACCTCTCAGTTGTATGTGCTCACTCATTACGATCCACACCTATAACCAGACATTCCTGTCCATAAAATGGCCACATTAGAAGGGATCATTTGATCTCTATCTGTCCATGAGCAATCACCCTGCCATGAAAATTTATAAGATCCTGGCAGGGTGATTGTTCATGGACAGTTGGAGATCACATGGAATAACAATGGAATAAACAGTATCACTTCCAATGTACATACGATGGACTAAATTCTGTAAAGTTTGTTATAAAGTGAGGAACGCTCTACGCACAAGGCACGGTGGGTTTTACATAATTAGCTAGGGGAAAATATCAGTCTGAAAAGGCACATTGTACAGCAATTTATCACGGCATGTTCCTTACCCAACACCTAGAGAAGATCCTTAACGACAAGGTATAGAGGAGGGCAAATCACAGTCAACTGGAAGATGTGTGAGGTGGCACCTATTGGGATTACTGGAGAGAAACTCGGCAGTGTGCAGTGGGGTGTATGTAGATATGGGTTACAGAAGTTTTCAGTCAGTAACTGATGTCAGAAGGGTCAATTGAGGACGCGAGGATGAATAATGTAAACGTCCCGGTAGACCACATGCTATAGTGTAAATTACTATCTAGACCGTGCTCTACAACAGCACTAAACTGAATATATGGTTATTCAATGTGTTAACTGGTGTAAGAACGTCCATACATGGTTTCTCCACCTCCCTATACTCCCTCATGAGTTTAGTGTAATGAAAAAATCTTGTTGTCATGCCCACTGTACCAGTAATAATTTTCTATTAAGTAAAAGGTTGGTCAATCCAAGAGGAATATGGAGGAGGCGAACTACTTGACTTTGTTCCTTTGTGCTCAAGAGCGAAGGAGATGAGACTCTACAGTCATTAGACAATGGTTTTGCTCTTAGCTTCATGCATAAGGTAATAATTATGTTCATGGCTTTACGAGGATTACTAAGAAGGTTCGAGAGAAAAATCAGGTCAGATGGATACTTATGGCTTCCCGAGCCTCAGTGGTAGTAGTCTACTTTAGATAATAGTACAAGGTCTTGGTGGTTTCATAAATTGATACTGAGAAATTAGCAGCATCTCTGGTTACTTGACCTATATATGATGAAAGATACATTTAGTCCACTTAGAACTGGACTAGTCTGGAGGTGGCACCACTGGGCACCAACTAGCGGCAGCACCACTTGTTCTTGGCACCTGGCACCTAGGACTTGTGCCCCTGACCTCAAACCTGGTGCCCCAAGGAAGGAGCATGAGATGCATCTACATTTTTGAAACATAGTGTAAGACACATTGCATATTTAGAGTACTTGATGTCTAACTATGTCTAACTATTAGACAGACTTAGTTAATCTGCTCCTATATGACTTCATTATCAGTGTGATAGCCATAAGGTAGTCGTCTATAGAAGGTAACGCCCAGGCTTTCAGTGTGCGCTCCAAATTACACCTTTACTTTATTCTTTATACGATCATGATGATACTAAATGAATATAGGCTTTAAGGTTTTAATACATTTTTAAAAATTAAAACCTTTTGTACACAAAGATATTTCTTTGTTTTGCCCTATTCTGACACCAATAACTTTTTCATATTTCAGTGTAATTTTACATGGGACAGCTTCCTTTTTCATTTCTATTTTCATTTTTTTTTACTTTTTAAAAAAAATGTTTAAAAATTAATTTACTATATTTGTAGATCCACTAGGGTACTTAAACCCTAGGGGGTCTGATCACTTATACAATATTCAGGAATACTACTATATTGCAGTAAATTGGAAAATGACTGGATCTCATTGACAGATCCTGCTATGACACCCATGATCCCTCAGTTAGGGTCCTGAATATCATAGCACCCTCAAATGACAACATGGGGGGAACCGGCCAAATCAAAACTTAATAGAATTCTTGCCACCTCCATTAAAGGACACCTGTCATCAGGTCTGTGTCACTTGTCCTGTCACTACAACCTGTTGGAGCAGCTCACAAGGATCCCATCCCAGCCTTTATCTAGTTATTTCATACATTAATCATTATAAAGTCATCTATTCTTTATTATGTAAATGAGGCTGGTCACATGGTCAGAGGCAGTGATGTCACACCTGTTACCCCTCCCCTCTCCTCCCCCTGCTCATGTCTGTGTGTAATAGTATAGTAAAGTATTGATAGTGTGTGTGCTGCATCTGCTGACATGCTGCATCCTCCTAATACACATGTAAGAGACACAGACTTCAGCTGCACAAGTACCTGACATGTTCTGCTATAACATGGCTGCCTGGAGCTGTTGCATCTCTCCTATACACACACACAGGCTGCAGGGGTGCCAGCACAAGGAAGCACATCATTATACAGGCTGTCAGTCATGCACTGGGGGTGTGGCTGTGCCTCCCACTCATGAATAAAGTGGACAGCTTGAATATGCTAATAAATCATTGGACATTTCACAGGTCATTTGCATACAGCTTTAGGCCCTCATTGCTTAGGTTTACAGGCATGTAGAGGGACAATGAAGGGATAGAGACAATGCTTTCTAATGGCAGTTTATGAAAATATATTTAATTTAGGGGGGTTATTTTGCATGACGGGTTCTCTTTAAATGAATGGTGCAGCTCCACTAATTCTGGTGTAGTCATAATTTTATCTCTAGCCCCCTTCCTGAGCAATCAATGTCAATATTTCATCTGTCTGTTGTCAGGTAGGTGGAGCCAAGCTGTCTGCTCTCATGCAGGGCCACCCATCTGACAGTAGAGAACATAACTAGCATATTGGTTACTAAAACTACCCTGTTAATAACTGGAACAACACCGATTGGTCGAATAGAGTTGGGGTTGTTGGAGATGGTGTAATGTCCTCTTAAAATCTGCAAATAAATGATAAAAGTAGAAAAATAAATGTGTTTACAGTCTGCAGAATTTTCTGATTGTACGTAAATTAGTCATGTTGTAATTTTGCAGAGAAGAAAGTAGTTAATCTTCTGCTGCTGTTAAAGGGGAGAGGTCCTTGCTCCGGTCAATTGTCTGGAATCAAAGGGGGAGTGTCTTGCTCAGCTGGCCCCTCCCATCTACTCCTCCCCATGCCTTATGCCTGCTTACTGTTCAGCAGTTCATGTCATGTGACCAGGGTGATGTCATCAAAGGTCTTCTACCCTTTACATAATGAAAAATATACCCAATGTATGTTTCTGATGACATGAAATCACAGCAGGCTCCATGGACTTCTACTCCTCCCCATCCTCTATGGAGGCTGCTGTGATTTTATGTGATCAGATACATACATACAGTACAGTACATGTACAGTTTGCTAATGTGAGGAGGCTAAAGGACTTGACTTGATGTCACTCTGGTCATTTGACATGAATGTAACACAAGGCAGAGCTGTCAGTTAAAATAAGGAGGCGTGGTTTACTGGCAGCCCAGGAGAGAGAAGAGTCACAGCCAGCAGACATGAGTCAGGAAAGCTAATTTGCATATCAGGAAAGCGACTGTAATTAAGGTACAGTGCCCCACTGGAAGCTAATTTTAGGTGATATGGGGAGGACTTGTAACCCTTTATCAGCAGGCATTGTTAGTCAGGGTGGTAAAATTCTGGTGACAGGTCCTCTTTAAGAGGAGAGCAGCAAGGCTTGTCTTTGTGCCGAAATTCTTTAGAGAATCATTTGTGCACAGACTTGGTATAGTCCATTATAAATCTCCAGATTCTCTATAATTCATATTTGTGCACATTTTGCTCAGCTTGGTAACATCTGTTATTGCCATATAATGATGTAGGTAACATTCAAAGGGAGGTAAAGGGGATGTTTATGTCTTGAGCCATCTTCATTGCTCAGTACACACTTGCATTAGTTCTTCTCAATCAGGTTTCCATTGCTTTTTGATGGTCAGAATAGTGCAGCATCCAATAAACAGATACATAACAGATCTATTATACTGTATGTCACGTAGGGAAAGGGGCTTGACAGATCCATCAATTGGCTTATAAAGGATCCCTTATGGGTCCTGTAAAAAACAAAGCCGTGGCATCTCGGTGAATAGACTCACATCAAATTTATGGCACATTCTTTTAATGTGACATTATAGTAGAGATGCACAAAGTGAGAAATGTATTTACTATAGCTTTTTAATGCCTTCAAGGGATGTATAAAAATGACAGCTTCAGAGGGTTTACAACTTTATGATCTATTTTGTATATGTTAAGCAGTATATATGTTGATAACATTGATAACAATGTATATTTTAACAAAGATGATGTGGACCAAAGTGCTGCTAAACAGACTTGCCTTAAAGGGAACCTGTCAGTCAAGGAGAGTTTAACACCGAAGTCAAGCTCTCTCTTCCTCAGAAAGCTCCCTGATAGTCCTGCATCCAGAGACGTCACTAACCAGATCTCCTGAAGTCCAATATCACAATATCAATCACAGAGGAGGAGGCGTTCAGAGATCCCCACCTTGATTTCAGTGTTAAACTCTCCACCTCCTTGACTTTATACAACCAATTTACGACTCACTTGAAAGTTTATTTTCTAGATGGCTCCATGGCCTTCTTGCAATTTCTCCATGAGGTGACCTGGTCTCTACTGGAGGGGACCACCAGCTTGCTACCGCATGGAGTAGTCTCCATTTAATTGCAGACCAAAGCTGATCAAGATAAGTCAATGGGGCAGATTTACTTACCCGGTCCATTAGCGATCCAGCGGCGCATTCTTTGCGGTGGATTCGGGTCTGACTGGGATTCACTAAGGTAGTTCCTCCGACGTCCACCAAGTGGCGCTGCGCTGAAGTCAGCTGAAATGCACTCAAGTACACCGCCCTTTTCCTGGTGAAAGTAAGTGCAAGCTCCGCGACACTTTTGGTTTTTTAAATGCGTCGGTTTTTCCGAATCCATCGGGTTTTTCGTTCGGCCACGCCCCCCAATTTACGTCGCGTGCATGCCAGCGCCGTTGCGCCAAAATCCGATTGCGTGCGCCAAAATCCCGGGGCAATACAGGGAAAATCGTCACAAATCGGAAATATTCGGGTAACACGTCGGGAAAACACGAATCGGGCCCTTAGTAAATGACCTCACTAGCCCCACATCACTTAGAGAAGGGGCAGGGGACTGTAGGGGGGGTGGAGCTTTAATTTTAAAAAGTGCTCTTGCAGCGATTGGCCCCCTCTTCAAGGGGAGGTTTAGGCGGGCCTATGGGGGCCCGCCCCGGTGGTTTATAAGTTATGGGGGCACGTGGAGGGGGCCTCTTTCCTTCTACCCTCAACCCAGAGAGTGTGAAGTCTGAGACCCCCTCCTAGCTTACCTCCACCCTTGAAGATGTCCTCACTCGAGGCCCAGGTGCTCGAGCGCGTTGCCTCTGAGGGTTCTGCATGGCTCCAGGAGTTATTCCAGCGGGGTGCAGCTGCATCGGATGCCCAGCAGCAGCGTGCGCCTGAAGCTTCCACTCCCGACGTCATCACTAGCCGGCCCGCTACCCTGTCTCCTCCTCCAGCCCAGAGCTCCTCACAGACACCCGTCCCTGCCACCGGAACATCGGGGGAGCTGCTGGCCAGCGAGCGCGGGAGGCCCGCGCGAAGAACAAGGCCTCCGCTTCGTCTCAGCCCCGGGTCCCCATCTGCAAGCAGGCGGCGCGGCTCGGCTTTGAAGAAAGGAGCATCGGCGCCACGTGCGGGAGCTGCCTACCGCTACCGACAAGATCAGCGTGGGACAGATCCTGACGCTCCTCAAGGTAAGCAGCGCTGCCAGGCGCTTCAATTACCTTGTAACATGAGAAGTGCCAGACACAGCAACTAATCTAGAGATGAGCGTACCTGTAGTTTAAGTTCAGGTTCAGCCACACGACCAGGATGTATTTCCCGAATTTGCAGCCTTTCCTACTACCATGGCCATTGACACCCCCTGGTCATGTCATACATTGCCTAACTGGTGAAAAAACTGCTCAGATGTGAAGATGTGAGTCTTGCAGGCTATTTTTATTTATTTATATGTTAATGTTGAAGGGGTTTTCCCATGAAAAAAAGTTCCCAACGTTGAATCCCCTAGTGACATTTACACAATAAAGATCATTTTAACCCCCTTACTTTACAAGTTTACTCAGTTTTATTGCTGTTTTAGCTCCTATCACTCAATGATGGTCAGTGTAAGATTTCAGAATGTGGGCAGGGACTCTCTAAGCAGACACTTCATGATTCCTCTTTGTTATGAGATGCTGTGTGCTGACAATGTGTTTAGATTGTCAGGGTACAGGTTTATCTACACTTTTGTTTAGCTTCTGAACAGTCTACTAGTATCTGGCACATAGGAAAAGAGATACCAATGATGAGATCCATGAGATGGATATAGCACACAATGAGAAACTCCAGCTCTACTATATCTCAGCTATAAAACACAAAACACACAGTCAGTTCTGCTACAACTCCTATCCCTGCTATAAAGCGTTTATCTTATCTGTAGCTGGTAGATTTTGTCTCCTCACACTGCTGCTTGCCGGCAGGAAGTGTCTGTGTGTGATCTGGTCTTGCAATGCAGGGGGGAGAGGCTGGAGGCAGAGAGTCACACTGCAGCAAGCAGACAGGAGAAGATATTCATGGGAAGAATCTGTCATGCCCAACCCTAAGCCAGAAAATTTATGGTCAGATCCCAGGGCAACCAAAAAGTATTTACCAGGACTGATAGAGACAGGTTGGACTTATATCTGTAAAATGCTGTATTTATGTTAATAACAGTGAATTAGAGAATGTACTATTTTATTATCCTGAGTATATTTAAGAATCTGTCTTCATGGGAATACCTCCTCTTTCTGTTTTATCTTTCATTAGTGACCAACGGGTGCACTAGTAGAATGCAGAAGCACAATCGATAAAAGAAACTAATCTGACAAAAAAGGAATAATTTTATCACCAAGAACATAGTTGAGAATGAGTCAGACTTATTTATCAAGGAATCTTATTAAAGGGAGTGGGGCTGAGCTGCAATACACAACATCTTATTTAGGATAGCAGCTTATTGACAGGGGTGCCGGGTGTTGGCTTCTTCTAATCAGATAAGGATCACCTACATTAAGCATAGATGATCAATACAAAAATCCCCTTAAATAAACTTGCAATTGACTATTGTGAGAGTCTTTCTCTTATATCATAACTGCAAAGCTGCTCCTCATACAACAATATTACTTGAGAACATGAATCTAGGAAATTAGAATCCCATAGAAAACGACCCAGGTCTAGGCAACTACCAGACATTACCTGCAATCTAGAGGCTTGGCAGACAAACATGTATAAATTGAATTTGTATATGAAATGGTATCTTCAATGGAGAGCAGATTTAAAGGTGCACTTGATTGCAATGCAAATTCGCTAAGTAAATTTCTAGACTTTGATGAAGAAGAGAGACGGTAACAAAAAAAAAAATCCATGAAATTGAAATGGAATATATGATGTGAATGTTCTCCGGTGCTTTCATGACTAGACCTCTATTACTCTTAGCAGCGTGATTACCCTGAGGTATAACATGTCTCAGAATTTTTTTTTTCCATCTCATGAGTATGATCTCACGGAGTTTGATTCACCCACGTTTCCCCTTCAGGATTTTGTCTCAGTTTACTCCCCCTTAGGCTTTGCTTTTTCCCTTGTGAGGACCCTCAGCCGGTGTGCCCTCCTCACACTCTCCCCGTCACTCTTCTAGGAGTTTACCCTTTGCCTGCAGCCCCCACCACTTGTATTTTTCACAAATCTCTATCGTATGTCTCCTTACCTTCCCCACATAAAGTGGTTCTGTCCCTGTATATTCCTCCACCACAAAGAACTGATTCCACACCCAGCCACGCTTCACCCGTCCAGACACCTCCAACGACAATCCTGTCTCCATGGAAACCATCCCCAAGAGCTTCGGGCTGCAGAAAATCAGCACCACAGTCCAGGCAAAGCCTTGTGCAGCCATCCCAAGTCCACAAGATCCTTGGAGCCTCACATCACGCAGGGGGGATAGGTACGCCAGATGTCCGAGTGCCGCCGGAGAACATCATCCGTCTTCTAAGAGTTTGTAGAGAGTCTCGAGTCAAGACATTGTCCAAGGACGTTCAACCAATGATGAGTTGGCAATATCCAAATATATCGGAATGGACTCTGTTTGAGGTAACTGGACCGGTGTTGTCTTCTATTAGTATGCAGGGATCTATTCTAAATCAAGTCTCCGCAACAAATGGATAGGGTTTACGTGAGGGTACAAACACGCTGTATTTTCTACATCAAATACCATGCTGTCCTAGGATACTTTTGTCTACACTTTGATGTCCTGCGGCACAGCGGAGACATTCATTGTGCATTTTCACACAGTAGGCATGTATGATCTCTAACTACAATACACCAATGATAATGAACTTAGGCAGGTACTGTAATGAACTTGCACTCCGAGCTGTCGTCTGCTCTGGTGTAATGGACTTCAGTTCCTCTTTTGAACAGCTAAACCCAGCTGTTCTGTAATATAATGCCGCTCTATACAATACCGGGCTGGAATACGCTGTGAGGTATTAAAAGACGCTCAGCTGGTATGTACAATACTTTGAGGTAATTAAGATATCTCAGGAAAGCCAGATTGCATTAATATGATAGGCACAGCTGTTTCGGGAATATACTGCGTTGCGAAATAAGCAAATGACAATATTGTGGGTTAATCCGGTGAACCGCAACACATTGGACTCGGCTTCTACCATATATATAGAAATATAGGAGTCATATAGAAATCTATATAGATATATATAGATTTGCTATACGATTACAAGCCATAACTGCACACACAATCTAGGTTGGGTACATCGGGCGTTGGAGTAAAGTCACGTTGGGCGTTGGAGTAAAGCCACGTTGGGCGTTGGAGTAAAGTCACGTTGGGTGTTGGAGTAAAGCCACGTTGGGCGTTGGAGTAAAGTCACGTTGGGCGTTGGAGTAAAGTCATGTTGGGCGTTGGAATAAAGCCACGTTGGGCGTTGGAGTAAAGGATAAAGGACCGAGAAACAATCGAATTATGGGAATATCGAGAACATGGGTTTACTTGATAAGTTGAGTTTTAGGTTCTCCAGATCATTCCAGATTAATCTTGGGACATTGAACAACAAAATACGTTGTCAAGAGTTGCCCCTGGTGTTCTTTGCAGAGGTATAAAATGAAATTATCCCGACTGCTTCCCTTTAATAGCGTGCCGCATGTTGCATGTTGGAGGTTGGCCTCATTGTCGAGCATAAAACTTCAATGTTCCTTTCATCTGGGCCCTTCAGAAGACAGCAGGAGGACCTCTCCGTGGTGCTGAAGTTGCATTGAATTTCCACAGTAACAGATAAGCAGTCAGAAACCTGACGAGAGAAACAAATATCTGTTATCTTTGATAAGAATAATTTGGGGCCATCATATAAAATCAATACAATCCACCGCACATCAGTTCCAATTAAAGTCATAAAAAATTTTACCTGAGAAACTGCTAATTTTTGCCTCTTGTTACTTTTAATAAGAGAAATATAATTGGATACACGAAAAATATTTTGCTCATTTTATATGCAAATTCATTTTTCTCAAACAAAACTTATAATAATACCAGATGCTCAGATTTTAAGCTGCTGCTCTGTTTTTTATGTGGAGCTATGTTACAGGGAACCCATTGACATGAAAATATTATCTTACACAGCAAGAAGACTCTAGCGGATTGATATGTATATAGGAGTTCAGTGGGTGGACGCAGTCAGTGATTGTTGGATTTTCACTGCAGACATGGCTATAAATTACTGATAAGGACCTCCTACTTGACTCTCCAGTGCTATAACATAATACTGCAGTTAGGACACTATGTATAATCTGCTCAGCTTCTCCTGCTCTATGTCATGTTGCTTGTAGATTGAAAACTGTGTACAATCTGCTCAGCTCCTCCTGCTCTATAATATACTGTCTGTAGATAGGAAACTATGTACAATCTGCTCAGCTCCTCTTGCTCTATAACATGGTGCCTGCAGATAGGGCACTACGTACAATCTGCTCAGCTCCTCCTGCTCTATAACATGCTGTCTGCAGATAGAGCACTATGTACAATCTGCTCAGCTCCTTCTCCTGCTCTATAACATGCTGCCTGAAGATAGAGCACTATGTGCAATCTGCCCAGCTCCTCCTGCTGTATAACATGCTGCCTGCAGACAGGACACTATGTACAATTTGCTCAGCTCCTACTACTCTATAACATGTTGCCTGCAGATTGGACACGATGTACAATCTGCTCAGCTCCTTCTGCTGTATAACATGCTGCATGCAGATTGAAAAGTATGTAAAATCTATAACATGTAGCTTGTAGTTAGAACCCTATATACAATCTCCTTAGCTCCTCCTACTCTATAACATGCTGCCTGCAGATAGGAGCCTGTTTTCAATTCACTAAGATCCTCCTGCTCTATAACATGCTGTTGGTGGATAAGACTCAGTGTTTAATATAAGAAGTTTCTTTTAAGGGGGTGGTATTAAGATAATCTGAGTAGGTCTGTCACTCTTCAGTGTCTTACAACCCAAACTGGGCTGGGGTAACACTTTAATCTATAAGAAATGGAAAGAGCAACACAACAAAAGCTGAGTCTGGGGGTCGCATTATGAGGGTGGGGAGCAGAGTGAATCCATTGTACATGGATAAATTTATGAAACCTGTCACGAAAGCGGATCACGTAAGCCCATAGAAGTCTATGGGTGCGCAAAAAATGGATGACGTTTTTTTCACGGATGAGACTGAGAAACCAGGTGTGATAGTTTTAAAGCAATGTTAAAGCATCTGGGGTTATTTTGTGGATCCAGAGACAAAATAGAATCAATACGGAGACACAACGGAGACAAAACTCAACAGAAGCTGAGCACAAATGCCTACTGCGTTCATCCTACTGAATTCATCACAACATATACTTACAATGGAGGGAGTATGTAACTGTACGTTCCTCTATATTTTAATGAGCTGAGGGGGAGGCGCTGTATTATAATTTTTTTAAGGGGCACTGTACATATTTTACAGGGGAAACAGGGGAAAGGATTCCATTTATTCAGAATAAATAAAATAAGGAAAGCAGTTCACACTTAAAGGAAATCTACCGTCCATCTTTATATACCAGGGACATTACTCATAGGTCCAGGCACTGGGACTTGGGTGATTTTCTTGTATTTGTTATCCATGGCCTCCTTCCTTCGAAAATCAACTTTTAAAATTATGCTAAAGAGCCAGAAGTGCACTACCTTAGACCCTCCATGCTCTGGCTTCATAGGCTATGACACTATCTCACCTTCCCCGTTCCCTCACATCAACAGAGAAAGTTTCAGCACACAGTGTAATAGCCTGTGTAGCTACATCATGGAGAGGCTAGGGTAGCCCTTCTAGATTATAAGTTTAATTTTAACAGTTGATTTTAGAAGGAAGGAGGCCAAGTATAACAAATATAAGAAAATCACCACAGTCACGGTGCCTGGATCTATGAGTAAGTGTCCCTGGTTTGTCCATATTTGATTTTGATGGTAGATTTCCTTTAAAACACAGTGGCCCGAGTAGAGAAGACTGCATTATGTGCAGTGTGCCTCACTAATGTGTCTAGTGTGGCCCATTATTGAATACTGGCGCACGATTTTGATAATATGGCGGAACTTTCAAAACTCAGGAAGTATGCACTATTTTATTTTGGTGCGCCCACATTTCTGTCAAGTCACAGTAATAAATGTGGAGCATTGTCCAATTCAGCACTGGAACGCCACTTTGGGCCCCGAATTTTGTGGTGGACACAGAACAGCCGTGACACAAAACTGGCGCAGACACTTTATAAATAAACGGATGAGCAGTTTTCACGTTCCTTTTAGGGCAAAGTCAGACAGAAAGGTGGCGCGCAAACACTTTAATAAACGTGGCCCAGTGTGGATCGGTAAGTCGTATGATAATCACATGACCTGTCCAGGGACTGGACCGAGGAGGATCCCAATAGTCAGATGCCTCATCGATCAGGACCTGCTAACATAAAAGAGCAATATAAGAAGATATCTTCATTCTGAGCCGGTAATTCTCCAGAACCGCCACGCTGTGTGCCCCTATAGCATAATAATAAAGTAGCAGCAATCTGAAGATGTATAAAATGCAACTTATGTACAAGGTTACTTCTTCAAGGAGTTTTCACTCATTATCTATCAAGCAGTAGCGTCTTCATTGCCTGCACCTGCTGTTCAGTCATGTTCTATGTGTCCCATGTAGCCTTGGATGACTTAATGTATCTTGATGTAATTGAGTTAACTCCTTCTAGGCACAGGCCATATAGACTGGAGTGACAGCAGGGGGTAGTGAGATCTGAAGAACATACTGTGTTCCTCTAGGTACCTACTGTACTATTCTCCTTCCTCCGAGCCTACTTGTACTTGCTCTCGAGTTGAAACGCTCTGTGTATGGCTGATTTCTACTGTACATCATGTTGACAATAAAAATTACATCCCGGTCTCTGTTTCACACAGACTCCTGTCAAAGTGACTTCGAGTCACTGATCAGGACAAATTGGATACATCCAGACCGTATCAATATTTATTTCATTCCGTAAATGGGGATGACGTGGGGAGACCCGACCGATGAGAGGGGGGGAACATATGAGATTGACTAAGTCTCTATCGAACCAAGGTAAAGGCAATTCATGAGGATGGAGGCGTCAAGTCATCCTCTTACCTCTAATACACAAAGGCGTTCACCCATAGGCTCACATACATATATGCAGCTTGCAGACGCCAATTTATACCGCCGCGTTATAAATATAGATGGCGGCTGTGTAATAATGGATGGCGTTCTCCCGTCCGTTCCTCATGTTCTCGCAGTATGAAATAACTTTCTCTTTTCGCAGCCATAAATCTCCTCTTCCATCAGGTAAGATAATTTTCTATTGTTAATCGCGAACAATAAGCAGGCAAATATAATTAATGAGTGAATTAATGCCGCAAAGATTATTTTGGGGACCGGGCTCATTTATTTGCTACTGTCCTGTTTGCTAAATTGTAATTAAGTTAATGGAAAAAAATGTTCAATTACAGAGTTCAGCTTGGCTGAGCCGTAATAAGGAGTTGGGGGTCATCGTGGTCAGTCTCGTAGGCTTCCTATTATTTTGGTGAAGTGGAGGCTCGTGGAGAAATGGTTGGGTTATTGTTTTAATGAGGGCTCATATATACAAAAGGGTGGAGTTAACTCACCCTATGTAATATTTTATACCCTTATTACCCCATGTACAATCTTATAGCCTCACACCGGTAGTTGGTAGGCCATCCTGGTCAGTCTCGTAGGCTTCCTATTATTTTGGTGATGTGGAGGCTCATGGAGAAATGGTTGGGGTATTTTCTGAGGGCTCATATATACAAAAGGGCAGAGTTAACTTACCCTATGTAATATCTTATACCCTTATTACACTATGTAATATCTTATACCCTTATTACCCTATGTAATATCTTATAGCCTCACATTGCTTCAAGATTCTATTACACTTTAAAGTGGACCTTTCCCCACCCTCACCAATTCCATCTCTTTGTACCCCTTAGAAGACATTTGGGTTGATTTATCACATAGTTCCAATGTTTGATGATGGCCCCGCTCCTCGGGTCACAACAAATAGGCCCTGGCCTCTTGATATATCTGACAAGGTGGGTGCACTATTGCCTAGCACAGTTCTACACCAGGTCCCTGCTCCATGTTGGCCCATTCTGTGGACCAGAAACGCCCTCTCCCCGCCCACGTGGTGTAGAGAGGAAAATAGTCGCAATTCCTAGCTTTGCACCAGGAATTGTGACTATGTCACGGCTTGTACACCTGAAATCATGATAAATCCACCACCTTTCTCTTA
This sequence comes from Engystomops pustulosus, assembly GCF_040894005.1. Lineage (NCBI taxonomy): Eukaryota > Metazoa > Chordata > Amphibia > Anura > Leptodactylidae > Engystomops > Engystomops pustulosus. The sequence goes on along the minus strand of NC_092416.1, from coordinate 156,828,872 downwards.
CTGATTCTGGCTTCATGAAAATAATTTCTCCAGCCCCCACCATTCCTGAGCAATCCCAGTATTAATCTAATATTTTCAGCTCTCTACTGTCAGATGGGTGGAGCAATGCAGTGATTTCCAGCCTAGGATCACTGACATGACAGTACAGAGCCTAATTAGTATAGTGTCAGTACTCAATATGCTAATTAGGCCCTCTACTGTCATGTGAGTGGTTCTGTGCTGGAGCAGATCTAGAGAGTTAAATATAATAACATTGATTGCAAAGGGACTGTGGAGGCTGGAGAGAAAATTCCAATGACATGAGACTAAGCAGAATGGCATCTCATAAAGGATACAGAACGTTATAGGAAATCTACCATAAAAATCCATCATGATAAACCAGGGACACTTACTCATAGATCCAGGCATCATGACTGTGGTAATCTTCTTATATTTGTTACCCATGGCGTCCTTCCATCTAAAATCAGCTTTTAAAATTATGCTAATGAGTCCCTCAGTACTGCAGGTTCACAGGCTGTTGCAATCGGAAGCATCACTTAACCTCTCCCATTGTGTGCTCACTGCTTCTGAGATTACAGGAAATGAATGGGGGGGGGGGTGAGATGGAGTTGCAGTGTAACAGTCTGTGAATCCAGAGCACTGAGGGCTTAATTAACATACTTTTTAAGTTGATTTCAAATGGAAGGAAGCCATAGATAATAAATATTAAAGAAGTAAAAAAAGATTATGGGTCTATGGGTAAGTGTCCCTGGTTTATCATGCATTGACTTTGGTGGTAGATTGCCTTTAAAGCTGAGGAAGTGGTAAAAAATCCCCTTTAAAATGGTTTTACCAGGCTTTTTAAATATCATCTGTCCCAGAAGTCAGACCCCACTGGTAAAGAGATACATATGGTTCATGAGAATGGGGGTCCTGGTCTCACTAATGGAATGAGGTTGCAGGTCGTTCATGGCTCCGGCTGCTCCATTCAAGGCTATAGCTTGGCAATTTCTGGCACATCTTTAGTATTCATTAGAGCTATAGGACACATGCTCAAGCCGACATGTTTTTCAATTAGAGAAACCAGTACCCCCATTCATGGGATCCATATGGGTCAGATCTCATGGTTGTGTGGCTCCCACAATCAGTCCTCCACCGAGCAGATGTGGATAGGTATAATAATCCAACTTGTGATAGCCCCTAAAAATCTTTTGCAAATCAGGGAACAATGGACGTCTTGGTCAGTTATTTAGGGCAGAGCTATACATTGGGGGCTGCCACCATTTATAACTTTGCTTGGGGCCCGAACTATAATACATTTGCCCATGTTTTTACAGACTGATCTATGGCTAGATGAGCCACAATGGATTATATGAGACATTTGCTGACCGGGAGCTCATTTATACTGCCCCTTTATATACCTGTCAGTTCACATAAATTTAATGTGCCAGTCATCCTGAGCACAAAAATGATTTGGCTTAGACCAAAGAGGTGAGTCCAATAGAGACATGTAATAGCTGCCCTCCACCTATCACTTACAAATATGGTTAAAGGAAATCTGCCACCGGGATGAAGTATTGTAAACCAAGCACACTGACATACTGGTGTGTGCTCCCTTCCCTTTCGAATAACTTTTTATGTCCTGGTTATGCAAATGAGCCTCAGGGGCTCTGTGTTCCATAACTGTTTATTGAGCCTGGAGCCTCTCAGGCTCATTTGAATAATTTTTTAAACATTTGTTTGCAAAAACAAGGGCATAAAAAGCTAAAAGAGCAGCAGCTCCTGCCGTAGGGGGCCCACACCAGTATGTCAATGCGCTTGGTTTACAATCATTCATCTTGGTGGTAGATTTACTGTAAACGGAATGAGCTTTTTCCCAATAATCGACCCATTATTGGAATTTACCCTCAAGGGCAACTAATAAGTGACTTTACTGTCTGATGTTTTTATATATATATAGTTAGTATAATCTATAGTGAATCTTCCGCATATCATATCTGGCATATATCCTGACCACATACATCAAGCCTTGAGGGCATTAAAGATCTTGCACCAATTTTCTGGCAAACTTTGCACATTCTTTTCAGTGCAAACTGCTTGCACATGTATTTGAGAAGTGTCTGTGCCAGATATGTCTTGCATGCGCCTCATTTGTGTTGGGGCTGTGTATTCCTGTTGCAACATAAATTTCTGCACTGAAGGGGGCGTTCCAATGCTCAGTCTGACCATGCGCCACATTTAAAATGCAAAGTTCGAACAGAAGTGTGTTGCACACCCCATGTTAAAGGTGCACCGAAAAAAACATTGGTGCTCTCTGTCGGAGCAGTGCAGGGGGCGCCAGATTCATGAAGAAATCCTGACTCTGGCGCCCCCTGCACACTCCACAGGCAAACTGCACTGTTTTTTAGTAAATATGGCCCTATACATTTCCGTTTTCAGCCATGCTAGATATGACATTATCCTAATTCATGCCTTACCCGTTGAGACATAATCTAAATTCCTTTCAGTTTGTATTTGGATTGCGAGAAGAAACCCATGTAAAGACATTGAGAAACTACAAGCTCCATGCAGATCAGACTTGAACCCAGGAACGCAGCGCTGCCAGGCAACTAAACCTATGATTTCTACTAGTAAAGGGAAAAATGTGCAAAACAATATTAGATTAGGTATTTGCTGTTCATTCAGGCTCCTACATGTCCTTAACAGGGGATCTATACAGCAGCTCCATAAGTTCCCTGCATACAGTATACACAGAACTTACAGCGTATTATGACATGTATATTTATTGGTACGTTTTCTAGGTCAGTAGATAATATTATTTGATGAATTGAATAACATCAAGTGGTAAGCCGGTACAATCAGGCTAGCGGGCTCTAGAGACGGGATCATTATTGGTTACCGGTGAGGAGGAGAGACAGGGGAATTGTGGTTGTACTGCACATCAGATATTTACTCTCCTCTTACCTTCTGGTGAGAGGGAATACACAGAGGAAGAAGAGATTTCTCTCTTATATTCTAAGCAACATACGCAGATTTTATTTTGTTGTTGTTAGAAAAAAAAAATTAAAATATTTTTTAAAAATTTGAAAACGTTCCAAAAATGTAAGCAACAAGTTGCGATAAAATAAGCAACGTATCCGCAGGTTAAAACTAGTGATTAGTTTATTCAGTTTTAGATGCTAGGTCCCTCTGTCTTTTTTAATCTTTGATATCCAATGCTTTGGATTTTTTGGATTTTGAGAATTTTTAGTAGATAACATGAGTAATGCAGCCCTGAGGTCTGATTCACGTTACTGGAGGTTCTTGAATTTTTTGGTCTCAGCGATGACCTGTATGGGTCAGCTATGAGGCCATAGACTGGTTAAAGCAGTGTCCAAAATCAAGTCTAGAGCTCAGCTTTAGTGCAGCTGGGTCAAAGGTTCAAATTGCTGCCCCAGAATTTTCAGCTACAAACGCTCCCTGAAGATTTTTGGGAATTTGGGAATTTTAGGTTGAATGAATTATGCATCCTAAATGCTCAATTCTGCTTTACCATTGAGGCTTATCACTGGCCTCAGAAGTACCAACTATTTGATAAGAGGTAAACATTGAGGCCAGTGATTGTCTACAGCCAGATCTTGTGTTTATTGCGCCCAGAACAAGTTTAAAATTTTATATCCTAACGCTGTGGTTGTTTTTGTTGCCCCCCCCCCCATTAGCTACACCCATGTCCTTCACTGACCACAAATGGGAAACATCAAGAGCATATCAGTACAAATCATGCTGGTAATCTTCTTACATTTGTTAACCTTGGTCTCCTTCCTTCTAAAATCAACTTTTAAAATTGTGCTAATAACCCTGGGGGGTATTACCAGAGCCCCGTTACACTGTGCAGGAGCACTTTGCTGCACCAAGATTGCATCAGGCAGAGGGAGGGGGGAAGTGCTAAGGGGTCAGAGGAGAGGGTGAGACAGTGTTACAGCCTGTGAAACTTATGGTAACAATCCCCAAAGCCCTTCTGGCTCATTAGTATATTTTTATAAGTTGATTTTAGAAGGAAGGAGGCCATGGATAACACACATAAGATCACCACAGTCACGGTGCCTGGATCTATGAGTAAGTGTCCCTGGTTTATCATAGTGGATTTTGATGGTAGATTTCCTTTAACACTATTTGCAGCCTATAAGACGAAAGACTCGTGCCCCTTTAATGCCGCCTCTCCTCTAATCATGAGTAGAGCAGAAGTAATCAAACAGCATCCACATCAACCACGCACTTGTGAAGGACCATCTTAGAGCCGCTCGTTGATGGCGCAGCATGGTGGGTAAATTATGTCTTCTAGACATACAGTAATCTACAGGGCAGTTTATTAGTAAAGAGCTAAACAAGAAATATCTGCAAAAATAATGGTCCCCTGGGGAAAAACGAAGAGTCTTCTTCTCCTAATTGTGAGTGCGTGAGAACGAGGTTACCTACTTCCATCACGTCGGCTCGTCTAATTGCTCTCCATGGCTATGCAAAGTGAAAAATATAAAAAATATATTGAAATCCCCATTGGCTCAATGTAAATGTTCAGTTTTATTAAATTGAAGCCTATAGTTAAAAGAACAATGTCATGATATAATGTCACTAAAATGAGCGTCAACAAGTTGGTTCATTGCCTTTTCCCACCGCAGACAATAAGATTTCCGAGACTGGAATATAAAAATTCTTTCTAGCATCTACAATGAGAATTCTAGTCTTCTTCCAACCATGTTGGGGTAACTTTGCTCTTTTAGGAGGGGGGTACATGTTCTCAGGGCCGGATCAAGGCTGATGGGGGCCCCTGGGCCCCCACTTAATGTAGAATACATACACATCCTTCTGCTTACTATCCACTATTCCCCGGTAATACATACATCTACATACAGCCACCTCACCCCCAGTAATACATCTATATGCAGTCTACCCGAATCATGTACACTTGGCGGGGCCCCCTAAAGGGCAAAGCAGTAGCGGCCCCAGGTTACGTGCCCCATGCACCCACCGTTTCATCCGGCCCTGCATGTTCTGTGTTGGGATTACATGTTTGCTGTGCATAACCACTTCATCTACACTTATCTTATTCCGCTCTCCATGGACAAAATCCTACCTTGGAAACTATTACAGATTCTGGCTATGTGCTATGAATACATAGTGAGCACTGGGAGTAGACATGCACATCTGCACATACACTTACAAAGCTTGCTGCTTGGCCCTGAGGTATTAATAGATAAAGTAAATGGTGAAAAAGTGTTAAATTGGATTAGGAATTGAATAAATATTTCTATCTGGGGGATATTAGCTCAAGAACAACAAATATATACATGTGTTTCTAATACCAGTCATTCACACAAACACATATACTATAACTATACACATAGTATAACTGTAATATAACAGTAACTGTAAGTAAACAGGCAGCTCTTGTAGTTAATGTGTTGTAAGCAAGAACAATGGACAAGAATCTGGATCTAAGTGACTTTGACAAGGGACAAATTGTAATGGCTTGATAAGAGCGTCTCCAGTCTTGTGTGGTGTACCGGTATGCATACCAAGAGTTATCAGAGGAAGGACAACCGGTTGCCCATGGACAGTTTCATAGTCTGGGAGAATTTGTACATAATGGGGCAGATTTACTTACCCGGTCCAGTCGCGATCCAGTGGTGGGTTCTCCGACGCTGATTCGGGTCCGGCCGGGATTCACTAAGGTCCGTGCGCCGATATCCACTAGGTGTCGCTGCTGCGCCGAGGTCCGCTGGAGTTCACCTTCTATTTCTTGGTGCAGGTAAGTGCGTGTCAAGCCACCCTTTTTTTTAAAATACCGTAATTTTTTCCGAATCCGTCAGGTTTTCCGAATGTCATGCCCCGATTTCCGTCGCATGCCAGCGCCGAAGCGCCACAATCCGATCACGTGCGCCAAAAACCCGGGGCAATTCAGCGCAAATCTGAAGAATTCGGGAAACCTGACGAAAAAAAACGATTCGGGCTCTTAGTAAATGAACCCCAATGTATCTTATTCAACTGAATTATATTGGCATCTTAGTGATGGCAGGGACAGTAGACTCACTTTTATACCAATTCGAGTGGATTTGTACACAGGGGAGGGGGCAAAATTCAACTGTGCTAAAGACTCCTGGAATGTCAAATCCACACCTAGTTGTGGGCAATCAAGGCTAATTGATACATGTGAAATGAAAACCAAGGAAAATTTAAGGAAACCCCTTTTACAGGTCCTGTAAACTGCAAGGTATTGATAGCTGGGATATCTGACACAATCACGAAGAAGAGCTACTGCAGCAAAAATTACTTAAAAAGTTATTGAAGGCAGTGATGGAAAGGTGTTACAGTAGATACACTAAGCATCTCAGATTGTTGGGTAACCCTGACCCCTGGCCACATTCAAATGTGTCCACAATGGACATCTGAGCAGCAGCATTAGACTATGGATCAACGGAAAGAGGTTTCCTAGCCCCCTTACTTTCTGCGGATGGCCAGGTGTTTGGCCAACATTTACTTCTGGAAGTAATGGCGCCAAGATACACATGAAGAAAGCAAGTCAACGGGAATCTTCTAAAGTCTTGGGCGAGGAAATTTTGGGTCATGTTCCCAACTATCCATGCAGGATGCTTTGCCCTGACACAGTAGAAATTTTTTTTTTAAGAATGATGTGGGGAACATTATACAAATTTAAACTATGAACTTGACCTTGATAGTCTCCACATGTGAGGATGAGGTCCTGAGAAAAGGCCATCAAAGTTTTCTACAAAGTTTTCTACAAACTTTGTAGAAAACCCTTTAAAAGAAGTCCTGTAAACTTCAAGGTTTTGAATTTGTTTTCCAGCACATACAACAAAGACTTGGTTCCACAATACTTGACAACCGCTTTAACATCTTGGTGGCATCTTGGTCTACGTAGGACAGCTTACAGGACTTTGTATAGTCATGCCTCAGGAGGTCAGACTGAGCTATCTTGGCTCCAATTCAGACATGTGTCTTCATGGTCATACCACCAAGAGACCCCTTTCTGTAGTTTGATCCTTTAATGTTAGTCATTTACACCTGCCCCCTACTTCTTATAACCTCCTTAAGGTAGGTAAAGAAATTATCATAAATATAGGCCTACAGTATTTTTCGAACTATAAGGCGCACCGAAGTATAAGGTGGACCATCAATAAATGCCTGCTAAAATGTATAGGTTCATATATACTGTATAAGGCGCACTGGACTATAAGGTGCACCTGATTTAGGATGAATGACCAGCAGGTGGCAGACCTGTGCACAGTTTAAGGCAGCTGTTGTCTGTAAGTAAGGTTCATATATAAGACGCACTGGACTATAAGGCGCACCTTTGATTTCTGAGAAAATCAAAGGATTTTTTGTGCGCCTTATAGTCCAAAAAATACGGTATATGGAGGCAATACTACATATGGCACATGCTGGACTATGGGCCCTTTGCAGATGTAGGGGGAATTCTTGGCTCTACATTCTTACCCATAACTACAAATCTTATTATTTCCTCTACTTACACATGCGATCACCATAACTGGCTCTTTAAATCTCCCAAAAACAATAAATTCCAATACTATATGAAACAAGCGCACAAAAATTTACTAGCAATTGCCTACAAATAGGGTTGTTCCTTTCCAGGACCTGAGCATATTGGTTTCATTTTCACAAATTCTTTCCTAATTAACAATTTTTTTTCCCAATTTTTTTTTTCTAAAATTACCAAGATATTAAAAGAAGTAATGGAAATCGAGAACTTATGTGAAGTGTTACATGAGAAAATGGAAACATCAGCTTCTTTAAGACTCAAAGCTGCTCTTCAAAGCTCTTATTGAAGACTATTACAATGCTGCTCAAACGTCTGAGAGATACTTTAGTGCTTGGAAGAGAAAAGTGCACGAAATAATGTACTAGTTACAGGAAACATAAAGCATTTAGTGCTATTAAAGGAGCATTAGGCGTAAAATGCACAGCTTAGGGAGAGCGCTTCTAATCTAATGCTACTGGAGGTTATCAAAACTGAAGATAGGTGACAAGCGTAGCCTCAGACGGAAGAGGCAGGTGCCAAGCCTGGACCCTGAAACTGAAGGGGGCCCAAAGCAGAATTTAATGTAGTTTGGAGACATTTTTGACAGCAGACCACAACATCGTTCAGGTAAACCACTAGTTTTGGGATGTGACATGCCAGTTTTTTGTGATGTAGGCACTTAAAGGAAATCTACCACCAGGATGATGTATTGTAAACCAAGCACACTGACATACTGGTGTGTGCCCCCTCTTCTTTTAGTTTCTTCTACCCTTGTTTTTACACAAAAAAAAGGCTTTAAAAATTATGCAAATAAACCTAAGGGGTTCCAGGCTCAAGTAACAGCTATGGAGCCAAGAGCCCCTTAGGCTCATTTGCATAATTGGCATTTTCATTGTGATATTCCCACAAACTAAAGTTAGGCCCTATCCACAGGATAGGGCCTAACTTGCTGATCAGTGGGGGTCTTAGTGTTCCGCACTCACCTATCTCAGTCCGCTCCATAGTGATTAACGGAGCAGAACGGTCATGCGCGGCGGAGCGGCGAGTGGTCAGTCGGACCCCTCGTTTTTGCGATCTGTGGGGTCTCAGCACTGATCAGCAAGTTAAGCACTATTCCATAGATAGGGCCTAACTTTAGTTTGTGGGAAAACCCCTTTAAATATGGCATCATAACCCTCGCTACCACATATGTCTCATGTCTCATAAAGTTACATAGAAAAGGTTGCCCCCCCCCCCTTCTGGGGCTTTGGGAAGTCTCCTTTTGAACAAGTGATTGACATAGTATGGGTCACAGGTCTCACCACCACATATGAAATAACCAATATTAGGAACGGCACATGGTAGATGGAAATTTTGGGAAGGATATGCATTCTGAATGGGAGCTCAGGAGCCACCATAAAATTTCATACCCAATTTTGTAGAAATTCTGGTTTTAAGTACAATAGGGACCACTACAAGCAGCCACTTCCCACCCTGAATTAGCCAATGACAACCAGACAAAACACACCAGATTTGGCCATTTATCTAAAGACTGCCATAATGTAGGGAGTGGCAAAGACATTTTAAAAAATCCTAAATCAATGATCTATGGTATATTCCTGTTTCTAATACAGAAGTATTTTTGCTTTGGGAAAACTTTTGGACATTTAAAGGGAACTTAGTAGCTGAGTAGATTGTACAAAATGTCCTCTCTGCCGGCAGCATATTATAGAGCAGGAGGAGCTGAGCAGATTGTACAAAATGTCCTCTCTGCCGGCAGCATATTATAGAGCAGGAGGAGCTGAGCAGATTGTAAATATTGTCCTATATGCAGGCAGCATGTTATAGAGCAGGAGGAACTGAGCTAATTGTACATAGTGTCCTATCTGCAGGCAGGAGGGACTGAGAAGCTGAGCAGATTGTACATAGTGGGGATCATTTACTAAGGGCCCGATTCGCGTTTTCCCGACGTGTTACCCGAATATTTCCGATTTGCGCCGATTGTACCTGAATTGCCCCAGGATTTCGGCGCACGCGATCGTATTGTGGCGCATCGGCGCTGGCATGCACGCGACGGAAATCGGGGGGCGTGGCCAAACGAAAACCCGATGGATTCGGAAAAACCGCCGCATTTAAGACAAAAAATGTGTTGCGAAAATTACACTTACCTTCACCAGGTATAGGCCGGTGAATTTCAGGGCATTCCAGCGGGCCTCGGGGAACTTCAGCGCAGCAGCGCCACCTGGTGGACGGCGGAGGAACTACCTTAGTGAATCCCGGCCGGACCCGAATCCAGCGCAGAGGACGCGCCGCTGGATCGCGAAGGGACCGGGTAAGTAAATCTGCCCCACTGTCTTGTCTGCAGGCAGCATGTTATAGAGCAGGAGGAGCTGAGCAGATTGAACATAGTGGGGGTCATTTACTAAGGGCCCGATTCGCGTTTTCCCGACGTGTTACCCGAATATTTGCACCGATCTTTCCTGAATTGCCCCTGGTTTTTGGCACACGTGATCGGATTGTGGCCGAACGAAAACCCGACGGATTCGGAGAAACCGCCGCATTTTTAAAAAAAAAGTGTCGCTGAACATGCGCTTACCTTCACCAAGAATAGGATCGTGCACTCCGGCGGACCTCGGCGGACTTCAGCGCAGCAGCGACACCTGCCTTAGTGGTGGAACTGCCTTAGTGAATCGCCGGAAGACCCGAATCCACCGCAGAGAACGCGCTGCTGGATCGCGAATGGACCGGGTAAGTAAATCTGCACCAGTATCTTGTCTGCAGGCAGCATGTTATAGAGCAGTAGGGGCTGAGCTGATTGTACATAGTGTCCTATCTGCAGGCAGCATGTTATAGAGCAGGAGGAGCTGAGCATATTATACATAGCTACCTATCCACCAGAAGCACATTATAGAGCAGGAGGGACTGATCAGATTGTATACAGTCCTATTTACAGGCATCCTGATATAGAAGCATAACGAGCTGAGCACATATGTGTGTGTATAACATCTGTATATTTAGCTGCTCAGCTCCTCCTGCTCTATAACTGCAGATTCCCTTTAGCATACCCCTGTAGTCACTGTTCAAAAACCGCTGTGATCTTCAATATAGAACAACAAACAATTGTACCAATTATTTATCCCACCCATAACCAGCTCCTGCCTTCCCGTAATATCCTTCCATTATATTATTTGATAATTCCCTATCACATTAATAACCCTGGAGAATTTGGCGCCAATGGTGTAAACGTGTTTCCGTCCCCCGATTGTTGGGATGACATCTCCATCTCAGTGACAGTATCCTTATTAATATCAGAGTCATAACCTTTTGCGGGGAGTCAATACCATGTTATTTAGTGTGGGGCGGACTGTGTGATGAGTATTGGATGTAATTTAGTGGAGGGCAGGCTCCCCCGCTCGGCGCTGAGTGCCATCCGGTCGGAGGCAGACTGACTGATTGGCGATGTGCGGCGCAGCGGAGGACAGACTAATTGATCTGTACTAAGTGTTATTCATTAGATGACAGACCCTTTGGTAAGCAGGGAGGAGGTAGATTGAATCAGTACTTAAGTGTTTAGGTTATTTTTGAGCCTTTTTTATGATGATGAGCTCGGACATGTTGTAGTAAAGGGATAGAAGATATTACCTTTAGCTAAGCCCGAGAGACAACAGTGATGGTGAACAGAGCTCCCTCCCGTCCCATGTATTGTTATACAGAAGGACAAGATGACCTGCATTCAGTCTTGAAGTGGCCTAGGTCTATTATTATAGGAGTGGAGGAGTAATAGTCTGCGGGCGTCACCTAGTCTCGTCTCCATAGATACTTCAGAAGGCCGACGAGTCCTACTAATCTAGACCATCTACGTAATGTGAATAGAGGGACCCAAATAACAAATTCAGAGGGGGAGAAGGATCAGGCCGGTCAATTTGTCGCTAGTCTGGAAGATTAAGGCTACATTCACACTACCGTATGGAGGACGTATATACGGCCGACGTATATATGGCCGATATACGTCCTCCATAGACGGCAATGGGCGCACGGCGCCCTACGGGAGAGGTATGGTGCAGCACACGTTCGGCACCGTACCGCTCCGTACCCCGGGAAAAAGATAGGACCTGTCCTATCTTTACCCGTAATACGGCGCCGTGCGCCATGTATCCCTATAGAGAGGGGCGGGGGTGAGCTGCGCTCACCTCCTCCTCCTCTCCCCGCGCACTGCCGTTGCCCGCTGCAGTACGGGGGGCAACGGCAGTGTGAAAGTTTCTCCTCTCCATGCATTCTGAACACATGCAAGCTCAACCAAGCTAAGCATTCATGTCTATAGAATGGAATTTACACAGTGCTATCTTGAAGGAAATCTACCACCACGATGATGGATTCTAAACCAAGCACACTGACATACTGGTGTGTGCCCCCTCTGAGGATCTGCTCTTCAAGCTTCCTATACCCATGTTTTAAAAGGAAACCTACCATGAAGAATCAGCTATCAGAAGTAAATGTGATGGTAGATTCCTCCTGCTGCCTCTGCCCTAATCTGTAATATTATAATCCTGAAACCTAACTTGTCAAAAAACTTTATTTTATAATATGTAAATTAACTGTAGAGGCTACTGGGGCATGTACTAGTCTTAGCTCCCGGTCCCCGGCCAGGCTAGTACACACCCCAGCAGCCTCTGCAGTTAATGCCCCACTTTAATAAAGTTTTGAACAAATTAGGTTTCAGGATTATTAAATTACAGATTAGGACAGAGGCAGGGAGGAGGAACCTACCATCACATCTACTTCTGATGGTAGATTACTCATGGTAGGTTTCCTTTTAGAGAAAAAAAGGCTTTAAAATGTATGCAAATGATCCTGAGGGGCTCCAGGCTCCATTAACACCTAAGTGTCCTATCTGCAGGCAGCATGTTATAAAACAGGATGAGCTGAGCAGATTGTACATAGTGTCCTATCTGCAGGGAGCATGTTCAGGATGAAGAGGAGTTATATAGATTGAATCTTTGCCTGACAAAGATTCATTGTGAATCGAAACGTTGCACTTTTTTCTATGCCTGTGTGAATAAAGGTTTCACCTTTTTTCATCATATTGGATGCTGTGGCCTTTTCTCATCTTTTTATAGATTGAATATAGTCTTCTATCATTAGGCAGCATGTTATAGAGCATGAGGAGCTGAGCAGATTGCATATAGTGTCCTATCTGCTTGTAGTATATTACAGAGCAGGAGGAGCTTACAAATTGATCTAGCGTTAACTTGCAGTATCTATGGCTTCGTTGAACATCTAGATGTTCATTTCTACACACGATCTTCCATAGAAATAAAGTTTAGAAAACAGGTACACCATTAGACAAAGCTACACCCACATTGCACCTAAACTCTCGTAAACTCCTCATCCTTGGTAGAAAAAGAGGAAAGGTGTGTCTGGAAAGCCTATAAAGTTCCCTGCACAATGCTGCTTTTACATGTCGGAGATTCGGTCTCCTGTAGACTCCCTTTAAGCCTGGATTTAAAGGAGACAAACCAATGAGAAAATCAATGATAAGGAATATCTGCATCTGGATTGGCTATTAAGTAAAGGGAGATGTCACTTGCTATCACAATGGGTAGTAACTAGTTTGTTCTACTCGGCAGAAGACGTGGTATTACAGACGCGGCGCATTGTTCCCCAGATATAGCTGGGAATGTTATTATGGAGTAGGAACCTTCTCCGAGCCTGTCTTGTATGTCAGTCTTTCTTAACTAACTAGATTGAAAGGAGTCAGCATTCATGTCAATTGCTAGAGAAGAAATGTAACTCTTCAGTGGAGTCCTGAATGATGCATGTAAAGTCTTTCAGTCTATGACCTCTGCTATACTAGAATTTTTTCTCTATAGTTGACTATTCATTGAGATCTGGTCTTCAGATCTTTTACCCGGGCCCCTAGTCATATGCACAACCTCCAACATCGAATTGTGGTGTGCAGTATGGAGAACTACATCCACGTGCTGGTCAAGCACTAGGAGGCTTCTTCTTGATGTTCATTCTTGATGATTTATTAATCATGGCTAGATATACTGTATGGGAAAAATGTCGAAAAAAGAATGTTAATCAGTATAAATAACAATATTGTAAAAAACATCACTCATGACTATTTGTCCATGGAGTATTTTTTGGGGAACGGTTGTCGAATACTTCACTTTGTATTACAGGTAATTTTAGTAAAAGGCATGAGCTATGGATTCCTGTAGAACCCGAGGGATGGAACCAAGAATGAAAATGATTCTATGTTGTAGGGGACAACATCCTTTCTATAGAAGCTGTTTTTCTTTTTGATTATATAATGGTAATTAATTATTTGTGAATGGAAGTCATTAGTTGTCTGTGGTTTAAATTTTACAGGAAATGTGTAATTAGGATTTAGCCTCTAACACTACATAACAGTCAAACTAGCCAGTCCTACTCAAGACTCATCTAGCACATGCAAAGTTTGTCCTTGAGTTGGAGACACTGATGGAAGATTCTGAAGACCTTACCTCAACAGTAGTGAACTAAAATATAGGTGGTTTGGGCAGTAGCCCAGGGCTCAAGCCTTGTAGGGGCCCATGGGCACCCAAACCACCCACCAAGTTTTATACTGAGAAGGACCTTCACCCATTCAATTCTCGTACTTCTGTTCATGCTCTCAATACACATCTGCACAAGAGCCATTTCAGGTTCTCCAAAGCAGATTGAATGCAGGCAGAAGGGACACATCATCCATTCCCCAAGAAGCTGGTTCTAGTACCAGATGTAGGAAGTGATTTAAGACTTGTAGGGGCTAAAATAATTATGTTGCTCATGGTTCGTGGCATTCCTTATTCCGCACATGTACCTCAGACATCATTTAAGTCAGGCAAAGGATCAGTTGGTTTGACTCATCTGAAGAGAGGATCAACCTATTCACTTTTAGCAAGCATCTAAAAGTGTTTTCTTCATTAAACAGACCTGAATAGCTTATTGCAGGTAAGAGGTCCTTTGGGATTTGGGGTTGGTCTAAATAATGATGGCAGGTTCTCAGTTTTAAAAAAATCTACCTTTTTTGCCACAAAGTTGTCAAGAGGTTTCCTCACCCTTCCTGCACTGTTGTATCATATAATTCTGTATATAATTCTTATATAATCATATATAGCCCCGGCACCCCTGAGGACGCCAACAGCTTGGCGAAACATGTCGGGGGGGCTATCAGTCAAATTTTAGACAGCATTGATATGGTGTATAGGGACTAGCATCTATATCCAATAATTGTTAGAGAGTGAGGAGCAACATTAATCACAGATAGGTAGAACTCCAGTGTTTCTATTGACCAGTGAATTGCTACTTAGAAGTCAGCCAATGATAGCATATTGCCATATTAATTATAGCAACTAAGTTGCAGAATTATCAAAAACATCACTGATTGAATACACAGTCAGTATCTACTCACGAATGACCCCTGGAGCTCTCTCTCCTGTAGTGTACTGACACAACACAAAACTCCTCTCATCTGGGACTTGTACACAAATAATAATACACTGTACACCATGGATTTGTAGAATTTTAATTTGTATGTCTTGAAATAGGTTCGAACAATCCAAATAAAACTTTTTAGAGCTTCAAATATATTAAAAGTTAAGTTTTAGACCAATGGGTCTCAGTGAGGTCCCTAGGGACCTTTTTTTGTAAATAACCAAGCTATGTGTACGGACCCAGTCACATAATAAATCCACGTTCAGCATCTACATATAATTCTGGATGTATATCATGTGATTGTACCATCTACCAATACACACCAATGCCACAAGGCTTCAGATATTGCTCTACTTGTTAGACATGTTATAAATCCTTTTTTCACCACTGTTTGCCGAAACAATATCAACCTGGTTAGAATTCTTGACTACATCCTCTTATCAGAAACCCATGTTGACCTCTACCAATCCAACAGTGATGAACAAACTGTGCCTGCAATGACCGATTCTCAACCATATCCTCTTATCAGACACCCATGTTGACCTCTACTTATACACCACTGATGTGCCATAACAACAACTTCTGCCTACTGTTACGGCTGCTCCTGCGACCCATATCCCGGGTCGCAGGGGCACCTGTGTAACTCCGTGTGCCCCCAGAGCCTCTACACAACAGAACTCCCCTCTCCTGGCTCCAGCAGCGGTCTCTGTGGCTCCCGCGGATCGGCGCGTGCGTCCCCAACTCCTAGGGCGTGCACGCTGGCTCGCAAAGATTTAAAGGGCCATTGCGCCGATAATTGCTGGCCTGCCGCCTTCCCAGATAAATTCCTGCCTTTTCCTATGACCCTTGCCAGAACTTTGTGCCTCACAGCCTAGAAAAAGCTTCCCAGCGATATTCCTGCGTTCCTGTGTCACCTCGTTCCTGTGTCTCCAGCGTGTTCCTGAGTGTTCCTGTGTATCCTGCATTCCCGCTCCCGTGTGTTCCTGCTCCTGAGTTCCTGTGTCCTGTGATCCTGAGTCCCGTGTGCCTGTGTTCCTGTTCCCATTAGACTAGACCTCCTGCTGCTGACCCTGGATTGGACTTTGACGTTGCATCTCTGCCGCCTGCCCGGAGCCTGTGCCTGGACCTGACCACAAGACTGTCTTCTGCTGAGGTTCCTCGACCACGGCTGCCACCGCGGGCTAGTCACACCTGTGCAACATCCTTGTGGTACCCAGGCTCTGGTGAAGACCAGGTGCTACTTAGATTCCGGTCCCAGGTGTCGGCTAGTACCACCTTCCACGTTGGTCCAGAGTTTCCACGTATCCCAAATCCTCATACCTACTTTCTAAATACTTTAGCTAGTTTACTTCAACCAATCTTTGTGCCCAGATTCTGCCCATAGAGACTACTTTGGGGGTAGCTCTTTGAGGATTCTTTAGGAAAGATACTTGCATGGGGTTAAAATACTGTAACATTCACTCATGTTCATGTACCTGTAGGGTGGTACTACTAGGGTTTATTTCCTAGGGACTGATGAATGACAAGCCTCTAGGACCCCAGTTTGCCAGCTTAAATCATACAGTACTTCCATGGTTAACTTATCCCATATTATCTATGGAAGCGAGAATGGTGTCATACAGATGCAGACGGTCCCCTACTTAAGGCCACCCGACAATTCTTCTCAATGTGACTTCTGGTGAAGCTCTCTGGATGCTTTACTAGTCCCAGGCTGCAGTGTTCAGCTGTAAGGTGTCTGTGATGATTATTTATTGATAATTCTTGGTCCCATTACACCAAAGAAATTTGAAAATCCATTTGTCACTGGGAGAAAGTAAATTTTTGTCTGGAGCTACAATTCTAAAAATATACAGTTCCGACTTACATACAAATTCAACTTAAGAACAAACCCAAATAACCTGGGGACAAGCCCAAAGAACCATACTGACTGTATTGTAATAGCGATACATAAGTGCATTATATAAGCTTATAGTGTTCTACCGAGGGGTTAACTTGGTGAATCCCAATTAAATCGATTCATATTACCACATAGAAATCTTTAAAAAAAAAAACCAAAAAATATTTAGACCTTGAACTATTTTAAAACTTTTAACTCTGTCTCTGCTACTCATAAATCCAGCTTTGGATGAGCAGTTAAGGAGTCAGACACAGCATTGGATTTTGTAATGTAATGTCAAAATCATGACATATCCATAAAGTGACTGGAAAAGAAGCCCTGACACTAAAATGATATACCCACGAAAAAAAGATCCCAAATCTTTTAAGTGCCATGCCTCGGCAGCCAAGCGGCCCTAAATCACTATTATATGTAAGCTTATAGGCACATCTGTATATCTTGTATACTCTATTATAGGATAAAGCCCTTTATTCCTTCCCAATGTGAATTATGTCTCTCTAGAAAAATTACCCTTCTGAAATTCTCTATCACGGGACAGGAGATTTTAATCAAAGATGTGGCGTTAAGCTTGAATTATTTATCATCCAATACAGGAGGAAACAAATGAGTGAGTCTCTCTCAGCACAGCAGTTATAGGATAGGCCCTCTGGGGCAAACAGGATTCTAGCGGAAGAAACTGAGGATTCGGTGATTGTCCTGTTATCAACTCAGCCGCTGCTCTACTAGTAATGTATTACCTTGTGCAGGGGTATACTCTGTAAAAGAAGATATTACATGATAGATTAAGAAATTATACATAGATAGATATAGTCAGAACTCTCTGAATTGACTTCTTTTGCACCTTCCTTCCGCGCACAGGTAATGTTCTGTGGAGTGATGGATAGCCAAACAAATTAGCTCCAGGGGGGCGTCCGGTTGATCCATTTAATTTTTGCTAGTTAAGTACATCTGTGCCGGCTACTGACATTGTCCATCTGGATTCTTGAGATACTCTGAGATACTCTACTGTGATTTTGCTTACCCTTTTTCTTGAACCTTGACTACTCTTCTGTCTTACGATTTTGTAACTTGCCGTCATCTTGGTTTTGATCTGATTTGTTAGACTTTTCTTTGTTGTCTGTCTTGCATCTATTTGTCTGATTATCTCTACTGTGCACTTATCCAGGGTAAGGACTACTGCCCAGTTGTCGCCTGCGGTTTAACACAGGGCCGGCAACCAGGCAGAGACATAGGTTGTGGGAAGTGCAGGGTTCACACTCCTTGCCCACAAGAAGTGCAGGATGTGTAATACATGGCATACAATAAAAATTCATGTTTATGGATTTAAAGATTTTAGTTGTTTGTCTTGCCTATATTTTTGTTGTTGTAGCTGATGTCTTTAGACAATAGTAAATACCTAGGTATTAAAATCTTGGTGGGCCAGGACCTTCCCACTCAATTGAGGCCATGTAACAACACTAATTTGGTGTAGTGAAGGGTGCAAACCTGTGGCTTGTGCCTCTTTCTACTCCATTTGATCAAAAAGTTGAAGCCATGAGACTCCAGTCAACAGTCCACTACTGCTCCCTCCTGGGGCCAAATATAGCAAGACACACATCAAAACTATGATCAGCTTTGTGCCTAATGCACTCGGCTAATGGAACATCAAGGATGGCCTGAAAATCACTGGTCTTGATATATGCCTGTCAATAAGTGTGGAAAACAGACACTATAGTTACTTCTTAAACATGTTTTAAAGTTAACCTGCAGGTGACACCTTCAACCAGGCCAGGAGTCTTGGTGGCCTCACGACCACAGGAGGGAGAACAGTAAATAGGGCCTCACTTAGTGGATGTGGAACACTCACTGGACAATACAACATATGTTGTGCTTGTTAGAATCAAAAAATGATCCGCACTACCATTCTTTCTCGATAACCCAACCTTTTTCTCTCTCACTCATTCTCACTTCTGTCTCTGACTCATTCTTGTCAAGCACATTGGCATTTTGATGAGTAGCCTCCTTCAATTTAAATTAAGTGATCAAGTATTTATTTTAGAAAATTTGGAATCTGTGATATCCTTTAAAGAGTTTTCTCTAAGATGACTTTTAGTGATGAGTGGACATATCAAAATTTTTAGGCCTGTTGTTGAGCCTGGACCCCCACAAGTGACACCCACACAGGTATTAACTGGTGCTGACAGAGTTGACAGCAGCATATGAAACACTGCTGCGGAGCACGCTGCCATTTTGGGCACTGTTTCGTCCACTCATCACTACTGGTTATAGGAAAACAGGAAAGATATGTTTTGAAAGCTTATAGAGTACACTACACAATGCTAGATTTACTTATTGGGGGTCTCGGAGGTTGTAGAATCCCTTTAAAACCTACGCCCACCCAAACAAACTGAGCATGCATGTGTAAGAGCAATCAAAAGAAATTCAGCTATAGATTGTGTATGGTCAGTTTCACACTTTATGCTCCTCATAGGAGATGCTAAGTGTTGTCAGTGGCTACAGGTCTTGTCTCCACGTGTTGGTCAAGAAAAGTGACTCTAGCTCTCAGCCTTACACAAGTAGGTCATAAGCTCTGATTTACCAGGAAACCCTGATAGATAGATACTTCCCGAGCCAAGATCAATCCAAAATGAGCCAGGAACAGGAAAAAATACAATACAAGCAAAAACCAAAGCTAAATATTACTGTCATCAGAGAAAGAGGATCCGGAGCTCCAGCCAAGAGCAAGTTCCAGGATCAGACAGACGAAGCTAATTGCTCCGGAAACGGTAACCTGTTGAACAACAAATCTAGAAATGAGCCATTATATCTAAAGCAAAGGAATAACATCAGAGAGGAACAGAGCACTCACTTAAGAGGAATGCAGCCCTATAAATTATGGCCTCGTAGACAATACTGACAGGGCCAAGCGCGAGCACAAGTGCCTCTATATGAGCATTTATCATAGGATGGAAATGGGACAAAAATTTGGGCCATTACATCACAAACAGTTTACCCACTGAGTTCTATAGATCAAATTAAAATGAAGAATACTATAAGTAAAAGAGGCACAAGGGACTCTGCTCACAGGAACATCTGTTCAATGCAGTGATGTGTTGAGCTATGACAATATAGAGAGAACTGTGTGTGAATGAGACCTGTACATTTATCTTAAATAGCAAACTTGCTTTAACATTCCTATGCTCTCTCTCTCTGTCACCTTGGTGGGAAAGTTCTACTTTTACTTGGCCCTCAACAATGCTGGAATTAGAGTTAATACCTGGTCTCCAGACTGCACATACTAGATCCCTCGGGTAAGCTGAAAATGGAGGAGTTTACAAGACTTTCTCAGGAAAAGCCCAGACACTTCTCTGGCTTGGCTCTCCCCAGTGGACACTTGTTGGCTTGGCCATGCCTAGTGGACACTTGTCGATTTGGCTGTGCCCAGTGGACACTTGCCGGATTGGCTGTGCCCAGTGGACACCAATCGGCTTGGCTGTGCCCAGTGGACACCAGCCAGCATGGCTATGCCTAGTGGATACTTGTTGCTTGGCTGGGCCTAATGTACACTTGTCAGCATGAACAACACTGTTTCAACTGGAAAAGCAGGGAGACATTGGCTTCTTGTGCTGCTTCAAGAAGCAGAACAAGTCGACAAGTGTTCACTAGGCATGGCCAAGCCAACAAGTGTCCACTGGGAAGAGCCAAGCCAGAGAAGTGTCTGGGCTTTTCCTATATCAATGCCCTGCATATATAGATTAAAACCGTGCTCCTGAACCTTTTTGTAACCCAACCTATATTATGCCCCCTTATAGCGCCCACTTCCTTGCAGCTCCCCCTTTCCTGAATCCCCCACCTTATAGTATCCACTACTTTTGTCACCCCTTAAAAATGCTCCCTTTTCTATAAACCCCTCCTTATATGGACAGGCCCAGAAGCGGGGTCCTTAAAGGAAGGGCTCTATACAATAGGGATATTATAACAACCCCTTTTCCAAGTACAATAGTCCTTATCTGTAGCCCCCTATGTATGCCCCCTCCATGTAGATCACCACCTGCACTGGCTATGAAAAAAACAAGCATATGCTTACCTTTTTCTGCTTCCCTAAAGCAGCAGCAGTCCTCTTCTCTTCTCCTCTGCTGCTGAGGATTTCTGCTCATGGAATGGAGAATGGAGAAAGGTGAGTATTTTCTTGTTTTGTTCCAAAAGTGCATTGGCAGCACCCTGGGACAGGGTGTTCCACAGTCTTGTCCTTGGCCATGGCTTGCCATGGCTTGACGGTTGTGGAGGGATGGTTTAAACCTCATTGGAAGGATTTAGATCTGCATTCTGCTATCCCTCAGTTCCCCAAACAGGCTGTTTTTTAACAACCATAATTGGCAGCATAGACACCACTGTATGGGTTCCTTCTGATCTTCAGAACCCCACGGAAATGATATGGGATATTGGTAAAGACTGGATTCATTTTCATTTTTTGCTATGAGCTGCTTTGCTCTTATGTCTATGTGCAGGGGCATAACAACAGGTGTAGCAGCTATAGCAACCCCTATGGGGCCCACAGTGTCAGGGGGCCTGGCCCCTCGACCAGCCTCTCTAGAGATGGGAGGATGTGCCCTGTTTTATTATGCGGCACATTGTACAATGCACATCTTCCACCTTCCACAGTAAACAGCTTATCTGGCAGCTCATGAGAAATGTTATGGGAGAGGAAAGTCCATTCTGTGTATATACTTTATGTGTGTGTGTGTATTGCTGTGGATGTGTATATTTTTTTGTATTATCTATTTGTATATGTTTATGTTGCATGTGTGTATGGTGTATATTTACTGTATGTATGTGCTCTATGTGTGTACATGGTGTGTATTTCATGTGTATACTGTTTAAGTGTGTTCATTATGTGTATATGCTCTATGTATAAATATATAGGAGTACATACATTTGCATGCATGAATGTAGAGCTTTGTGTATATGTAAACAAATGTGTGTGATGTTTTAATTGTGTGTTTACTAATATGTACATCTTTTTAAGGGGAAGGGGGCCCCATGAAAAGCCTGCTATGAGGCCCAGCCTTTCCTAGTTACGCCCCTATCTATGTGACCTCTCTAACCTTGCCTTTAAAGGTTTTGTCTTTGTCGATCAAATCTACCACCCTTGAAATGTACTTAAATCCTAATATATATCATTAAAATAGAAACTTTATGTGGACAGCGATGACTGAGGCTGTGAGGCACCACTGGGTTAATGAACACTTCACATAACGCGTCTCGGGTCTGTAGACGCACTGCATTTATTGAGATCTACGTAGGCAGCAGATCCATAGATATTGCGTGCATGTTCTTGTCTGGGAAAACGTCTCCATACAAACCTCCAAAATCTCATCAACTGAATTCAAACAAAAACACGTAATGCTATAGATTTTCACGATTAACCCCTTTAAGTGTAGGATGGAAAAGAGAAGTTCTGTCAGGCTAGGCAAGGAGGACTCACGGGGTGATCTATCTCTTGTGATAAAGGGGTGACACACGGAGATGTGTGAAGGGAGGAGTACAGAGAGTCCTGTTTCTGACAGGAAGATGGGGGGGAGAGGACAGAGTGCCGTCTGTGGTGGGCAGTGGAGGCGAGGGAGACATTTCTGAATTTGTGCCTCCAGCTTCATTCATATGCATTTGTGGACCTATAAATCTTTGATGGAAGAAAGTGTATCCTTATTCATAGCTCTTGCAAGAATTGCTTGCTTAGCTGTCACTATTCCCTCCGCCTTCTCCCACTGTCCCTAGGGACATTCAACTCCCCCACCTGCTGAATGCGAATATTAATGACTAGAGAATTAATTTCAAGCAGGACGGGTGGGCGCATAAACTCGGAGATCACACTGAACAGGCCCCTTTGTATGATAATGTTATTCCCTTGTGACAGAAAGCCCCATCTGCACCTTATATAGCGTCGCTCGCACAGACACAGCATACGCTGGGAGGTGGATTATAGCCAAGAGCTATGTATATGTGCGGCTCTTAGAAACCGCAGCACTGAGGAAAGTACTGTGATATATAGCTACATGGAGACATACATAATATCACAGCGAGGTGAGATATGGATGCGCCTAGCAGGTCATAGCAGTGGGATGATTTGACAAAGAGAAACACTTGCCTATGGGGGGATTATGGGGTCACGAGTGTGTCGTAGCTACCAAATACACAGACAAATATAGCCAAGGGACTACTTTTGGCAGGGACGGAGAAACCATATGTGAGGCTTCTGCAAACGAGCCCTCTAGGCTTCATACTTTCTGCAAAATTGTCAAACACTGGGGTATTACAATACAACCCAGAAATCTGCCCAGAATTGTATACCTAATTCCACCAGAAAAATGTAGCTATGATGTGATTTGGGCTGTTTGCAAGACCAGAAGATTTGTGGTGGCCTACCAAACAAGAAAATGCACGCAACATCTATTGATCTGCTGCCTACGTAGATCTCAATAAATGCAGTGCGTACAGACCCGAGACGCGTTGTGTGAAGTGTTCATTAACCCAGTGGTGCCTTACAGCCGCTGTCCACATAGGATTCTATTTTAATGATATATATATTAGGATTTAAGTATATTTCAAAGGGCGGTATATTTGATCTACAAAGACAAAACCTTTAAAGGAATGGTTGGAGAGGTCACATAGATAGGGGCGTAACTAGTAAAAGCTGGGCCCCATAGCAGGATTCTCCATGGGGCCCTCCTTTCCCTTAAAAAAATGTAGTTGGGGGACAAGTATCTTTAATTATGCTACTTTTTTTGTTTAATTTGTGCGACTTTTGTCATTTTTGTGACTTTTTACTGCAACTTTTGCTGTTGTTTTCCAAGTACACCTTGGGTAGTGCCTAATGTATTTTTATTTTCCATATATTCCGTGCGACTTTTCACTTATGTATCCTTTTTTTGCAACTTTTTAGGTGCAAATTTACACCCGGTCCAGGAAAGATTTCTTTTTCATAGACCTTGACATTTACATTGGAATTATTTCACATGCCTTAAATGTTTAAAAATGTTCACATAAACCTGCTGGCCATTGAAAGTTTTCGCAGTTTTTTTTTTAAATTTATAAATTTGTACATTCACATTTTATTGAAATGTATTGGTTACTTCTAAGGGTGCGCTCACAAGTGGCATTAACCCCAGATTTTTCTAACGCATCACAACATGATTCTCAACAATTGAGAAGAGCATATTTGCCGAATTACATTGCTGTCAACATGGCGTCTACAAAACACATTTGCAAAAAAAAAACACTTTTGAAGATGCATGCGTTAACAGCACGTGTGACCGCAACCTCATATGTCATCATCTCTCTGGGGTGTGCTAGAGTGTTTAATAATGCAGGACGCAGCCTCAAATCCAAAATTTACGATAGTGTCCACTCTTGCATATAACCCCCTCACATGGCTTGTGTTTGAGACATTTTCAACAAAAAGTCTCAAAAAAAGCCAAAACTTGCGCCTGCCAGGACAGGAAAAACTAAACATCACAAGAAAAAAGACATGATCATACATGAGGAGTGAAAAAGACCTGCCAAATGTCTCAATTGTACACCAAAAAAAAAAAAAGATACATGTCCCCCATAGATTCCTACTTAAGGAATGGACAACCCCTTTAAGGCAGTGGTAGATGAGTAAAATGTTTTGCACCTTCCGTTTATGACTGTAGATACTATAGATATCTGTATCTGTTTTTCAATGTACAGTAATTGTGGGCGACTTCATGTTGCCGCTCCACGTTATCATCTGCACGCTTCTGCCTGCGAGGAGCCCGATTACAATTATGGTTTCATAATAGAGTATTGTCAGCTATTCAAGGCGCTAAGACATAAATGTGGCTTGTATAAGTTCCATAAGTAAGTCTGTACTTAACACAGACTTCATGACGTTCAAAGACGTGGAAATTCTACAAAAGGAGGAAACCGCCAAAGGAAATTCTGGAGTAATTTAGCTTAGATGATACAAAGAAATGAACAATGTTATCTGGGAAAACAATCCTGTTTCTCAGAGCCTTTGTCCACTCAGGATTCAAGGTAAGACGGACAATAGCTGCTATGGAAACTAAAATGGTGGCTGTATTAGTTGTCACCATCCTTACCAGGTTATAGAGAAATAATTTGCCGGAGTAATGGTAGGATGTCACTGGGATATGTCCCGAATATATGATTTGTAAGATAGGATTGCTGTGACTCCATGCCTCAATGGAGGTCCAAACGGCCACTGAGAATAGGCCTAGTGGGGTTCTAGCCCTTCCAGGTCCTCCATACAAAATAGTACCCACTTTGTTAATAACAGTGAATTAGAGAATGTGTTATTTTGTTATCCTGAGTACATATAAGAAACTTGTCTTCGTGGGAATACCCCTTTAAAAAAACGCTTGCAGGTAACACATCCATTACCCCGGGCTGACCCAAGTAGAAT
This sequence comes from Engystomops pustulosus, assembly GCF_040894005.1. Lineage (NCBI taxonomy): Eukaryota > Metazoa > Chordata > Amphibia > Anura > Leptodactylidae > Engystomops > Engystomops pustulosus. Next base: position 156,803,600 of record NC_092416.1, on the reverse strand, counting down.
AGCAGTAAGGTTCTGAATCGTGGCTTTGGAATTGATTCCTTTGGACTTAGCAGATCAGATCAACTCTGCCAGGTACATGCCTAGAAATGGTGGTCATAATGATGCCCCTGCCACATTGAAAAACTATGAAAAAGAAAATAACAATGATCTATACAAGTTAATAAAAAAATCATAAAAATTAGAGATGAAATGAGAACGATACCTAAATGAGAGTAAACCATCACCGCTCTGTTCTTTACTCTGTAAAGTATTGAGCTTTCCTGAAACATAAAAATTCTCCCTTTCTAAACGGAGTTTACAATCATCTCTATCTATTGCTCAACAAATAAAAAATGAAGTCACCATATGATGTTTCTGCCATGATCATAAGGGACTGGGGTCCCCGAACCCGGACTTTGGCCTGGTTCTGGTTCAGAGTTGAGTTCCCCTGCTCCTCCGATATTACAACCCATGATCATTTGTGGCACTGATGTTGGCAAAGTCTCCAGTGGAATTTAAATTGAATAAGTGAGTTTTCTGGGACCTGCCTACTGAAGAAACCCATGATGAACAGTACAATCTTTTTACTCTGGTTATAAGTCAGTGACGGCGAACCTTTTAGAGACCGACCGCCCAAATTACAACCTAACCCCAGATATTTGCTAACTAACAAAGCAATTTAAGCAGTAAGTTTCCCTGTTTTGTCACAACCGTTAATCGTATTGGCCTCTTGAGGACACCAATGCAGTTTAAAGAAGAAGGGCATATTTGGACTATCATTGTATTTTCTCTTCAGGGTCTGGCTGTACAGAAAGAAACATGGGGCCAGCAGGAGGACCCCCAAAGATAGTCCCAGTCCCAAGCAGCCAAGGATGCTTTAAAATAATGTTGAGTAGCATATTGCCTGGGTCTACAGTAGATTCTGGTCCGGTCTGGTGAACTCTGTTCTAGGTTGATGGCTTGGGTTCCCACAGAGAGAACTCTGAGTGCCACATCTAGCACCTGTGCTATAGGCTCACCACCACTGTTATATGCAGTACAGTGGTTATATTTGGTGTTGCAACTCCGCCCACAAAGGATAGAGGCTCAATGTCTAAAAACCTGATAACCCCTTTAAGGGCACAGTGAGGAAATGTGGATTCTAGAGCACTAGTGAAGAAGGATGTGAAACAGAATTGGCTAATTTGTATTTTAATTTACGTTTTTTTTTTCGATCTTTCACATGTTTTTTTCCACTTTAGCAATAAATTTGTCTAAATAAAACCTAACAGCCTACAAATTACCATTAATCACAAAACACATTTTACCATTAAACGGAACTGTGAACATGTTAAAAAAGTTGACTGCTAAATTGCTGCCTCGAAACTGTCAGCGATACATTTTTCTGAATACTATAGGACACCGGAGTCGAGCCATGGTTGTTAATTTTGCCATTTCGCAAACGCTACATGTCCTACATGACAAGTCTTTTCCTCCGGGATGATAAATATATATACACAGCCCTACGTGCTTTTTTTTTAAGCAGCCTACCTTACGCATTCATCAAATTTGTAATAACCTTGTTGGAGGAAAACCACTGCATTTTCAGAGGGAAAATATGGCTGCAGGATGCGTAGACTCAGTGCTGCAAGCACCGCTGGACAGACAGCAGCCCCGCGAAGGCAAAAAAACATAGAAGCAGCTGCAGAGACCCATCTGGAGGAAATCCCAGAATGGTATTTAAGTGTGTTCCAGTGACCCTCTGATATCCCTTCTTTTTGGCTTCGGATTTTTTTTTACATTAAAAAGACCATTAAATGTAAAAATACAAGCTAATCCAATACCGAAACCATCCAATAAAATCCACAAATATATATTAAAAGTGCCCATAGCTTGTGCTTCTGAAATCGCTCTGCAGTTAAGTGCCAGCCGGTGCTCTTATCTGTGTCTGACTGCAGTGTAGACTTATTAAAATTGGAAGTCAGGTAGGCCGAGAAGAAGAACTTTCCGCACAGTCACCGGCTTGTATAACATCTCTACAGCTGGGTCGATGTGGAGCTTTTTATGGCAACTTGTGTGAATGAAAGCAGCAGTGGGATATACATACAGCTTTAATTTACTGTCGTGTAGGAGATATTTTTAGGGTTAACCAAGGAAGATTTACCAATTCTGTCCAAAATTACAAACAGGTATAAAGTTTAAAAAGTCTTTAACTGTTAAGGAGTAAGGCTGCATTCACACTGCCGCAAGGGGGACGTATATACGGCCGAAGTATATACGGGCGATATACGTCCCCCATAGACAGCAATGGCCGCACGGCGCCCTACGGGAGCGATACTGTGCAGCACAAGTGGTATCTTTCTACGGGGTACCGCTCAGTACCCCGTAGAAAGATAGGGCATGTCCTATCTCTCTCCGTAGTACGGCGCCGTGCGCCGTTCTTATGGAGAGGGGTGAGGTGAGCTGTGCATTTATTTTTCAGATTTTTAAAAACTTTTAATACATTTTTTTTTACTATTATCTCAAGTCCCCTAGGGTCTTTGAACCCTAAGGGATCTGATCTCTACAATTGTATTGCAGTATATTATTAATATACTGCTTCTATTTTACAGTCTATGGCTACATGCACACTGTCGTGGCCCGCCGCACCATAGCACGGCGGGCACACAGCAGAGCGGGGAGAGGAGGAGGAGGTGAGCGCAGCTAACCCCCGCCCCTCTCCATAGGAACATATGGGCAGGGCGCCGTGATACGGGAAAAGATAGGACATGTCCTATCTTTTCCTGGGCTACGGAGTGGTACGGTGCCACACGTGTGCTGCACCGTACCGCTCCCGTACAATGCCGTCAGCCCATAGAAGTGTATGGGGGACGTATATCGGCCGTATATACGTTGGCCGTATATACGTCCCCCATACATGTGTGTGAATGCAGCCTAACTGTAATAGAATAACAGGCTCTAAACGATCACTTTAACTGAGAAGTGCTCGCTCGTGATGTTTTTGGGGGTGGTCCGCTGATTGGCATTTTAAGAATGCGGTGCCCACCAACAGTATTGTTAGGTATTTTTAAGTCAAATCACAGTTACGGGCAGGTGTCAGCTGTCTTATACAGCTCACACCCTCCATGTATGTAAACGATCCGCCTGTGAGCTCTCTCCACATTTCTATGATGACTTTAATTTACATGGGCGGCGTCAAGGGGTTAATGTTATAGGCAATGTTGTTTGGTTCTTTTTACACTCACCTAAGGCTGAAGCAGCCTACAGAGAAGTAGCTTCTCAATGTATACCTCTTATCTACATTCTCCTAAGTGGTTAGAAACACTCATTTTACAACTAAAAGGGGTCTTTCTAATCAATTTGAAGAAAACAGAAGATATACACTAATAGATTCCTCTGCAAAAGGAAGAAATAAACCTAAAGTGAGTACAAGAATTAGCATCTTCAGAGCAATTTTTTATGAAAAATAGTGATTTTAAATAGATACAATACAATAATTAAAAAAAAAACCTTTAGTCGGGACCTTGAATATCAAAACAAACTATTTAACATTTTTAATATATACTGCAGTTGTTTTAAATTTCCAGTAAGTTATCTATTCTACATGAGGCAAACCACAGTCGCTATAACTTTATAATTAAATTTTAGTCTCCAATCAAGTCGGTTTCCAATCCGCCTTAGGACAATGACAGCTCCAATTTTGTCTTCACTTTTTGAGCCTGATGCCCAGAAATGGTTTTCCTGTGAGTTCTTTTATATTTTGGAAGCTATACAGCTAAAAATGTTTTTCTCTTCTGACCCTCCGAGGTATTTTGATGTGCCCACTGTCTATGAAACGTCCCTTTATCCAAAAACTTGACTGTGCTCCTGAATGTGCAGTAGCTGTGTGTCATCTTTCACTTATAATGTCAGCTCTTTCAGAAAAAGGCTCCTTTAACCTTCTATTTGGGAAGCAGCTACTAATGTCAGCCATATAAGCTTTTTCAAGGCAGTTATTTTGCCACTAAGTATCCCGTAAAGTTTTTAGCGTCTTTAAGGATTTAGCAGTGAGAGCGGGGTGGTAAGGGGTAGTGGGGTGAGGGGTAACATGAAGCATCCCAGGTAACTCATGTTTAAAGCTACAGAGGGGCATCATGTCCTGAGAGGCATTGGAAATGTATTGAAGTATAAAACCTACAAAAGAAGTCTAAATTTGCACTGGAGCAAGACCAAAAATATATACGTCGAATATTCATATCCACAATGTACAACTTTAAGTGGTGGAATATGGAGTCAATTTCCCGTTGATCTATAAAAACAAGATATAAACTGCCCTCAATAGTCCTTGGTGTTATTTGCATTGTCCTACATCTTACCACTTCCGGTAACTGGCTGTTTTAATAACAATTGATCGCGGGGAACGTGTATACAACTGTTTGGGGCTGGTGGTCAGGAGGACAACACACAGTGGCTATGGCCAAAGCAACCCTTGGCTATATCACACTTTGATGCAGTTTGCGACTCGGGTGTCTAAGGACCAACAATAAAATGTGTTCCTTTACAGCTGCATACAATTATTATCTGACACCCATACGTAAATTTGAAAGACTTAGTTGACTGAAATTTCTCTCAATGGTATCTTTCCAATATACCTTGACTATTATGTTCCTCGAAGGCCTGACAGTTACCTGCTCACTGAATCTTGCCTTAAATGGAACCTGTCACCAGCCATATCACCCACAAACTCCACACAGAACCTTAAAGCTCAGTGTGTCTTCCATAGGTGGTTTTATATAGTTATTTGATGCCACCATTCTCCTAAAAAGCACTTTTATTCACGAAAAATAAAGTCAAGGTGGCCGTGACCCTGTGTCAAGCTACCCCACCTGCTATTGTGTCCTCACACTCCTAACCTACACAGCAATGTAAAGTGGTGCCCAATTCTCACACATTCACAGTGTGCCTGAGTGTCTAATGCCGGCCTTGTGTGTCCCCAGTTGGGTTCAAAGGCCTACTGCGAATGCTCTAAGGCACATAGCATGAGCTATCAGCAGCTAGCCGACCATGTTTATCTACGATGTACAGATGCACGTCGGAACATGGCTGGTTACCTGATGAATGCTCCCACTACGTGTCTTGGTGCCCTGCACATGTGTGAGAACTCGGCACCAGAAAAGGATGTGTAGTGAGCTGGGTTGGAGAAGACGAGAGGAGGTGGGAGTAAGCCATCAAGTAACTATATAAATCCATCAATGGAAGACATGAAGAGTGAGTTATGAGTTACTGTGTGGGTTTTATGGGGGGTATGGCTGGTGACAGGTTCCCTTTATAATTAGGTCCTCTTAGCTCTGTGAACCAGGAGTGCCAAACATCCATCATGCAGGGGCCCAGCGGGAAACTGACATGAACATGATAATATGTATGGATGGATGCTGTTAAATACTGTATGGAAGTATTTAAAGCAGGATCATGGCAAATGTATAATAATCCGTGTTGACCCCTGTTGGCATCCCAACCCTCTATTAGCTGGGCATTGGACTATAGCAATGATTTACTTTACCTTCAATGCTTTATGCTTTACATCTGCTTAGTATGTAACTCATACACAACTAGATACATGTAGAGAGCTGATGATCTCTGTTGGCAGAAACCCGATCTGGGCACATTCCCTAAATATAAAGCAGCCAGACTGGCAACCTACATGACGTGCCAGCATAGAAAACACCCAGAACCTGTGAGCATCTACTGTGTACCAAGCTTTAGAAACCATCAATTTATTTGGTGCTGTGAAACTTAACACACATTTAAAGGAAACCTACCATAAGGAACCTACTATCAGAAGTAAATGTGATAGTAGATTCCTTCTTCCTGTCTCTGCCCTAATCTGTAATTTAACAATCCTGGAACCTAATCTAATTTATTAAAAACTTCATTTAAGTGATATGTAAATTAACTGCAGAGGCTACTGGGGATTGGAGTAGCTCCCAGTGCTCGGCTAGGCTAGTACACGCCCCAGTAGCCTCTGCACCTAATTAACATATTTCTAAAATAACATTTTTAACATGTTAAGTTAAATTCCAGGATCATTAAATCACAGATTAGGGCAGAGGCAGCAGGAGGAATCTATAGTAGATTCCTCATGGTAGGTTTCCTTTAAGAGTAAAAACACAAAGCAGCAAGTCGGCAATCTAGAGATGTTTAGCTTTACAATAAGTGAACAGAATATTTCTTTATAATAGTATTTCCATGAAATAGAACAAGAACCCTCTCCTTACATTGTTTGCTGCTTCTATTCTCCAGTTTAACATTTGACTAGTGAATTCCAGTGCTTTTAGCGACGTTCTAAGAACATAAGCCATTTTGTTTGATCGATTGTTAATTATTCGGATACATTTCGGGAGTCCTCTCTTATCCAAGATCTTTTGAGATTACAATTGGAGGTTGTGAATAACAGGCGCCATGTTCACAAAAAGCTGCTGATTGCCGTGGCTGGTGCTGGCACAGTTACCATGTGTTTTTATGCTACGCGGTATTAGACTTTTAGATGTCAAGGACAAGTAGTGAGATTATATGAATAAAACTCGACTACGAAAGGCAGAGATTTGCCAACGAAAAATAAAAGTAAAAAAAAAAAAGAGCAACTTAGACAGGATTACGCCGCGCAGCTGTTTCTGACACTGAAATCATCCGCTGTTTATTAGTTATTAAAATTTGGCAAAGGTCAATTATGCAAATATGCAAAAAATGTGTCTCTGTAGTACATGAGCCTTTTGTGCCAGTCTCACCTCAAAGACATCAAAGACATTTTTTTTTTCACTGCAAGAAGGACATAAAAGGTTTGGGGAAAAAAATAAAGAAAATTGTCATTTGCTATTGAATGATCCAGAAGGTTCTGTGCGCAGAAGGGAAATAGGAAATAATCCCCCTTTGTGTAGTCTTTCACTTAAAGGCTGCGGACACCTTTGTGCATAAAAATCAATAAATGTATATGTTATAAATATATATCTAGTTTCTATAGTAACAAAAAAAGTTATGTTTTTTTTTGCTTTGAATTTTCTGTTCAATGTATTCAGTCATTCTGGTTTTCAACCTCTTCTATATTTAAACCTTTGGCTCTGGGGGTATACCATAGCGGCGGTCATATGTTAGCTTCTCTGATTTGATTTCTCATGGATATTCAGCTTAGCTTTCCCTGCTTTTCATAGCCATGCTCACACCACTGTACAGTTGGTAAATGTGAATTATACAATCCCCTTGTGAGCTACAGGGTTTTATATTCCACTACGCTATGTTGTAGATGATCTTCCTCCATGCTGTGCTGTAAACTTCTGTAAGCAATATTTCCAGCTAGCTTTAAGATGCTGGGGAAGATTCTCCCCTATACAGTTCTGTGATACTCCACAACACTGTGCTATAAGCTGTTGTAGATGATCTTTCCCCCTACACTGCTGTAATCTGCAGATTTACATCCCCCCCCATACTATGCTGTGATCTGCTGTAGATGATCCTCCACAACACTATGCTATAAACTGTTGTAAATGATCTTCCCCCCTACACTGTGCTGCAATCTGCAGTAGATTTACAATCCCCCATTCTGTGCTGGGATCTGCTGGGGCAGTCTTTTCCCCCCATAAGAGGCGTGACCAAACAGAAAATAACCAGTGTTGCGGTGCAGCAAACTAAAACAACTAATCAGAGTTTCAAAGTAGGATTTGCCAGTCGTATACTGCACCAGATTAATCATCTAGCATCAGACACAATAGTTAATCTGGCGCATCTCCCCCAATCTTCCCCCATGAGGTGCTGTGATCTGCTGTAGATGATCCTCCGCACCCCAACACTATGCCATGAGCTGTCATAGATGATCTTCCCCCTACACTGCTGTAGACCATCTTTCTCCCATGCTGTGTTGTGATTTGCTGTAGATGATCCTCCTCAACGCTGTGCTATGAGCTGCTGTAGATGATCTTCTCTCTACACTGTGCTGCAATCTGCAGCAGATTTACATCCCCTGATTCTGTACCTTGATCTGCTGTAGAAGTCGTTCTCCCAAGCTATGCTTCTGTTGTGGAGTAGACAATCTTTCCACCATGATGTGTGGTGATTTGCTGTAGACAATTTTCTGCATGCTATGCTGTTATCTGCTGTTGATGATCTTTCCCTATGCTGTGCTGTGATCTGCTGTAGATGATTTCCCTATTACTCCACATTGTTAACTTCTGTTATTGATACTCCTGTACAAATCTGCTGTATACAACCTTTCCAACATGCTATGTTGTGGTCTGCTGTAGACAATCTTTCCTCCATGCTGTTCTGTGAGCTGTTGTAGATGATCTTCCCTCCATTTTGCTTGGAGGGAAGATCTTGGAGGGAAGAAATAGATGATACTTCCCTTTGCACTACATAGTTACCTGCTGTAGACAATATTTCCTCTTATAACTACTCCCTCTCTAGATACCCAAATTCACAAAAACAGGTCCATGTACGTTATCATTTGATAAAAAGCCGTGGACTGTGATACGTTGTAAAAAGCATTGAAATAAATAGGATTGCAATGCATTTATTAAAAATAAATATACATACAACATGTATGCATACAGCATCATCATATAACTTATATACGGTTCTTCATAGCTCCTAATTATATATAAGCCAATTAACACATGCTGATTAAAAAATGTAATTAATATAAAATGCACTTTATTATAAGGCAAAAAATTATATAGTAGAAAATTAGTATAAATTAGTATAAATTATACGTATTCAGCACACAAAAATGTTAATTAGACATAAATTTATGTCAATCCACCGAGTTATTAAAATCCAACCACACAGTAAATACCTTCAGCATTGGAGTTGATTATTTTGGTTAATTAGTAAATGTGTGTTATATATTATAAATCATTAAATCTTTTATTTGAATTAGTCTAGTATTATTTTGAATGTATTTATTCCAATTTATTGTGCTGTTTCCAGCCTGTGAGATGCTGTGGACACTACATTATGACTTGGCCTTAAGCTGATGATCTTCTCCTATACAATTGGCTGATCTATTCAGTATTTGTGTTCCGGAGTAGGATTGAGTCTAAGGTTTTGTTCAACATTTGCCTTGGAAGATTGTAGATTCCTTAAAAACTAAACTAAACTAAAACTTTATCTACACAAATGCGGGTCCTATTATGAATTTGGACAGTCTCCATGGTAGTCAATGAGGTCTGTTGGAGCAGAATAATAAAAATCAGTTGATTTTCTGATGGATTTAGTACTTAAAAAATTGGGGGCTAACCCCTTCTTTCTTTAAAGGTATAGTCTGTAGTAGTCTGTAGGGTGCCCCCTATTATACTACTGGCCTCTCGGGTAGGGTTTGAAATGTCCTTTTTAGAATTCTCTCTTTTATGTGAAATATTTTCTATATATGAAAGTGAGCTGAGAAGAGTCATATTTTACCTGAGATGAGTCAAGTTAAGAGGCTGTAGGGAGAGCCACTTTAGACATCTATATATTTGGTTCTACAGTATGAAAGTTGAAATCCCAATTTAACTTTCATCCACCATAAGAATGTTTCTAGATACTATGAAGCTGAACATCTGAAGTGACTCTTTCCCTGCAGCCTCTAAACTTGACTTATCGGTGGCAAACTATAACTTTTCTTGCACATGACTTTGGAGGTGGTTTTTTAATAGGTAAACACAGGGCTGGATTAAAGGTGGTGGAAGGGCCCCTGAGCTAAAAGCTGGTGGGGGCACCAAATGAATTATTTTGATTTAAAATAAATACTAAAAGTAAAAATAATAGTTCTACAGACTTTTTCAGAGAAGAAGGCTGCCACAGATCCTCTTCATACATACCTCAGTTGCTGAACAATCTTTTAATAGACACCTGAGCTGATGCAGAACAGGATAATGCACACATCAGCTGCTGAAGAACCTCACAATATACACCTCAGCAGCAGGACCTCATAGTACACACCTCAGCTGCTGCACAACCTCACAATATACACCTCAGCTGATGCACAACCTCACAATACACACCTTAGATGCTACACAACCTCATAATATACACTGTGGCTGCAGAACCCCATAATGCACACCCAGCTGCTGCAGAACCTCTTAAATCTCCACTTTCTTTAACACCCCCCCAAGAACATACTTCTGTGTCTTCCATCATACACATGTAGCATTATCCCTTCACACCTCTGCTGCTCTCACCCTGAGGTCACTGACAGCTCCTATTCTCACTGTTATGTCCAGAGCTTGAAATACATAATGGAGGACCCAGACCCAGATAGTACAAGGAGTATTTTATTCCATGTAAAACAGCATGGATGGTAGCAGCTCTCCCTCCCGCTAACTGGTGGGGGCCCTGGGGCTCACGCCCCAAGTACTATCCCTATATTTAAGGCCTAGGTAAACAGGTGAGATTTCCCATAAAAGTGAAATTCTAGAAAGGACTTTTCATCCCCTAACTGAGGAAGACTAGTAGTTTAATGGGATAAAATCCGGTGACAGGTTCCCTTTAAGTACAACATTTTTGGGATGTTACTATCATGTCTGTAGACACATCTGTATTGGGAAAATAAATTCACACTGTGCAGTTGTATTTGAAGTCACAAAATTTTCTTTTATGAGACAAGCTACATTAAAACCCAGGAAAGATGGGTATAGTTATAAGGTATTAGCATGCGGCGACAGGGCTTCTTTCTCCCTGTGGAAGAACTGATTTTTATGAGTGGAAATTTCAATGGAACAGCTATTTTACTACCCAAATGTAATTCTTATAGGTGAACACACATATTAAAAATATAACACACAAAATAAGGGAAAAACTATTCTGACCACTTCGAAACCTGGTGACTAGACATTCAGCAAGAGATTTTGTAAATGTCTTTTACCGTGCACTGCTCGTTCCACCACACTGTATTTACCGTATATACTCGTGTATAAGACGAGGTTTTCAGCACAAAAAATGCGCTGAAAAACCTCACCTCGGCTCATACACGAGTCAATAAAAAAAAAACTTATATACTCACCTTCCGCTGTAACAGCCGGCAGAACCGCAGCCATGTTATCTGCCGTCCGGCGCAAACTATGATGCGGCCCCTGGTGATGTCATAGTATGTGCTGGTTGGCAGATAGCATGGCCGTTTTGCTGCCGGCTGTTACAGCCGAAAGAAGAAAGAAGAGGAGCTGTGACGAACATTGGGGACACAGGAAGGTGAGTATGTCAGTTTATTTTTTTATGCGGGCTGGCTATATACTAAAGGGGGATGGCTGTAGAGTAAAGGGGGCTGGCTTTAGCTATATACTACTGAGGCTAGCTGGCTATATACTACAGGGGGCTGGAAGGCTATATACTAATACATGGGCTGGCTGGCTATATACTACAGGGGGCTGGCTATATACTACAGGGGGCTGGCAAGCTATATACTACTGGGGGCTGGTAGGCTATATACTACAGGGGGCTTGCTGGCTATATACTAAAGGGGGCTGGCAGGCTATATACTACAGGGGGCTGGCAGGCTATATACTACAGGGGCTGGCAGGCTATATACTACTGGAGGCTGGCTATATACTACAAGGGACTTGCTGGCTATATACTGAGAGGCTGTGACCAATGCATTTCCTGCCCTCGGCTTATACTCGAGTCAATAGGTTTTCCCAGATTTCTGTGTTAAAATTAGGGGCCTCGGTTTATACTTGGGTAGGCTTATATACGGTATGCGTGATAAAAACACATAAAAGGGGCATTCCGGATTTTATGATGTAACTTATTTGATTAGTGAATAGGTTATCATACACTTTTCTAATATACAGGCAGTCCCCTACTTAAGGACACCCGACTTATAGACAACCCATAGTTACAGACAGACCCCTCTGACCTCTGGTGAAGCTTTCTAAATGCTTTACTATAGTCCCAGACTGCAATAATCAGCTGTAAGGTGTCTGTAATGAAGCTTTATTGATAATCCTTGGTTCCATTACAGCAAAAAATGTTCAAACACCAATTGTCACTGGGGTAAAAATTTTTTTGTCTGGATCTACAATTATAAAATATACTGTTTCGACTTACATACAAATTCAACTTAAGAACAAACCTCCGGACCCTATCTTGTACGTAACCCGGGGACTGCCTGTATAGCTATTTTAAATTTTCCTCACACATACCAAATATTGGTATGGCCCATTTTTTTGTCTTGTGAAATAGATTCCTAGGAGAACGGATTGTGACTAAACATGATGTCTTGTGATCGTCACCATTTTTATGTGACTTCTTTACATTCTGTTACTTTTCCCTGGTCATCCCACCATAATGCATCTATGTAGCAGGCAGAACACTTTAAGGGCCATTCCTGTTTTCAGTAATTTGATTTAATTCTTATTTATTTTTATAGAAACTATTAGAAACTTTATATATTATGTATAGACAGGCAACCATGTCACACATCCTCAAGATACAAGCAGCCCTGCTGCACATCACCTAGAGATACACCTCATCAAGAGACAGGCAGCCAAGTTACACATCATCAAGAGAAAAGCAAAAATGTTACACATCACTATGAGACAAGCAGCCATTTTAAACATCACATAGAAACAGGCAGCCATTGTACACATCATCAAGAGACATGGGGAAAGTTATTATTAAGTTTCTGAGGTAAAACTGTTATAGTTGCCCATGGAAACCAATCAGAGGCGAGCCTTAATTTTATAAACAGCTGTAGGAAAATGAAAGCTGAGCTCTGATTGGTTGTCACAGGCAACTATAACAGTTCTGCTCTAAGAGACTTATGATGAATCTTCCCCATGCATGAAGCCATGTTACACATTACCTAGTGACATGTAACCATGTTACATATCAACTAAAGACAAGCATATGTGTTGCACATAATCAAAGGATATGCAGCCATGTTATACATTACCTAGAGACAGGCAGCCATTTTATACATTACCTAGAGACAGGCAGCCATGTTATACATAACCTAGAGACAGGCAGCCATTTTATACATTACCTAGAGACAGGCAGCCATGTTATACATTACCTAGAGACAGGCAGCCATTTTATACATTACCTAGAGACAGGCAGCCATGTTATACATAACCTAGAGACAGGCAGCCATGTTACACATTATCAAGAGACAAACAGAGGGTTTATACATCAAATAGCAACAGACAACAATTTTTACATCACATGGAGACAGGCAGTGATGTTACCCATCACCTACAGAGAAGCAGCCATCTTACAAAGAGAAAGGCAGCCATGTTATATATCACCTAGAGATAGGAAGTCATGTTACACATTACCTATGGGGAGGAAGCACTGCTACACATTATTTAGGGACAGGCAACCATAATACAAATAACTGCATATCATCTAGAGACGGACATCCAGATCACACATCATTTAGAGGAACATAGTCGTGATACACATCAACTAGAGACAGACAACCATTTCAACATCACATGGGTGGCGGAACCGGGCTTCCCGACTTCTTCAGCAATTATAAGGCAGTAATAGCAACTTACATCCTGGACATCTTCCATAAGCGCTCCTCAAAACTCTGGGTGAAGATGGAACAAGACTATAATCCCATACAAGAATTGGGAGCATTCAGGTGGTCTAAGCTACCCCCCAACACAACCTCTCTCCACTTTTGACTCTCCTCCCGACTTTGTGGCGTAAATTTGCTCGCACCCTGGGGCTAATAAAGATCCCAGGCCCACTCATCCCACTATTGGGGAACCCCGACATTGCAGGACTCTACATATTGCCATATACAAACTCCCATCAACTACCCAGACTGAGGGACATCACAACAGACACAAAAGTCCAGCCTCAGATTGAGGTGACAACCCTACTTGGTGTATCATCAACCAGATGGCTCCTATACTTCCAAGTTCACACCTACGTTTCCTCGCTGGGAATGCTAGATTGCCTACTGACTAACTCCACATTTTGCCTCTCTCTTTCCGCTCCTTCTCATGCGATCTCCTTGATTTATTCTATATTGACACAGGTGGATATGGTGGACTCCCGGCCTGGATGTGCAAATGCCTGGGAGGGGGAACTTAACAAATCATTTACCCCTGCAAAATGGCACAAGGCGCTGATTTTGACTCATAAACCATCAATCTCATGTCGCATGCAGGACTTAAATTATAAAATTGTGACCCAATGGTACAGAACACCAGTAAAATTGCATAAAATGTTCCCATCCATCCTGGACACTTGCTGGCATTGTGGCAATGGAGTGGGGTCTATGCTTCACATATGGTGGGAATATAGACCTATACAGAACCTCTGACGGGCCATCTTTGATCTCTATAATAACATCCTCAGGGAACCATTGTAAAATACAAAAAAAAAAAGCCTACTGCGCCACTTTCTTATGGCCTTGTGGCAAATAATCCCAAGACTATGGAAATCAATTGAAACACCTACCAGATTGCAATAGATAGAGACATTAGACTCAATCAGACACATGGAGGAGCTAAAGGCAAGTGATGAGGGCAGATATGAACAATTCCATACCATATGGTCCACTTGGATTGATCACCAGCCTATCCCCGCCCTATGAGATTGGCTGTCTGCAGGCGCCGACCTACAGAGGCAGGAAGCATGTTCATTACCCACTCCCCCTTCCTCCCTTTACAGCTCCCCATTTTCCCCTGCTCCTACCTATACTCCATCACCCTCCTGTCGTGTCTCTTATTCGTGAAACACCCTTACATTTTTTTTCTCTTTATACTATCTTTAACAGGTTAAACTGTTGTTTTGATATTTTTATGCTTATCCATTGTTCCAAATGTGATGTTTACTACTCTCTAATTACGCATAATCAGACTTCTGTACACACACATTTTCAAATGTTGCAGGATATGTATACCATATGCCGTAACCCAATTCAACAAATAATAAAGTTTGATGTTGAACCATAAACATCACATAGAGGCAGTCAGCCATGTTAACCATCACCTACAGAGAAGCAGCCAAATTACACATCACCTATAGAAGGCCAACATTGTTACACATCTCCAAAAAAAGGCAGCCATATTACAAATTAACTTGATTCCGGCAGCGATGTTCCATATCATCTAGATATAGGCAGTCATGTTACACATTGGCCCACATTTATTAAACTTTGCACTGAAAAGGACGTGCACCACAAAAAAGAAGGTGAACTCTGTTGGACCTGTGTAAGGAAGCGACACATTCATGATTTCTGCTGCACAATCTTAGTGAATCACCACACACAGTTTTATACACGGAAATAGCACTATTAGTGCATTTTACCACTTTCTAATATATACTCGAGTATAAGCCTAGTTTGTGCTGAAAACCCAAACTCGGCTTATACTCGAGTAAAAAAAAATATATCAAAACTCACCTTTCCAGCTTCCCCCGCTGCTGGCTATATACTGGGGCAGGGGGCTGGCTATATATTGGGGGATATGGGCTGGCAGGCTATATACTGGGGGCAGGTGCTGGCTATATACTATGGGGCAGGGTCCGGCAGGCTATATAATGGGGAGTCTGTGACCAATGCATTTCCCACACTCGGCTTATACTCGAGTCAATAGGTTTTCCCAGGTTTTTGTGGTAAAATTAGGGGCCTCGACTTATACTTGGGTCGGCTTATACTCGAGTATATATACGGTAAATGTGCCCCATGGTGTCATTTACCAGCCTTTTGGTAAGGGGTAATTCTCTGGAGGACAAAATATAATATTTGTGTGCAAGGAAGAGGTTAAAAGTCATCCTCTTGTGTTTTTAAAAGAAATGTATTACTATTTTCCATTTTAACAACCATTACTCTCAAAAGAAGTAAAACAACCTCCGAATTACCATTTATTGCCCATTTCTTCCATGTGGAGACGGGCTATTTGCATATTTTTCCCATGAAGCATTGCCCCGGGTTTCTCTAGCTTCCTGCTGATTCTCCCTAAGGAAAGTCAGTATTCCAGTGAGGTTCATCCAGATCGTCAGCTGTCAAAAAAGTAAGAGCTAATCCCTCAAGAGGGGATTAGGTTGGAATAAATGAAATGATGATTTGAACCTAAAGACATGTATTTACGGCAAGAGGTTTAACTTAAAATTCCAAGGCTCAAGGCTAAAATATGCAATAGGACAAAAAAAAAGTACCATGTACCATTTTTAATATTGGTGTCTTCTCATACACCAGAGGGGCATTAGGGTCAACTCGGGCAACATGTGGCAGGTATTGACACCCCCTATAGCTACACTTCAGTTGGAAAAAAGATCAATATAACTAAGCTAAAGGTTATCTACTCACTGTGTTATTTTCTTCATAGCTACTCATAACAACAGACGAGGGTGACTGATGCCAACTCTCGCCAACTCCTTTCGCTGATGCCAAAAACACCAACGAGATATTTAAAACCTGCAGTGTGAACATGTGATGACGGCGAAGAGAAGAAACCAGTAGAGAGGATAATAGATATGCTGAGATCTGTTCCTCCGTCACTCCTTTAGTATGGACTTACATAAGTATCTATGTATGTATTTAGAATTTATTGGGATAGTTTTTATCATGAACGTGATTTTTTTTCAAGAACATGAATATTCCCCACTGTTCACATGGAATTTAATTTTAGCCCCCAATCCAATGGGGAGTCCATGGCTGGAGCAGACAACCAATTTGATATCGAAGACCGGTTGATATAAGTCATCAATATCTTGACCCTTTAATTGTGGAGAGAAACTTCTTCTATTAGAGAACTCTACTGAATATATAAAGCTAAAGCCCCAGAAATCCGTTGTTTTGGACAGTTGCCCAACATCAGTAATAATAACAGGCAATGGAGCTAAAAAGTACAGCTACATTCTCTATATCGTGGTGGGCACCGGGAACTGCAGCTGAGCTCGGAATCAAATATCAGCTACAGTGCCCTGGTCTGGCCACTATACAGAAAATGGAGCTGTAACTCTGGATCAGTTTCTTGTTACTATCCCTGTGTGAGGAGGTTGCTGTTAACAGGTACAGTATCTTGATCGTTTGATCCCAACCAATTTGATATCAATGACCGTTTGATATCTTTATACCATCGAGAGGCCCTTCAAAGAAATATAGATTCTAGAAAACCCTACTAAATCTACAAAGATATCTAAATCTACGACTATACAAAGCCTTCACAAACAGTCCTGTCTATAGAGGATGTAGAGGGGAGCAGTGGGCACGTTATATACTACTGTATGGTGCTGTTCTCTCTTAGGCTCAGTGTTTCAAATGAAAATAATCTATAATACAGCATCTAATAGAAGCGGCCACAACAAAACCTCAGTATGCGAATGTGTGAAAGCGGAGCCATGTGGAGGTCGATTACTGCTGTGCACAGCTCGGGAGCCATAATGTGGTCTTACTTTTGAATAACCCTTTTATATCTCATGGTTCTCTTTTTATTGATTGACATCTTTTATATTATTTTAATGATATCTCACTATTTTCTAGAGGTTTACTATGACTTTCATAAAAGCTAACTGATATATGTTTCCCTGGGCAATAGGACCACGGGGACCACTGATACCTTACACAAACAACTGTGCTAGATGTCAAACCTGAAGGCAACTTGTCTATTTTTTTCTTTATAATCAATAAGTAATAAAGTTAAAAATAAAAAAAACATTCTTCTTAAATTCTCTCTTGAGGATTTGCTTGCAGATATAGTTTAACGCCGATTGCATCAGAGATCATCGGAGGAACGGGTTAACCATACAAACTTAATACCACAAAAGTGTCTAATACCTCAAACTAATACGTATAAAAAAATTTACCAGGCACCAAAAATTACAAAACACTCCTGGTAAAGCTTCTGGAATATTATAGTCCTACCTCAGATGCTCGGAGATTATGATAATATCTGAAATATGGAACTTAATGTTCAGCCCTTGGCACAGTAAAAGCTAAGGAAAAGTATAAAATGATCCAAGTTTTACGATTCTAAAAACACATAAAACCAAAGTCGAGCAAAAACACCTTCTCATGCTCAACTATAGAACAGAAAAAAATGACCTTTTCGGCAACATGCAACAATTCTACCATTTATAAAAGTCTTAATTAGAACTTGTACAAATAAAAAGTACTGTATGTCGTATCTGTTATCTTCACGATTCAACACAATATTATTTCTAATTACAGATCTGAAGGAAGTGTTAATAGAAGTGACCCAGAAGAAGTTATGGTCAGGGAAACCATCCCCATAAATCATAATAACATTTCTTGTGAATGTTTTAATAGTCTTGAGATGATGGGTGACATTCTTTATTATGAGTAGATTGGTGCAATCCAAGGAAGCCCTTTAGGCCCCTCAAGGTGTTATTGTCTTTGCTCTAAGGTCCTCGTTAAAGGAATTCAAGGAAAATATAACTATAGGAAAGATGTTGAAGACTGAGTTACGTTGCTTGGCTAATGGGTTGGCGATACACTTACGCAACCTTTGTTAAGTTTGTCTAGGAGGACCATTCTCATGACTGGCTGAGGTCCTGGTGGTCATACAACTGTGATCTTTCACTTATCCGCTATCCTGAAGAGAAGGGATACATTCTTCTTTTTGAAAAAACTTAGAGAGGTGTCCAGTGGTTGAAAATCATGGCTGCTTTCTTCCAGTAATGCTGCTTCCACAGTGTGTGCCGGTATTGCAGCTCAGCTGTATAGACATGAATTGAGTTTAGTTACAATACCACACACCGCAAAGGGTCAGTAGAGGAGTTGCTTTTGGAAGGAAGCAGCCATGTTTTTCAACCTCCTGACAACCCCTTTAAATGAAACCTACCATCAGGAATCTACCGATTCAGGTAGATCTGTTGGTAGGTTCCTCCTACCGTCCTTAGCCCCAAACTTTCTTTCGTTTATCCTCTTATATTAGCAAAACTAACATAAACTTTATCTTATTAATATGTAAGTTATCAGCAGTGGATATTTGGGCACGGAGTAGCCTGTGGGAGGAAAGGCTAATCCATGCCCCAGTAACCTTGTCCAAGACATGCTCCCCACTTTGCTTGTAGTTGCGATGTCGGCTTCTCAGAAGCTCCTGCTTTAGGTGTGTGCACTCTTAGCGTACCATCTAAAGCACCTTGACTACTTCTTGTGTGCAAGTAGGTAGGACAGCAGAGGCTACTGGGGCGTGGAGTTTCAGTTGGTCCCACAGTCTAGAAAAGCTACTCCGACCACCCAGTGCTTCTGACAATAATTAGCATATTAGTAATATAAAGTTTATCAGGTTTGCTTATATACAAGGATTAGGGAAAGATAGTTTAGTACTAAGGATGGAAGAGGATTCTACATTGTGACTTTTTGACCATCGGTTTGTGCAATCGTTTTCTGCAACTTGAGGTTTTTCAACTCTCCCGACACTGTCTGAAAAAGGTATACAGCATCATTATGCACAGCTAAAATATTCCATTATTTGAACAATACAAAATCCACACATTATAGCTATATGGTAGGGAGGCACTCACTGTATGGGTCACAAATAAAATCCAGCAGCTAAAACATTGAAAGATTGAAGGTCAAAAACAACACAAAGTATAGAGCAAACAATCAGACCAAGTAACATAAGGAAACACAATATATCATGATAGATGCAGGCACCAGGCACATATAGATTTACCATGATTGACTGCAGCTGTCATGTGTGCATGTAAATCACTACAGCACAGGACACAGAAACTGGTGGGGACCAAAGGGTTATGAGTAGAGATGAGCGAGCACTAAAATGCTCGGGTACTCGTTATTCGAGACAAACTTTTCCAGATGCTCGAGTGCTCGTCTCGAATAACGAGCCCCATTGAAGTCAATGGGAGACCCGAGCATTTTTCAAAGGGACCATGGTTCGGGAATAAAATGTGTTAATTAACTGAAAAAGAATGTCTTCTGATAAGTTAGCAGATGTATGCAAACATCTGCAATCTATTCTTCACTGTTCCGTGCGTATATTATCTCCCGACAAGTTAACAGATGTGAAGAACAGTGAAGAATAGAATAAAAACAGTGAACACAGGATGATTTAAGTGAAAAACCCAGTGAAGAATAGATTACAGATGTTCTGCACATCTGCTTACTTGTCGGGGTGATACGCTGTCCCGGGATCCGCTCCTCTTCTTCCACTGAAGTCTCCCCCGTGCTGCCCGATGTCTGTGTCCCCCGTGCTGCCCGATGTCTGTGTCCCCCGTGCTGCCCGATGTCTGTGTCCCCCGGGCTGCTGCCCGATGTCTGTGTCCCCCGGGCTGCTGCCCGATGTCTGTGTCCCCCGGGCTGCTGCCCGATGCCTGTGTCCCCCGGGCTGCTGCCCGATGTCTGTGTCCCCCGGGCTGCTGCCCGATGTCTGTGTCCCCCGGGCTGCTGCCCGATGCCTGTGTCCCCCGGGCTGCTGCCCGATGTCTGTGTCCCCCGGGCTGCTGCCCGATGTCTGTGTCCCCCGGGCTGCTGCCCGATGTCTGTGTCCCCCGTGCTGCCCGATGTCTGTGTCCCCCGGGCTGCTGCCCGATGTCTGTGTCCCCCGGGCTGCTGCCCGATGTCTGTGTCCCCCGGGCTGCTGCCCGATGTCTGTGTCCCCCGGGCTGCTGCCCGATGTCTGTGTCCCCCGGGCTGCTGCCCGATGTCTGTGTCCCCCGTGGTGCTGCCCGATGTCTGTGTCCCCGTGGTGCTGCCCGATGTCTGTCTCCCTGCTGCTTGATGTCTCCCTGATGCTTGATGTCTCCCTGCTGCCGTTCCGCGCGTATCTTCCGACAGGTAAGCAGATGTGCCGAACATCTGTAATCTATTCTTCACTGTGTTCTGCACTGTGTTTTTAACTTAAATGATCCTGTGTTCACTGTGTTCACTATTTTTGTTCTTCACTGTGTTTTTTTAATTAAATGCTCGATCTCGAGCAGGGGAAATACTCGTCCGAGCAACGAGCCGTTTCGAGTACCTTAATACTCGAACGAGCATCAAGCTCGGACGAGTATACTCGCTCATCTCTAGTTATGAGGAATTTTACACGTAGGTATTTGTTTTTCATTTTTAATTAACAGCATTTCTAGCACTTGCTCTAATTTTTTTTTTTAAATCCAAGAACCCACAAAGGGAGCTCTTAAAGGAAATGTACCACATGGGTGCAGTGCTTAAAAACCGAGCCCACTTACATGCTGTTGTGTGCCTCCAAAAACAGGATTCATTATTCGTTTTGCTTCTAATAGCTTGTTTTTTGAGAAAAATGTCTTTTAAAATTATGCAAATAAGCCTCAGGGGCTCCTGGCTAAGTCACAGAAGTGGCGCATGGGAATTTGACAGGGGCTCTTTGAAAGGGGAGGTAGGAGGCATACAAAAATACCGAATGGAGTCATGAATAATTAGCAGACGACAGAGCCAGAAGGGGCTTCTGTGACGTAGCCAGGAGTCCCTTAGACTCATTTGCATAATTTTAAAAGATTTTTTTTCTCTAGAACTAAGTTATTAGAAGCAAAAGGAAGAATGGATCCTGTTTCCACAATGATTGAAATCTTCCATAGGATTGAGGTTTAGAAAGAAAAAAACTGCTAAACTGGTGGACAGTCCTGCCCCCAAAGCACTGAGAAGCTTATTTGCATAAAGATTACTTTAATCGCCGGGAAATAAAAATTGTATTGGAAAGTTTATACAGTGTCATACACATTGCTGGTGTTACTTGTGAGGTGAATTAGGAGCTGGGAGACTCCCTTTAAATTATATCCAGGTAATCTCATATAAGTACTTGTCATTGCCAATGAGTTCAGGGCTTATCTCCTTCCAGATTAGGTGCCTTAGCCATTTGGCATGAGTAGAAATGTCCGGGCTGAGTCTGCCAAGTCTTGAGTAAGTTTCTTATAGAACTCTACGTAAGGTACAGCATGAGGCTGTCAAGCTGCCGCTTCCATCGTGATGTGCTCCCCGCAGGAGTGACAAGCTTACAGCCTGATTGCCATTACCAATTACATGCATTATTTGAAGACAATATTCAGAATTTTACATCTGACAATGCAGCCAAGATGCTGCCATAGGAACCAAGAAATAGAACATTAGAGCCTAGCCAATGGCAAGCGCTACACACCCTCTCACAGCCCCAAGAAAGATATAGAAAACCTTCACACGCAAGTGAGGATAACAGGAGATGGAGAAGAACATAGCAGTGAATGCGAACAAATAGTCATATAGAACAAGTAATAACTCACTTAGCACATGTAATACACTCTTAGAGTCATCCATAGTCATTGCTCTAGGCTGCCATTAATTGAAAGATTGTTTAAAGATAGTTTTCAGGTGAATTTTTTTTTTTATGATAACAAAAACCTAGACAAACAATAAAATCCAGCAAATTTTACATCGCTTAAATGTATATATGAATTGTTCCATCGTAGAGATTGATAGTTGATGGCTTTGCATCACACAGTTACAATGAAGATGATGACAATACAACCTCCGGACTATATAATTTACAGTCCTTTTGAGTTCTAAGAGAGAAAAGGATTTAGACACTGTCCTCCCAGCAGGCAGCAGATATAAGATGGTCGGTAACTGCTCATGTGATGCTGTGCTGATTCATTTAGACACTGTCCTTCCAACGGGCGGCAGATATAATATGGTCTGTAACTGCCCATGTAATGCTGTGCTGATTTAAGTACTGATTAATTTAGACACTGTCCTCCCAGCAGGCGGCAGATATAAGATGGTCTGTAACTGCTCATGTGATGCTGTGCTGATTCATTTAGACACTGTCCTTCCAACGGGCGGCAGATATAATATGGTCTGTAACTGCCCATGTAATGCTGTGCTGATTTAAGTACTGATTCATTTAGACACTGTCCTCCCAGCAGGCGGCAGATATAAGATGGTCTGTAACTGCTCATGTGATGCCGTGCTGATTCATTTAGACACTGTCCTTCCAACAGGCGGCAGATATAATATGGTCTGTAACTGCCCATGTGATGCTGTGCTGATTTAAGTGCTGATTCATTTAGACACTGTCCTTCCAACAGGCGGCAGATATAATATGGTCTGTAACTGCCCATGTGATGCTGTGCTGATTTAAGTGCTGATTCATTTAGACACTGTCCTTCCAGCAGGAGGCAGATATAATATGGTTTGTAATAGCGCATGTGATGCTATGCTGATTCATGTGCTGATTCATTAAGACACTATCCTCCCAGCAGGCTGATATGATTTGGTCTATGTATGTGATGCTGTTCTGATTCATTATAAGCCCAGAGATAGATAAATCTATCAGTTTGGTCTGAGCAGGTTGGTTGTGGGCTTGCAAGAAAATTCATTATGCCAGTCTTTATAAATTCCCTCCATTGTCTTCCACACTTCTATTATATACACTGTATTCAGATAAATTGTGCTGAGAAGGAAAAAATGTGCTTTTATTTTTTTGTGATTGTTATACATTTTCATGTAATTATCTAAATTATAATAATACTATAATATTACAGTTTTCACACTGATCATTGAGCACCATAATAGACTATCTATTAAAGGGACTATCGGATGAAAATATCACTTTTATAAAATGCCTATACTTCTACTATGTATAGAGATAACACAGGATCACACCATTGACAATAGGTGATGGTCATAGTTCACTCCTCCCCCTTCCTGCACAGGTCACAGAGCATGCCCACCACACTGTCCACACTACAGGCTGCTCTATAGGATATCTCAGATTCTTGTCAACAGCAACACAATGTACCTTATTTTCCGGACTACAAGACGCACTTTTTTGCAAGAAAAAATCTTCCTGAAAAGTGCTTGTGTCTTATAGACCGGAGGTCAGGAGGATCCAGCACTGCCAGACCCTCCAGACCTCTGTAAGGGAGATCGGGTAATGCCCTGATACAGAGCTGCTCCCGATCTCCCAGAGAGGAGCCTCCATACTGCTCTCACCTCTCCCCGATGTCCTACTGGTACAGGACCTGCGGTGATGTCAGAGTCATGTGACTGATCACATGCTTCTTACATCACCACAGGTCTCATACTGCCATGCTGCGCTGGGACAGGGTGAGAAGAAGAGGAAAGGGGGAAGTATGTGTGTGTATAGGTGAGCTGAGTGAGTGTGTATAGGTGAGCTGTGTGTGTGTGTATAGGTGAGCTGTGTGAGTGTGTATAGGTGAGCTGAGTGAGTGTGTATAGGTGAGCTGTGTGTGTGTGTGTGTGTGTATAGGTGAGCTGTGTGAGTGTGTATAGGTGAGCTGAGTGAGTGTGTATAGGTGAGCTGTGTGTGTGTGTGTATAGGTGAGCTGTGTGTGTATAGGTGAGCTGTGGGTGTATAGGTGAGCTGTGTGTGTATAGGTGAGCTGAGTGAGTGTGTATAGGTGAGCTGTGTGAGTGTGTATAGGTGAGCTGAGTGAGTGTGTATAGGTGAGCTGTGTGTGTATAGGTGAGCTGTGTGTGTATAGGTGAGCTGAGTGAGTGTGTATAGGTGAGCTGTGTGTGTGTGTAGGTGAGCTGTGTGTGTGTATAGGTGAGCTGAGTGAGTCTGTATAGGTGAGCTGTGTGTGTGTGTGTGTATAGGTGAGCTGTGTGTGTGTATAGGTGAGCTGAGTGAGTGTGTATAGGTGAGCTGTGTGTGTGTATAGGTGAGCTGAGTGAGTGTGTATAGGTGAGCTGAGTGAGTGTGTATAGGTGAGCCGAGTGTGTATGTGGATGGATGATGCAGAGCTGTGTGTGTATGTGGATGGATGATGCAGGGCTGAGTGTGTAAATGTATGTCTGTGTGCGCTGTGCTTTAGTGCGACCAACAGGGATATTTTAATTGGTGTAAAATATATTTTTCCTTGTTTTGGAAGCCTAAATCTGGGGTGCGTCCTATGGTAAGAAGCGTCTTATAATCCGAAAAATACGGTAGTTGACATATCAAAAATCCTACAACTAGATTAGAAAAAATAGGCTACTTATCAATTAGTTAAAAAAAAAGTGACCCAATACCTTTGGATGTGTGATAGCACCTCTAGTATAAAATGCTACAGACGTTGTGTCTCAGTTTAGCTGTTGTGGTATTTGACTGCTGTGAATAAATGTCTTGTTCTAGTAAATGGAAATTCATGAAAGTCCCATTCACACATTTCATTTTTTTCCACTGTGATTCTGAATTAGTTTCCGGGCGTGCTGTGGCTTTATGAAATTGCAGCATCCTCTAGGTGTAGAATTTGCCTTCATGAATTTAATCGAGTAATCAGAATTTAACCCCTTCAGGAGAGGGACAATTTAGTTTTTTTCGCATTTATGTTTTTCATTAGCCACGTTCTAAAAGCCATGTTTTCTTTAATTTGCAGTTTACAAATCTACGCAAGGGGATGTGGGGCAAATTAAAGGGCAGATTTACCCATAATGCAAACTATGCAATTGCTTGGATGTTTCAAGGTCAATAGGGTCCATTCTCCTTGTTAAAAAAAAATCCTTACTATCAGCTTTAAGCTGTATCGGCATCCAATACAGTTTACAGATATGGTATTATAGGAAGCAATGATTTTGCTATGAACATTCACCCACCAAGGGGCTGACCTTAGGTGTGGGGACAGCCGGATACCATTGGTATCTGTATGAATAGCTTGATGCAAGGCCAAGCGCCAGAGTCGGGTCTTGGGTGGCTTAGTCTAGGTGAAGAAGCCTCGTCCTCGCTGGTCAGGGACAGTTAGGAGATGCAACCTTCTTTACATTGCGACCTCCCCCTCGGGCACTCCCTGTGAACATGTGAAGGGATCCCTGCGCAGATAGTGAATGAGAGGCCCGTGATGTTAGTGGCAGCCAGGGATCACAAGTGGAGATAGGTCTGATGAACATATAACTCACAGTCTCATTATTCATCAGGCTACTAGCGCAGCAACAGAAAATAAGCAGAGGTAGAAGATTCTTCCTGCAGCTTTCCACCAGGCAGCTGATTGTTGGTTTGCAGTCTGGGTATAACTCACAGCCCTGGTCCTGTAGTTTCGGGCTGGATAAAAGCTTAGGCTGGTCTGATGGAGGGATAGCTCTCTTGAAGGAAACAGCAGTAGAATGCTGTCTGTTGCTGCAGACCTCCTCATGAAGAATCTAGTTGAATTCTACAGAACTGGACTGGACTGACCCAGAGCCCTTCAAGAATTACCCTTTTATAAACTTTAGCAGGAGGTCTTTGCAAGGTAGTGTGGGAAGGATAAACAGTTTTATATTTAATTGTAAACAGTGTAAATATTAACCCTTCTTTCACAGGCAGATCACAATGCATCTGCATTATCACAAATTGTTACTAGGTAGTAGCATAAAATAGGGGATTAGTGCACTGGCAATACATAAAATTACCAAGTTTTGCTTAATAGAGTTGGCCAGACTACATTAGCTTGCCAGGAGGCCAACTGGCACATGTTAGTTTCGTAATGCCCAGTCTTGCAGGCCATTACAGCAACTCTACTTTTCGAGAGTGGGCATTCCATAAGGGGGGACCCTCCAGACTTAAAATTGCTTTGGGCATCAGAAATACCAATCCGCCCTGCATATTCCATATACTATTTAATATCTTCTATGTACTAGAGTTTTCCTAATTAACTGCTTCTAGGGGAAAAATCACCAAACCAAACTCAGAAAAGGAACCTAACATGGACTGAAACGTCCTTCAATTTTGTTCCATATTATCCATTCTCTTATGGTTTGACATGTACAGGGATATTTGGATAAGGTTTAGGGAGGAACTAATTTAACACATAGGTTTACCTTAGATGAACCAAGTTCCTATATTATGGAGAAGGAATCATTTACATGAAATTTCTAATGTATACCTATTACCTGAATTACTCCCACTTGCAAAAAGTAGCGATTGGAAAGGAAGACTCATGAAATGTTGTAAAGAGAGAAACCCCCATAGACCATAGCACCGCTTCTTGAAGACACGCTATTCCTCAGCATTTATTCATCTCAAATTTGCATTTTGTTTGTTTCCTTACTCCCAGAATATAGAACACTGCATTATCCTCTCACATCATATCTGAGGAAAAACTAAAGCTAATCCTGATCTCCTGGTTTACTATTAGTATGTCCCACTGCAGTATAGTTGCTAACAGTCCCAAATTTGTAAGGATTGTTTAAAATTTTGGAAGCAATCCTGGTGAATTTGGCTTTTCTCATGGAATCATGGGAAATCGTTGGGCAGCAGAGTACTGGATGACCCTATGGTGGGCCTAAACAGAATGGGCTAAAGGGATAAAGCAGTGGGCAACCCAATTTCATAGTGTTGATGAAAAGTGGTCCACTGGAATCATTATGGAGTCGAAGAAGCCCAGGGCTCTGATTTAACAGTTTCATGAACACACCCAATATTGCCTGGTAAGTGAAGAGGATATTCTAGCACAGTGGTGGCTAACCTATGGCACGGGTGCTAGAGGGGGAATTTAGAGTCATCTCTGTGGGCACCCAGGCCATCACCCCAGCAAAGAGTTCACCGGACAAGGACTCCTCCTACAATCCAAGGAAGCCCAGGATGCGTCATGCTAAGTTTCAGGTTCTTGGCTTCCTAGCACTACCGGAGAAGGTCTCCAAAAGGTTCATCATCACTTCTCTAGCAGATAACTCTCATCAAATCTTTGAGGCATATATGGCATAAATGTTGCAGTTCTTTTCTCAAAAATTAACCTTCAATATATTTTACCCCAGAAATTATGACAGGATAATGGATCCCCCTCCAATATGTTGGTGATGATTAGGGGCTTTCATCAAGAATCGGTTACCTTATTCATAATGCACAAAGGTAGAGAAACAATAATGGAATATTATTCAACTTCTTTTTCTCATGCCCTTACACTGTTACTCTCTTTCAGCTGCACATTCAACATCCTGGATAAATGTTTTGCGAGAATGTAGGAAGCCTCTGCAGACACCTCTGTGGTTGGTTTATATCTTTTGCGAAAAAAAGGATCTGCTCTTAACAGTGGATTACCTTTTAGGTCAAACATGGCTAAAATAGGAAAACACGGGTCCTTCTCTCAACCACAAGATATCCCATAGCTCTCCATTGTTTCTGTAACTGAATTAGCAGTAGATTCAATTTACGCATTGTGATTAGCTTCCCTTCAGAAAGTGGGCAGGTCAGAGGAATACATATTGCGGTGCTTCAATAATTCTGTATCTCCTTTAAAACGCTATAGAAAACAGCAAAGACACCCATGTTCAACAGTTTCCGAAACCTTCTCAGAGAAGTAGAAATACAGTGGTTCTACATGTTCAGTAGTTTCCGAAACCTTCTCAGAGAAGTGGAAATATGGGGGTTCTTATCTCGGACATTAACTGCCGAGTCAGGAATAATCCTTTAAATTTCAACATACTCAATCATCACTTGGGATTCAGTTGGCTTTTTGTGAACATTATTTAAGGTGAACTTTTGCATCCCTTAATAGGTGGTCCTCTGCCAAATTCAGCCCCGTTGCAATTTCCTCTCTAAATCCCATGTAATCAATATTACTTTTTGGGGATCCCTACATAATCAGATAGGTGGAGTCAGGTGGAGTGCTCAGAACCACCATGTGACTGTAGAGAATGTAATTAACAAATAGGGAATATATACTGAAACTATGATTATCAGGATCGCTTCTGTCAAATGGGTGGTCCTGAACTGGAACTGACAACCTCTATTCCCCCATTTGATAGAAGAGATCCAAAATATTGACTTTGATGACTCTTAAATGGAGGGAGATAGAGAAATGCTGTTATCTGTAGTAGAATCAGTAAGGATTTTGGTTTCTACAGAATTAGTCTTCTAACTGATTTCGGTAAGCAGTGACAAAATGCTCTACTAACCCAAGATCCTTATTTTTGGGTTCTCATGTTATTTTTAATGACTACATCTGTAATATATTGCAGCCCAGGAAAGCCAATGTAAATGTAATTTTGTCTGCCTTTTTAATAAAAGAATGGAATTAGTCTGATGTCATACGAGTCAATCCCTTGAAGGTAATGTATCACGTAAAAATTTATTCAACTTCTCTAATTAATGAGGTAACTCAAGTGTTAGCAAATGTTTTATTGAAGACCCAATCGGTTTTAACCTCCTCTCAATCTTCTTCTTCAAGCTCACTTCTGATTCACGAGGGCACATGACAGAGGAGACGGAAATGGATTTTGGCATTTTACGTAACTGTCAGAGACTGTAGGGATTCTATGAATTATTACTGTAATCATCCTAACAATTTCAGATTGCGGCAAATGATGTGGCAGAATTAAATCTCGCGTTTCCTGCAAACACTCGTACTCTTTGGCTTCCTAGTCGACCCATGTATGAATCAGGCTTCTAGTACTGTTCCTGTCACACTGCATAAAATCTAACATTAGGAGCAGAACTGTAGCAAAAAATGATTATTAATGTAAAGGTACTGAATGTCGCGTGCAAAATGTATGCTATTACCTGGATTGGTTCAGTTCTGAATAGAACAGCTATACTAAGCTGGACTGACAGGTCCCATAAACCAACCTCTCCCAAGCTCATAGCTGTCAACCAATGCCAGGCTAGGAATCATTTGGTCCTGGGATGCGGAGGAGGTTGTGGCAGGAACGGCAGGTGACTCTAGGTTTGGGAGATATGAGGAACATTTGAGGAAAAAAGTTTCCATTCCTCTAATCCCTTTTGTGTTATAAAAATCATAACTTTTGCAATTTTGCAGCTTTGCTATGGTTTATTCTTTAGGTGACACATTGGGGCACATTTACTTACCTGTCCAAGGAGTTCACCCGAAGTGCATTGTTCCGACGATAATGCACTGTGCCGTGATTCACTAAGATTGTGCGCCCGATATCCTGCATGTGTTGCTTCCCTGCTCAGGTCCGCCGGAGTTCACCTTCTTCTTCCTGGTGCATGTAAGTGCTTAGCCTTGCAACACAATTTTAAAGTTAGGTTAGCTATTTATTAGAGATGAGCGAACATGCTCGTCCGAGCTTGATGCTCGGTCGAGCATTAGGGTACTCGAAACTGCTCGTTACTCGGACGAATACTTCGCCCGCTCGAGAAAATGGCAGCTCCCGCCGTTTTGCTTTTTGGCGGCCAGAAACAGAGCCAATCACAAGCCAGGAGACTCTGCACTCCACCCAGCATGACGTGGTACCCTTACACGTCGATAGCAGTGGTTGGCTGGCCAGATCAGGTGACCCTGGGATAGACTAGCCGCTGGCCGCGCTGCTCGGATCATTCTGTCTCTGGATGCCGCTAGGGAGAGAGCTGCTGCTGCTCAGGGAAAGCGTTAGGGTGTTCTATTAGCTTACTGTTAGGCGGGAGTGATTCTCAAAGAACCCAACAGCCCTTCTTAGGGCTACAATAACGTTCTACTTTTTTTATTTTAATTTGCATCTTTTACCATTTTGTGAGGAATTAGCAGGGGGACTTGCTACCGTTGTGTTTAGCTCTTAGTGGCACACATATCCATAGCAAAGACCGAAGTGGGAAAATTCAGTAGGGGTTGGATTTCTATTAGGCAATAACTCAGTGTCATCTCATCTGGCATAGTAGTGTGCTTCCTTTGATACTTGGCTAGAAAATAGCCATAGGAGAATACAAACAGCTTCTTGAAGCCTACAGTAGCGTTCTATATATTTGATTTCTGGTTGATCTGCTGGTGGCTGTAGTTTCTGCAGTGCATGTACTTGCCAATTCTGAGCAATTTGTAGTGAGACTTGCGACCGCTGTGTTCTGCGCTTAGTGGCGCACATATCCATAGCAAAGGCTGAAGTGGCAAAATTCAGTAGGGGTTGGATTTCTATTAGGCAATAACTCAGTGTCATCTCATC
This sequence comes from Engystomops pustulosus, assembly GCF_040894005.1. Lineage (NCBI taxonomy): Eukaryota > Metazoa > Chordata > Amphibia > Anura > Leptodactylidae > Engystomops > Engystomops pustulosus. The sequence continues at coordinate 156,772,915 of NC_092416.1, read as the reverse complement.
TGGCATAGTACTGTGCTTCCTTTGATACTTGGCTAGAAAATAGCCATAGGAGAATACAAACAGCTTCTTGAAGCCTACAGTAGCATTCTATATATTTGATTTCTGGTTGATCTGCTGGTGGCTGTAGTTTCTGCAGTGCATGTACTTGCCAATTCTGAGCAATTTGTAGTGAGACTTGCGACCGCTGTGTTCTGCGCTTAGTGGCGCACATATCCATAGCAAAGGCTGAAGTGGCAAAATTAAGTAGGGGTTGGATTTCTATTAGGCAATAACTCAGTGTCATCTCATCTGGCATAGTACTGTGCTTCCTTTGATACTTGGCTAGAAAATAGCCATAGGAGAATACAAACAGCTTCTTGAAGCCTACAGTAGCGTTCTATATATTTGATTTCTGGTTGATCTGCTGGTGGCTGTAGTTTCTGCAGTGCATGTACTTGCCAATTCTGAGCAATTTGTAGTGAGACTTGCGACCGCTGTGTTCTGCGCTTAGTGGCGCACATATCCATAGCAAAGGCCGAAGTGGCAAAATTCAGTAGGGGTTGGATTTCTATTAGGCAATAACTCAGTGTCATCTCATCTGGCATAGTACTGTGCTTCCTTTGATACTTGGCTAGAAAATAGCCATAGGAGAATACAAACAGCTTCTTGAAGCCTACAGTAGCGTTCTATATATTTGATTTCTGGTTGATCTGCTGGTGGCTGTAGTTTCTGCAGTGCATGTACTTGCCAATTCTGAGCAATTTGTAGTGGGACTTGCGACCGCTGTGTTCTGCGCTTAGTGGCGCACATATCCATAGCAAAGGCCGAAGTGGCAAAATTCAGTAGGGGTTGGATTTCTATTAGGCAATAACTCAGTGTCATCTCATCCGGCATAGTACTGTGCTTCCTTTGATACTTGGCTAGAAAATAGCCATAGGAGAATACAAACAGCTTCTTGATCTTGAAGCCTACAGTAGCGTTCTATATATTTGATTTCTGGTTGATCTGCTGGTGGCTGTAGTTTCTGCAGTGCATGTACTTGCCAATTCTGAGCAATTTGTAGTGGGACTTGCGGCCGCTGTGTTCTGCGCTTAGTGGCGCACATATCCATAGCAAAGGCCGAAGTGGCAAAATTCAGTAGGGGTTGGATTTCTATTAGGCAATAACTCAGTGTCATCTCATCCGGCATAGTACTGTGCTTCCTTTGATACTTGGCTAGAAAATAGCCATAGGAGAATACAAACAGCTTCTTGATCTTGAAGCCTACAGTAGCGTTCTATATATTTGATTTCTGGTTGATCTGCTGGTGGCTGTAGTTTCTGCAGTGCATGTACTTGCCAATTCTGAGCAATTTGTAGTGAGACTTGCGACCGCTGTGTTCTGCGCTTAGTGGCGCACATATCCATAGCAAAGGCCGAAGTGGCAAAATTCAGTAGGGGTTGGATTTCTATTAGGCAATAACTCAGTGTCATCTCATCCGGCATAGTACTGTGCTTCCTTTGATACTTGGCTAGAAAATAGCCATAGGAGAATACAAACAGCTTCTTGATCTTGAAGCCTACAGTAGCGTTCTATATATTTGATTTCTGGTTGATCTGCTGGTGGCTGTAGTTTCTGCAGTGCATGTACTTGCCAATTCTGAGCAATTTGTAGTGGGACTTGCGACCGCTGTGTTCTGCGCTTAGTGGCGCACATATCCATAGCAAAGGCCGAAGTGGCAAAATTCAGTAGGGGTTGGATTTCTATTAGGCAATAACTCAGTGTCATCTCATCTGGCATAGTACTGTGCTTCCTTTGATACTTGGCTAGAAAATAGCCATAGCAATAGGATAGCATTGTTTGGTTTTAAAAACTCAAAAAAAAACAAAAAACACAAAAAAAAAAAAAAAAACACAAAAAAAAACAAAAAAAAGTACAAAAAAAAATAAAGTTATAACTCTCATTTTAAAAATGTTTAACCCGAGGGCTAGGGGTAGAGGACGAGGGCGGGGACGTGGGCGTCCAACTACTGCAGGGGTCAGAGGCCGTGGTCCTGGGCGGGGTGAGACACCACCTGCTGATGAGGGAGCAGGGGAACGCCGCAGAGCTACACTCCCTAGGTTCATGTCTGAAGTTACTGGGACTCGTGGTAGAGCACTGTTGAGGCCAGAACAGTGCGAACAGGTGATGTCGTGGATTGCTGACAATGCTTCGAGCAATTTGTCCACCACCAGTCAGTCTTCCACGCAGTCCACCCATGTCACCGAAATCGCCACTCCTCCAGCTCCTGCACCTCAGCCTCCTCCCCCCCAGTCTGCCCCCTCCCAGGAAAATTTGGCATTTGAACCGGCATACTCTGAGGAACTGTTTTCTGGACCCTTCCCACAGTCACAAACCACTTGTCCGGTTGCTGCTGAGCAATTTTCCGATGCCCAGGTTTTCCACCAGTCACAGTCTGTGGGTGATGATGACCTTCTTGACGTAGTGGAAGTGTGTAAAGAGGTGTCCGACGATGAGGAGACACGGTTGTCAGACAGTGGGGAAGTTGTTGTCAGGGCAGGAAGTCCGAGGGGGGAGCAGACTGAGGGATCGGAGGATGATGAGGTGACAGACCCAAGCTGGGTTGAGAGGCCGGGTGAACACAGTGCTTCTGAGACGGAGGAGAGTCCTCGACCTGAACAGGTTGGAAGAGGCAGTGGTGGGGCCAGACGGAGAGGCAGGGCCAGAGCTGGTGCATCAGCGCCACTGTCAACTAGTGAAGCTCCCGTGGTGAGGGCTCTTGCGGCGAGGGCTAGATCTTCAGAAGTGTGGAGGTTCTTTAAGGAAACACCGGATGACCGACGGACTGTGGTGTGCAACATTTGCCAAACCAGGCTCAGCAGGGGTTCCACCACTACTAGCTTAACTACCACCAGTATGCGCAGGCATATGAATGCTAAGCACCCCACTCAGTGGCAACAAGCCCGTTCACCTCCGGCCGTGCACACCACTGCTCCTTCCCCTGTGTCAGCTGCTAGTCAGCCCCCTGCCCAGGACCCTGCCACAAAAACCCCATCGTCGCCTCCACGATCCTCCACAGCATCCACCAGCGTTCAGCTCTCCATACCCCAGACGCTGGAGCGGAAACGCAAATATAGTGCAACCCACCCGCACGCCCAAGCCCTTAATGTGCACATCTCCAGATTGCTTAGCCTGGAGATGCTGCCCTATAGGCTAGTAGAGACCGAGGCCTTTCGCAACCTCATGGCGGCGGCCGCCCCTCGGTATTCGGTCCCCAGCCGCCACTACTTTTCCCGATGTGCCGTCCCAGCCCTGCACCAGCACGTGTCAGACAACATCATCCGTGCCCTGACCAACGCCGTTTCTGACAAGGTCCACCTGACCACGGACACGTGGACGAGTGCTGCCGGGCAGGGCCACTATATATCGCTGACGGCACATTGGGTTAACTTGGTGGAGGCTGGGACCGAGTCTGACCCTGGGGCTGCTCATATACTGCCGACGCCGAGGATTGCGGGGCCTACCTCGGTCCAGGTGTTTCAGGCCTACTATGCCTCCTCCTCCTCCCACCCCTCCTCCACCTCCTCCTCCGAACTACCATCCGTGGGCACGGCGCCATCAGTCGGTAGCTCTAGGCACAGCAGCAGTGCCGTCGCTAAGCGACAGCAGGCGGTGCTCAAACTGCTGAGCCTAGGCGACAAAAGGCACACCGCCCAAGAGCTATTACAGGGCATCACGGCGCAGACTGATCTGTGGCTGGCACCGCTGAACCTCAAGCCGGGAATGGTTGTGTGTGACAACGGCCGTAACCTGGTGGCGGCTCTGCAACTCGGCAGACTGACACATGTGCCATGCCTGGCCCATGTGTTAAATCTGATAGTGCAGCGTTTCCTCAAGACATACCCCAATCTGTCTGATTTGCTCACGAAGGTGCGCCGCATCTGTGCGCATTTCAGGAAGTCCAGCCCAGATGCTGCCACTCTTAGGGCAGCGCAGCGCCGCCTCCAACTGCCCGCTCACCGACTGTTGTGCGACGTGCCCACGAGGTGGAATTCAACACTGACCATGTTATCCAGAGTTTACCAGCAGCGCAGAGCGATTGTAGACTGCCAGATGTCAACTTCCACCAGAACTGGTAGTCAGGTCAGTCAGCTTCCTCAAGTCTACAATGAGGAGTGGACGTGGATGTCTGATATCTGTCAGGTGCTGAGTAACTTTGAGGAGTCAACACAGATGGTCAGTGGCTATGCCGCCATCATCAGCCTCACCATCCCGCTGCTTGGCCTGTTGAAAAACTCTCTGGTCAGCATGAAGTCGGAAGCTTTGCGCTCGTCACAAGAGACGGGGGAAGAATATTCCCTTGTTGATAGCCAAAGCACCCTGAGGTCTGTTTCTCAGCGCATATCGGAGGAGGTGGAGGTGGAGGAGGATGAGGAGGAAGAGGAGGAGAATGTTGGCGAGACACAAGAGGGGACCATTGTTGAGTCCTTCACTGTTCAGCGTGTATGGGCAGAAGAAGAGGAGTTGGAGGAGTTGGAGGAGGAGGAAATGGACAGTCAGGCCAGTGAGGGGAGTGAATTCTTACGCGTTGGTACTCTGGCGCATATGGCAGATTTCATGCTAGGCTGCCTATCCCGTGACCCTCGCGTTCAAAGAATTTATTCCAGCACCGATTACTGGGTGTTCACTCTCCTGGACCCACGGTACAAGCAAAATCTTCCCACTCTCATCCCTGGAGAGGAAAGGAGTGTGAGAATGCATGAATACCAGCAGGCCCTGGTGCACAAGCTGAAACAGTATTTCCCTTCTGACAGCGCTAGCGGCAGAGTGCGTAGTGCTGCGGGACAAGTAGCGAGGGAGAGTAGGCGACCAGGCAGCTTGTCCAGCACTGGCAGGGGTACGCTTTACAAGGCTTTTGCCAGCTTTATGTCACCCCAGCAAGACACTGTCACCTGTCCCCAGTCTCGGCAGAGTAGGGCTGATCTTTACAGAAAGATGGTGAGGGAGTACGTAGCTGACCATACCATCGTCCTAAATGATCACACAGCTCCCTACAACTACTGGGTTTCAAAGCTGGACATGTGGCACGAACTGGCGCTGTACGCCTTGGAGGTTCTTGCCTGCCCTGCCGCTAGCGTCTTGTCCGAGCGGGTTTTCAGTGCAGCTGGTGGCATCATCACCGATAAGCGTACACGCCTGTCGACTGACAGCGCTGACAGGCTGACGCTTATTAAAATGAATAAAGGCTGGATTTCTCAGAATTTCCAATCTCCACCAGGTGAAGGAAGCTCAACCTGAATAATTGATCCACTCCTCCTCCTCCTCCTCATTTTCCTCCTTCTCCTCCTCTTTGTACAGTAAAGCAGAGGAAACTGGCTATTTTTTGACAGGGCCCACTGGCTCTTGCTATAGTACTTCATGCATTTAATTTTTCTGGAGGGCCACCTACCCGGTCCTCTGTTTGAAACAATTTTTGTGAGTGCCACATACAGGCACTCAATCTATTCCATTTTACTGCAGGGCCACCTACCTGCTCCTCTGGTTTGAACAATTTTTGGGACTGCCACATACAGGCACTCAATCTATTCCATTTTACTGCAGGGCCACCTACCTGCTCCTCTGGTTTGAACAATTTTTGGGACTGCCACATACAGGCACTCAATCTATTCCATTTTACTGGAGGGCCACCTACCTGCTCCTCTGGTTTGAAACATTTTTGGGACTGCCACATACAGGCACTCAATCTATCCCATTTTACTGGAGGGCCACCTACCTGCTCCTCTGGTTTGAAAAATGTTTGGGACTGCCACATACAGGCACTATCCAAATTAAATTGTCTCCATAGCAGCCTCCACACGTTGTCTCCATTGCTACCTCCAAAAGTCGTCCATATAGCTGCCTCCATACATCGTCCCTTTATCAAACGAGGTGTGTCAGGCAGAAATTTGGGTTGTTTTCATGGATTCCACATCAAAGTTGTTAACTTTGTCGCCACCCTGCTGTGTTATCCACAAAATATACTGGCAAACTTTTACCATTTAGGGATATTATTTCAGCGCTTCTTGCGCATCTGTTTACATTCCCCTCACCCGGCATATCCTAAACTTATAAGAACGCTACTACACTTGATCTTATACAAAAGGTTCTTAGAAGTGCTGTTTGGGGAGTAGCCTAGAGACAGGGGCTTGGATTGGCGAAAGCTCGCCTGGCAGCGGAACGCCAGCTCCATGCGCATCATGCGCTTCTTGCGCATCTGTTTACATTCCCCTCACCCGCCATATCCCAAACTTATGAGAACGCTACTACACTTAACTTGGTGCAGGCTGGGACCGAGTCTGACCCTGGGGCTGGTCATATACTGCCGACGCAGAGAATTGCGGGGCCTACCTCGGTCCAGGTCTCAAAGGCCTACTATACCTCCTCCCACCCCTCCTCCACCTCCTCCTCCTCCGAATTACCATCCGTGGGCATGGCGCCATCAGTCGGTAGCTCTAGGCACAGCAGCAGTGCCGTCGCTAAGCGACAGCAGGCGGTGCTGAAACTGCTGAGCCTAGGCGATAAAAGGCACACCGCCCAAGAGCTATTACAGGGCATTCCACATCAAAGTTGTTAACTTTGTCGCCACCCTGCTGTGTAATCCCCAAAATATACTTGCAAACTTTTACCATTTAGGGATATTATTTCAGCGCTTCTTGCGCATCTGTTTACATTCCCCTCACCCGGCATATCCTAAACTTATAAGAACGCTACTACACTTGATCTTATACAAAAGGTTCTTAGAAGTGCTGTTTGGGGAGTAGCCTAGAGACAGGGGCTTGGATTGGCGAAAGCTCGCCTGGCAGCGGAGCGCCAGCTCCATGCCAAGATCCAACTAACATAGTTTTAACTGCAGCACCTTTAATCTACTACTAGTTCACTGCCTCCATACATGGTCCCCTTATCAAACGAGCTGTGTCAGGCAGAATTTTGGGTTGTTTTCATGGCTTCCATGTTAACTTTGTCGCCACCCTGCTGTGTAATCCACAAAATATACTGGCAAACTTTTATCATGTACCGATATTATTTGAGCGCTTCTTGCTCACCTCCTTTGGTTCCTCTCTGCCACCCATTGGTTTGAAGCCTGAGTCCATTTAGGGTATGTCGCCATGACACTCTCTAGCCTGCTGCCGCTGCCTCTGCATGCCGTCCCCTATAGTGTCAGGGTCAATTATTGGATGTTTTAGATGCTATCTAGCTTCATTCTGTCACTCTGTCATGGCCATGCTGTTGCCCATAATTTTGGCATAATGGTGCGATTATGCAGCCTCAGAGGCATCCATGCATGCTGCCCCTGCTGTTTCCTGTCCATTTCCGTGGTGTTTCCATCCTTTTCTGAGGTTCCCAGGTGTTTGGCCAAGCTTCCCTGTGCAGAGCCTTGGTCCCCTTGAAAAATGCTCGAGTCTCCCATTGACTTCAATGGGGTTCGTTATTCGAGACGAGCACTCGAGCATCGGGAAAAGTTCGTCTCGAATAACGAGTACCCGAGCATTTTAGTGTTCGCTCATCTCTACTATTTATCTATTTTTTCGCAGCAAGTGGAAATGATGGTGAGAACCCGTAACTTCTTTTTACTATGTGTAATTGTAATTGGTTCGTTTTGCTACACTGCACTGAGCACTTCAAACTGCACAGATTTAACCATACTGCAATCTAATTGTAAGAATTGTATTTTAGCACTTGCACTTTCATGATGTACATATTAATCTATTGTTTTGTAGACATTTCATGCATATTGCTTTTGAGTATGCTGACGCAATATGCTAATGAGGGGGTGGGTGCTATGTAATCATGTGACCACTATGTTTGGTATATATGTGAGCTCCACTGTTTTCACTTTGCTTGAGAAAGGCTCTTTGGAGCCGAAACGTCGCTGTTTCTGTACTTCACTGTACCCTAACATGGAATAAAGAACACCCGTTTTTTTCACTATATTTGGAGTGCTGCCTACTTTCAATTATCTACGTTGGAGGACCTAAAGCCTGGTTATGAGTGCCTGCACCCACCATTGCCTCTCTTAGATGTGCTGTTTGGACTTTCCCTACGTAATGGTTAATACAGATATCTATAATAACCTTTTATTACCTTGATCAATAAATATAATGAGAGACATTCATTCCATTGGAAAGAAATAAGGTTTCTCCATCATTACAGCAGGTTTGCTATTACTGTCAGATCAGTGCATCTTTGGAGTTCTCTGCATTAGGAACTTATGATGGATAATTAATTACATTTATTTAACCTTCAATTAATTAAAGTAGTCTTTATTTTTTCTAGAAAGATATAAAAATACCATCACAAACATCAGTGCTTTTCTCATTGATCCCTGTTACATTGCTATCCTCCCGCATCTTTTCGGTATATACGCTATGTTGCTATGCAACAAGCATGCACCAGATTTGGCACAATATAATGTTTGTTTAGGTTTATTTAAGATATATTTTACTATTTATTATCAAATGTTAAAGAGTAACTAAACGTTTGAAAAATTTATTATATTTCATAAGTGAATAGCCCAGAGGATAATAGTAAACTTTGTAATATTCTTCATTAAGTTAAGCAGTTTCTCTTCTTCTTTCTCTTGTAGTGAGCAGTGTATCTGAAGCCTTCTAAGGTCCCACCCACTTCAGACAGATAAGGAGGCTAATGATTAACTCTTTCCATACCTAGATGATTCAGCTCTCTGTAGAGATTAGACTATCCAGGAACTGTCTTTAAAGTGCTAAGTCATTAGACACTTTATCAGGTTCCTTTATCTCTCGGCTGTCAGTGGATACAGAAACAAAACTGATTTACACAAACTGCTTAAATAAGGAAAGGGAAAAGAAGGACAAGGGATCAGATTTCTTTAATAAAGCATATTACAAAGTTTACTATTATCATCTGCTCTTTTCATTTGCAAAATGAAGTCTAAAGTTAAGTTACACTTTAAGTATTCTACATGACACCCTGCTTATCTTTTAGGTGCTCAATCATTGGTGGAATAAGGTTCCGGGGCCAAGTAGTCAATGATTATGTTAAATCTTTAGTAGTTACTATCATAGGTTATATACTAATACCAGAAACATTGAGTTATACTTTTTTAATGTAAAGTTGTAGAATAATATTGAATTCCATTCACAGTATTCACCACCTATGTATTATATATATACAGCCACGGGCATTTCCAGCAGCGTCTCCATGTTTCCACCCATGTTTTCTTATTCTATAACACATTATACAGTGGAGAAAATCTACATATTTTATTCATATAAGTCACAATCAAGGTGAACCTGTCGTATTCTGATTATGTGCCCTTCCTGCATTTGTCATTTTCTGAATACCGAGAAGGCCCTGCATTATCTTAATGAGAGGTCACGTAAATGGTATTTTCATAAATGACATCTCCTGTAATAGTGATGCTTTTTTTTGACGATTTAATTGGAAAATTAAATTACAATTTCCACTTTTGCACTTCCAGATAATATGTTTCATGCTGCCGGCCCTCTACACTTAATGATAGTGGCAGGGAAAGCCATCTACATGTAAAGCCATACATCCCACATTGCATATACTCGTATAGGGACATGAAGAATTGACAGGAAAATAATTAGACAAGATAGTACGTTCAGGAAAATTGTCCCTTAGACTGTACCTACCCATTAGGGGGGCATTCGCATTAAGTAGTTTGCAGATGATAGTTTTCCAGATTCAATCATATATACGGTATTTTACTACACTTAGACTGTTCAAATGGATGATGCATGTTCCATGTTCTTATGGTCAAAATAATCAATTATTAGCATATTAGTGACGAACAGCAATTGCTGGGACTAATTATCTTGTTATAGAGACCCCACAATATTACCGTGCACCAAAATGTAAGCAAACAACGGACAGGAAGAAGTCAAAGACAAAAGTGCCATCTGCCAACTCATCAATTCCATGTATTGTAGTTTGGCATAAACTCGATCTACTGCAATCTGCTTTGCTCCTCCTGCTCTATAACATGCTGCCTGCAGACAGGACACTATGTACAATCTGCTTTGCTCCTCCTGCTCTATAACATGCTGCATACAAATAGGACTTTATGTACAATCTACTTCTCTCCTCCTGCTCTATAACATGAATCTGGCAGATAGGACACTATAAACAATCTGCTCACCTCCTCCTGCTTTATAACATGCTGCCTGCAAATAGGACACTATGTACAATCTGCTCAGCTCCTCTTGCTACATAACATGCTCCCTGTACTTAGGATGCTATGTACAATCTACTCAGTCCTTATACTCTATAACAGTGGTGGCGAACTGCCAGAGGTGGCACTTGGAGCCCTTTCTGTGGGCACCCGGGCCATCACCCCAGCACACCAGACAAGACTCAAAGAATCTTCCTGCAGTTCCAAGCAACTTAAAAGATGCGGCTTTCAGTCATATATTGATACTTACTTCGCTACTTGGGACTGTAGGAAGAGGGATTTTCCATCTTTCTACTGTGTTGCTGTCCTCAAGAGGCCAATATGATTGAAAGTTGTTGAAAAGGGAGCAATGAGTTACTGCTTTAATTTTTGGTTGGCACCTCGCGATAAATAAGCAGGGTTTTGGGTTACAGTTTGGGCACTCGGCCTCTAAAAGGTTCGCCATCACTGCTCTATAACATGCTACTCTTGTGTAGGACACTATGTACAATCTGCTCAGCTCCTCCTGCTCTATAACAGGCTGCTTACAGATAGGACAATATGTACAATCTGCTCAGCTCCTCCTGCTCTATAACATAACACCTTCAAAAGTGACATGATGTACAATCTACTCAGCTCCTCCTGCTCTATAACAGGCTGCTTACAGATAGGACACTATGTACAATCTACTCAGCTCCTCCTGCTCTATAACATGCTGCCTGCAGATAGGACACTATGTACATTATGTCCAGTTCTTATACTCTATAACATGCTGCCTGCAGTTAGGATACTATTGACATTATGCTCAGCTCCTCCTGCTCTATAACATGCTGCCTGCAGATAGGACACTATGTACAATCTGCTCAGCTCCTCCTGCTTTATGACATACTAGCTGCAAATATGACATTATGTACAATCTACTCAGCTCCTCCTGCTCTATAACATTCTGCCTGCAGAGAGGACACTATGTACATTATGCTCAGCTCCTTCTGCTCTATAACATGCTGCCTACAGATAGAACACTATGTACATTTTGCTCAGCTCCTTAAGATCTATAACATGCTGCCTGCAGACAGGACACTATGTACAATCTGCTCAGCTCCTCCTGCTCTATAACATGCTGCCTGCAGATAGGGCACTATGAACTATCTGCTCAGCTCCTCCTGCTCTATAACATGCTGCCTGCAGACAGGACACTATGTACAATCTGCTCAGCTGCTCCTGCTCTATAACATGCTGCCTGCAGATAGGACACCAAACACAATCTTCTCAGCTCCTCCTGCTCTATAATACAGTACACCACCTCCTGTTTAATCTGCTTAGCTCCTACTCCTGCAGATAGGACTGAATATTCATGGTAACAGGTTCCCTTTAAGGACACCCCACTACCGAATGCGGATAGGGGTTCACTGCAGGCCACAACCACTCTCTTCCATCACTATCTATGACATAAAATACATGGGGTTTGTGCGCTTCCGTCGGCAGCAAACATCTCACGACATAAATTATTGAAATTATTGTACATATTTCAGTGATTAAGTAGCTGCTTTTCTTCTTACCATCCAGCTGTCATGTCATCTTTTCAGTGTATTGGTGTGATCCTATAATTCAAGTCTATGATATTTATTGATACAGTGCGAGGCTATTTATTTGACAAATGCACTTTATTAGTAGCAATACTTTTGGAGCCGGTGATAGATAGACAAGTGATACAATACATTGGGTTATTTATCTCTTAGGGAAGTTTCTATATCTGTATATTTCCTTTAATTATGGTGAAGGCTGGAGATTCCTTCCTAGAAATCTAAACCTTCTGCTTATTGGAAGCACAACAGGTGCAGACATGTTCGGAGCCTCTCAAGGGCCAGACAAGAGAACATGAATAGATATCAATGAGAAAGGTACATTGAACGTGGCTTCTAATGTAACTTCTAAAGCAGATGCCTAATAAGATGCCAATTCCAATGCAAACTCAAAACACAACCTTCTTATAGAATCCTTCCAACCCTTGTTGGGTTCAAAGAAACGGTAGTCCCCCCTCAGGGTACAAATTCAATTTTAAAATGCAATGAGATTTCTGGATCTCTACTGCGGGAAGCGCTCAAAAAGCAGAAGAGGATTAACCTTTGAAGGTAAAGCCATTTTTACGACTGACTATGTCGTGTACAATGCAAACATGGATGAAGGTTTTAAAAGGGATCAATAGGTTGTCCATTACATGAGGTTGGTAGTTTTGACCCAGGGAAGAGTAGGGGGTAAGATCTCCGAATTTGATGCGCACAAAGGCACTGATTTCTCAAGCGTTAGGCGGACAAAATACACATGTCCGTTGCGTGTCCGCAAAAGATGTGGACATGTGATATCCATGAGTACTCCATATTGTATCCGCATCCGTTTTAATATACAGGCAGTCCCAGGTTACGTACAATATAGGCTCTGTAGGTTTGTTCTTAAGTTGAATTTGCATGTAAGTCGGAACTGTATACTTTATAATTGTAGCTCCCTACAGAATTTTTTTGGCCTCTGTGGCAATTGGAATTTAAAACTTTTGGTTGTCGTAAGAACCAGGATTAACAATAAGACACCTCTGATAACTGTTACAGCCGATCATTGTAGCATAAGGCTAAAGTACAGTAAGTACCCAACATCCAGAGGTCTGTTTGTAACTAGGGGTCTTCTGTGAGTCGGGTGTTCTTAAGTAGGTGACCGCCTGTTATGTGTTAGTTAGGGCTCATGCAGACAGCCCTTAGAGCTCCATTCTCCAGCGCCACACCAGATATATTTAGAGCCCCCGGCCTCAGCCAGGTGTACGTACCATGGTGCTACCATCCGGCGATTTGGGACACCAAAAGATTGGCCCAAAAAGACCTGTCGGAGGTTTCGGAGCCAAAATTGCACATTACACAGCACAAATATTTATTTTGACTAAGATTAATGCTGGTTTGTCTCTGAGAAATCATACCTCGAAAAGGTCCGATTCTCTTCTGTAGCCCGAGTCATGGGGTACCTAGAGCAGCAGCCTGAGTCATGGAGTCCACATTGAAAACACGCCCACATGATTTGAGCTCCAGAAGTTGAATAGAAAAACATATCATTTTCAGAATGTGATTTCTTAAAATCAAACCAGCAGATATCTTACTTAAATACATGTTTTGTGTATATGGAGACCTGCAGCAGCAGCCATTAACTTAATAGGTGACATTTTGCTGACAGGTTCCCTTTAACCAATTTCAACACTTCAATTCAGTTGAGCATTGGCAGAAATGTTATCCCCGCATGGGTGATTCAATCTAGAATTTTATCCCAGCAGTCCAGCAACAGTTCATGTCTTTCATTCCTGGAAGTCTAACACCTCTGTGACCGGTTAACATCACACAGCATGGTAAATCACAAGTTCTCGTCCTTCTATTCTATGTTACCGGTCTGAACCCGCTAGATTTCCTCACCAGTTTCTTGATACTTATCAGGACGCTCGTCAGTAAATTTGCATACGTATCAAGATATTTGATATCATGGAAACATTTGCCACACCACTTCAAACATTGTTCAGGTGAATCGGTGCCATGTTTTTTTTCCCATCTGATTAAATGCCAGGATCCTGGAGTTAACTGTGAGCATTCAGAAAACAATTTCAAAGCGGATTTAATGATGAAATAAATTAGGTAGAGCTGATTGTATAAGTACCATAGAAATAATGATTATCTCTTAAATCACCATTTACTGTCATTACTGTATGTCTGTGCAGAACCTCTTCAGACGAGGACCTGTCACCTCTCATGACAGGTCTGTTTCAGTACATTCTTGTGTTCCCCATTATACAACAATCTAAAGGATCTTTTCTTATTTCTCTGCCCCACTGTTATTACTACTAAATGCTTTTCTGTCTTATAGTCGGATTATAGTGCTGGATTATAGGGAGGGCTCTAGGGACATGCACCCCAGGGCCCCCACCACTTTACTCTCCGGGAGCAACCTGTCTTTAGGAGTGATGCACAGCAGCAGTTCCTTACAGAACACTAGACCCGATCTTTGAGAGATGGAGAGAGAACCGTCAGGGAATCAGTGGCGAATAGGACTGACGTGGCGACTAGGACTAGTAGTCACTACGACTAGGGGCAGATTTGGACTGCCATGGGCATACTTTTGTGTACAGAGCTGGGTAAGATGTCATTGTTTGCAAGATGAGATGTAGTTCTCATTTATATGATTTAGACAACTGTACTAACCTTTTATTCACTTTTTATTCAATTTTGTATGCCTGACATAATAGCCAAAAAAATGGCAATTCAGACATTCGGACTTATTTTCCATTATTATCTATTTACAAATTTTGCATTTCTGCAAACAAGGAGGTCCTTCGACCAATATTGGTAATGATTTTGTTAAAATATAACTTTTATTAATCGTTCATTTAAATCTTGGGGAATATTTTCCCAGTGTGTAGAGACAAACAAAAAATTTTTTTTATTAAAAATAGGAATGGTGGGAGAAGATGTTGATTTTTCCTTTTGAGCAAGAAGAGGAATGTGAGGAATTGAGATGCACTACCTTTTTGTGTATAAGTTAGGGAGTTGTGAACCCACAGGTGGGTATTGAAAGGTTCACTGTGCTAATTACACCCTTTTAAGGTAGTTAGTGGCTACACAATGTTGGATTTATAGTCTTGACCACATTTGCATTAGGGTGAGTATGGACTGTTAGGAGTGTATGTCCACACTCAAAGGCTACCCCCTCACACTTTGGGGTGTTTAGACCATATAATTCCCTAGGCTGCAGTCACTTGCTGGGTGTGCATAGTGTTGATGATATTGTCTTAGCCATCCCTTTGTTTGTAATATTTTCCATTATAGCATTCATAGCTGAGAAAAATTGTTTTTGTATTTTGATAGATCAGATGTTTTGGCACGTGGAGAAACCTAACAAGTATTTGATATTTTCTAGGTAGTTTTGGTGGCCATGGGCCCCCTAGAAGACTTGCGCCTCGGTCTACTGCCCCAACCGCCTATATTATAATCTACTACTGTGTGGTACAGCTCTGCAGATGATTCTGACCAATTAGATCCACCCCTACTGCACTTGAAGGCTAATTTTCATATTCATAAAGATGTCCCCCAAAGATACCCCTTAAACATTAGTATTATTAGGAGGAAGACATATCACAATCCCTTTAAAACAATAGGTAATTTTCTGAGTATAGATTCCTTAAAAACAAGCAACACCGAGGGGGAAATGCAGGAAAATGGAATTTTTTTCATCACATGCTACCTGGCTGCGATATTGTGTACCAAACATGAATAGCCTGTTATTTCTACACCAAGGAGACTATTTTCTCATGTTTTTGAATCGCTTCCACCTGATTTGGAGATGATTTGCCTACAACAATGTGTATTAGTAGCACAGCTTCCGAGACTGCAATCAGTTTACAACATATTATTCCGGCAGTGCCAAGATTCTCGTTTCTTTTGTGGATTTTCTTTATAGTGTGGAAACTGGCAGAAGAAACTTCATAAATGTTGGCATTTCTCCACCTT
This sequence comes from Engystomops pustulosus, assembly GCF_040894005.1. Classification (NCBI taxonomy): domain Eukaryota; kingdom Metazoa; phylum Chordata; class Amphibia; order Anura; family Leptodactylidae; genus Engystomops; species Engystomops pustulosus. The sequence goes on along the minus strand of NC_092416.1, from coordinate 156,757,234 downwards.
AATTTGCAGCAATACCGATGTGCAGTGCAGCCGGTATGATAAATGTCTGTAATTGTATTTCTTAAACAAGAAAAATAGTGATAAACGGTCAATTAGTGACTCATATACAGCCCAAATACCACCGATATAGACTGGGTACGTCACGTGGTTTAGGTAAAATATCTAATCACAAGTGGATTGGCTTTATAAGCAATTGTGATAGTCAGGGGTGGCCGAAGACTGCACTGGACCCTCTACAAGTCACATTTTGTTAATGTTTTCAAATGTTCTGTCTACATACAGCACCAGAACCAAGCTTCTCAGTAAAGGAGGAGGCCTTTTTTATTGTCTTTCAGTTCTGCAGTTTAACCCAAGTTTTTTTTGTTTTCTTTTGCATTTCGGTTTCTACTCCACTCCATTCCCAAGCCGTATCTTTTTGATTTTTCCATTTACAAAACTATGTGCCTGTTATATACAAGACAAATTCTACTTTCTGGTGCCACCATTTAATATTCCATGCATTGTACTGGGAAGCTGGTAAAAAATTCCAAATTCCATAGTTGTGCCATATTTTGATGGGTTTTGTTTTTTAAGACTTTTACTGTGAGAAATGACCCTCCCTTTATTCTTTAGGTCAGTACAATCGGGGAGATGGTGATGTCTTATACCTTAAAGAAAATTTTTAAAACCTTGCGCCGCCATATTCTGGTAACTGTAACTTTTTGATACTTTTGTGTACAGAGCTGGGTAAGATGTTATTGTTTGCAAGATGAGCTGTCGCAATAGAGAACGCCTAATGATAGCTATGGGAGCTGCAACCAATCACTGCCCTCTGAGGACCCCGAGTCCCATTTTAAGATGGCAGGACCCACATGCAGTGCTAGTTGATCTACGTGCAGTGTAGTTGATGTTGATGCTGTCGAGTTTGACCATGGAACCCTAACTGGTTAACAGCCACGATTGGTGGCAACTGACACCCGTCACGTTTGGAGAAGACTTGGTCCACTTAACCACTTAACACATAGGGACCTTAAAAGTTTAAGAACCTTTGGAACCAGGGTGCTTGTGTATCAGAGCCAGCACACACGTATAAGGTTTTCAGGGCTGTAGGTCCATCTCTTTATTATCTCTACTGGACAGGATCAAACATGGTGCATGTTTTGGGTGGCCATAGGCCCTCTTGAAACCTTGACCCCATCTGCTGCGCAAACCGCCCATATTGTAATCTGCTACCGGTGATAGCAGTTAAAAAGGGAGAACCCCGGAGGTATTTTACGACTGAAAATTTCAAATAAACATTTGCAGGCGCTCATATATAAATGGTGTATTAAAGTTTAATGGCCTTTTAACAGGGAAATAAACTAAAGTAAAGAATCATTATAAATTCATAACATATTTATAATATGCATGTCATTGTTATCTTTACCTACTCCTGCAATGGCGGCTATGAATAATATATGGCGCATGAGAATGGTATAGAGGACATAAAAATACAAGAGACCTATGATAAGATTACAACTTATGGGCACATTTTCTGTTACCGGAGGAAAAAACCCATACATTTCATATATTACAAATGGACTGTGCATGCCGGAAGATTTAGTGGATATTTTATAATATCCGCCTGTACTTGGGCAAGTGAAAATATAATAAATGTTGTAATTCCCAGTAGGGAGAGTGATGGATGGCGGGAGATCCCCTCCCCTTCTTCAGGTTAGAGGGGTCTGAAATGATATACTTGAAGGAACGGGATAAGGGCCCTGACAAACGGAGAAGAATCACATATCAGTAATTCATTCGGCGAATGGTCTGTCTGGGGAAGCTTCCGCCCACCTTCTGTCCAACATGTCTCTGATAAATAGTAGCCGCCTTGTTGTTTGCTCTTCCTTATTTATGATGGATATAGTTTTGCCTCCATTTTTTACTTGATCAACGTTTATATGAAAGGTGTGGATTAAAACGTTATTAAACGTCCATTATAGGCATAAACCCAAAATTGTAGTTACTGATTTGATTCCCTTATTCCCCATTGCCTTGAAAAATCCATTAATAGAGATTTCTACCTTGTCCGATGGAAAGATTGTTTTTCTGGTGATTATGTTTTTTTTTCACTGTTCATAAAACCCACAATAAACCATGTTGTATACATTTTCAATATCCCATTTTTGATTTGTGAACATTGGTGATACAGTAATTTTTTTATGAACCAAAAAATATGCTTCTGCTCCTTTGGATCCTGGTTCCTGCAATTCAACATGGCTTCCTTGGACCATGGAATGTCAGAGGAAGTAATGTCCCATAGTCTGAAGGGGTCGAGCATTGGATAAAGCAGGTCTTGTCACCCCTGAGCAATTCTGGCTGGGCAAAGGTATCAGAAGTACTGGCGCAATATGGGAACTGGCCACTAAGGGAGTTTCAAAAATTCTTGGAAAACCTCTTTAGCATCCAAAGTAATTTTTTTACAGTTCAAAATCACAGAAATAGTATACACAGGAGTCCATAAATATGAAATATGAAAGTCTATTAGTGGAGTCATATAATTCTAAGAAGACCTATTTAATGGTTGACTCAATATTACATGTTGTCACCTGTTTTTTTCTGATTGGTAGATGTCCAAATGCTTGGACCTCCACCGATTATGAAAACAGGTGTCCCATTCCTTATTCTGGAAGCAATATCTAGTGGGGCATGCTCACTATAGGGCTCTATAGGACTGCTAGAGATAGCCAAGTGCAACAATGACTAATCGGAGTGGGAGTGGACAAGCTTAACCTGCTGCTCCATTCAGTTAGGGTCATGGGACCATTGTTCTTATCAGTCAACATGTTATCCCCTTTATTCCAATGGATAGGTGGGATACTATTATATTACTTTTATGGCTCTAAATATCTTTTCACCATTTTTTAGCACATTTTGGAAGCATGAATAGGTTGCCACTGGGAACCTTAGATATGAGGGGCCAAAGAAGTAGAAGAGGTGAAGAGGGTGTGGTTGTACCACGATCAAGAGTCCTAGGGGGCTCAATGGTTGTCTCTTTCCCATATAGGGAGTTCAAGTACCATAAACTATACATCAAAGTTGGGGGCCTGGTAAAGATTTGAACATTTGTTAAAGGATTGCTATGCATCCCCGAAGACCAAAACTATCCCTCAAGATATACAGTAAAATAGTTGAGACAGAAATAATGGAAAATAGCTGCAGAAGATTCATCATTTACAGTAATTAGAGGGTTTTTTAGATGACTACCACAAAACGTCCTACCTCAACAGCTGGGAAGCCACAAATGGTGTTAGGTTTAACCTTTTATTTGCATTGAAGTCACCTCTTTGTGCATAAGGATACGGAGTAACACATAAATCGCCCTGCTTTCCCATAGCTGTGAACTTATCTTGACAGATAATAGCTCCCAATATGATTCTGCCATTAGTCCAATTACCTCCAATAAAACTGTAAAGTACTAATGAAAAATATGTTCAGAACTTAAGTAAAAAAGGTTGCAATATCCAGACGGAGCCGGAGACCCCATTAGTAATCACTTTAGTCGAAGCTCAAGAAATGTGTCATTGGACTGAAACTGAAAAAGTATTGTTAAAAATAAGGAAAGAGAGGAAAATCCGTTACAAGCTATCTAGCAGAAATAGTGGTCCTAGCTGACCTCCAGTATTGATGAAGCATGTCCTAGTGTGATAAGTAATTTATATCACAGAAGACATGGTTCTGGTTGACCCATTTTTTTCTTTCTACAATGTGCAGGAGCCATAGGAAAAGAAAGACGGTGCACGCACAGTTGTGACCACATGTTTGGTACCAACAGTGGATTATAATACGCGCCACCCAAACCACTCACCAAATTTCATAGTGAGCTGGACCTTCACCCATGAAATCCTCCTACATCTGTTCATGTTCTCAATACACATGTACACAAGAGACATTTAAGGGCCTTTGAAGTTCCTCCAAAGGTCCTGAAACTGCAGATTAAAATGAGGGACATATCCTCCCTTTCCTAAAAGCTTGATTCTAGTACCATATGAAGAAAGAAAATTACAGACTTGTAGGGGCCCATAATATTCGTACACCCCAGGGCCAATGGCAGTCTTAATCCAACCCTGTCTGGTACACCAAGAAGCTCATTTGCATAGTTTATTTCATTGAAATTATAGATTGCTCGGAAATGTTCCACAAAATGCAGTTCTTCCAATATTATAAATCAGATGATAATGGATCTGACAAGCAGGGGTGACCCTAAACTCTCTGCTGCCTGAGGTGAGCTGTAGAGCGGTGCCCCATTCCCCCATCCAGTAGTCATGCATATTAGGGTATTATGTTATTAACTGGGTTCTCCATACAGTGTCTCACACCAATGCAGGCAACAGGTATGCAGACAAGAGTCAGTTCGTGCTTTGTAGTTCTTGCCCCTGATGTTGCCACCCCATTTTACTTTAGGTGGTGCTGCCTGCGGCAAAAGACTCAATGGCCTGGACACCTCTACAGTAAGCATTTGAAAAAGCATGTTAATGCTCACACATTTCTTCTGAAGTGTAGAAATGGATAGCACCAAGAAAATTCAATTGATGAGTTTGCCATAGCTGATAACTACAAATCCTGGAGACTAATTTCTGCCGTTACTAGTGGCTTATTGGGGGCTTGTAGATCTTGTTAGGATATCCTTGATAGGATAACCCATTTTGAGGTGATGGCTTTATTGGATAAGAGTCCGAAGGCTCCTTTCCCATAAAAACTTAATCTGTGGAATAGCATGCCTCAGGCGCTGGTCACAGCAGGATAAGCAGAAGGCTTCAGCTTTTTTTCAGCAGAATAACATGACAATTTTAAAGAATTCTGTCTCCCACACCTCTGCATCTACTGCCGTTTCCATTCCCATCCTTTGGTTAAAATTGATGGACATGTTGTTTTTCTAGCTGTATAATCATATATGTAGCTTTCTACTGTAAAGATGTGCTGCCACAAGTGTAATTTCACTGAAGCTGTGGGAGATGTTTTGAGTTTTTGAGGGATGATGTTTTTTTAATTACTTCAGGGGTTATTAGAGTAATATATACATTTTTTTTGCTGTAAATGAACAAAAGGTTTCTATTCTTAGCAAATTGTAGGAATGCAAATACAATAATAGGAAAGTAAAAGCGTAATTAAGAGATATCAACATGGCAGGGCTGGTTGACTATTAGGCTCCAAGGTCTAAAAATTAAAGGAAATCTACCATCAAAATCAAGCATGATAAACCAGGGGCACTTACTCATAGATCCAGGAACCTTTCTGGAATTTTAAAATTTGATCTCAGAAGGAAGGAGGCCATGGATAACAAATATAAGAAGATGACCACAGTCACGGTGCCTGGATCTATGAGTAAGTGTCCCTGGTTTACTGAGCTTGGTTTTGATGGTAGATTTCCTTTAAGTCCTTTAAGTCCAAGTTGGACTTGGTGGGGTTGATGAAGGATTCTCTTCAAGCTGCTGTGCTGTGTTATAGTTTATAGTAAGTAGTACCACTAAAGCTTACCCCATTCCTCAAAGCATCATAATTGTGCAACCACAAGAGATAACACCACCACTATGAACGGATGGTCACTGGCTGGACTCCAAGGGATCCATAAGGTCGTTTGAAAAGAGAAAGTCATCCAGTACAGTATTAAAAGTTTCCAAAGCCTTATTCTTCAATTCGTTATAATCTTTATTTATATAGCACCATCAAAATCCATAGCACTTTACAAATCATAGGACAGTATAAAATAATTTAATAAATAAAAATGCTGCTGCTTGAACCAGCCATCAGCCGCCATCTTATATACAAGTTCCAAAGTCAATGGGACTGCATAGAAGCCTGGAGCTTGGTACCTGGCATTTCTTGGATAACAGACAGGGGGTGTACCCAGAATTGGTTAATAAAGAAAGTTATACTTGCATGCAGTTAGAGAGTGTGATAGGCTTGCCTAAGTAGATGAGCTTTAAGAGTTGGAAGCCTTGGAGGTGGGGTATTAGTCTGATAGATATACCAGGGTTGGGCATTCTAGAGAATTGGCACAGGAGAAGTCCTGGAGATGTGCGCGTCCTGGAGTTCTGTACATTTTGCTGGTGCATTTCGATCTTAAAAATGGCTCTTAGTCATTGCGCTACGATTAAGAGCCATTTTGGGACTTGAAATGTTGTCAACCAACTGTGCGATTTATGATGTTATCATGAATTTAATAAATTGAAGAATAAGGCTTTTGGCAACTTTTAACACGGAGCTGGATGACTTTCTCCTTTCAAATGACCTGCTGTAAGACACATCAGGTGGTGGCTTATGTTCTGTGAAAAAAAGGTTTGGACTTGTAAAAATGCAACTAGCCTGTTCCTTTCTTCCATCAACATTATGGGGCAAATTTACTTGCCTAGTCCAGTCACGATCCGCGATTCGGACAGTCAAACGAGGATGAAGTTCAGCGCGATTCATGAAGATCGTGCGCCTGAGTTCCTGCACCCGTCGCTTCCCCGCTGAGGTCCGTCGGAGTTCACCTGCTTCTTCCCGGTGCTTGTAAGTGCGTGTCTTGCAAGACAATTCTAAATGTTAAATCTTGCGCATTGCCCAAATCCGTTGGGTTGTCCGATGGCCACGCCCCCCCATTTCTGACACGTGCAAGCCGGCGCCAATACGCCAAAATCCGATCGCGGTGATACAATCCCCGGAGCGATGCACAAAACGGAAATTTTCAGGAAACCCGACGAAAATGCGCTCCGCTGACCCTTAGTAAATGAGCCCTTATCTGTCATGAGAGAGTAGCATCCCTATAAGAACTAAACTTGCTCCAACCAACATGGGTGGTTTAGATTATTACTACACTAACACTAACTACAATAACACTAAACTGTAATACCCCACACAATCACTATGTCCTAATGTGTATGGCCACCTTTAGTCATAAGTTCTAAAATCCTCAAAATCAACAATTGAAAGAGCTATAATTTCTAAACCTGCCCTCTTGCACTGGGGTTACTTATTCTTTCTGTATGGTTTGTGCTTTTTGGCATTTTTGAACCACAATTTCTATTTTATTTTTAACAAAACCTGTACTTTGACAACCCCAGAACCCATCGGGGGGAGACATATACCAGTATGTGCTCTCTGAGTTAGTAAGGGTCTCCTCTGGGAACACTGCTTTTCTCTGTGGAGCAAGAAACATAGCGGTGGGTTTATTGCCTTTCTAAGCAATTAGCCCTGGTCTGGTTGTGCACAGTAAATGTGCCTTTTGTAGGGAAAATTATATTGTCAGCTCCACTGAGGCAAGGCTGACTGGAAAGACTAAATTCTCTCCACAGTGCTGCATAATAGAGGTCAGAGCAGTCAGACACAGTCAGTGGCACCTGTAAGTGTGCGGCAAGAGATGTACCAGAACAAAGCAGATCTATATGTTAAATATTTGGGATTTATCCATAGATAAAATGTGTGTAAACATTCATTTAAAATATTTATGATGTACAGATATATTAATGAGCAGTACAAGCGGTCCCTGACTTAAGGACACCCGACTTACAGACGACCCCAAATTACCGACGGACCTCTCTGTCCAATGTGACCTCTAGTGAAGCTCTCTGTAAGCTTTACCTTAGTCCCAGGCTGGAATGATCAGCTGTAAAGTGTCTGTAGCGTAGCTTTATTGATAATCCAATGACGGCACAAAATTTTTAAAATCCCATTGTCACAGGGAGAAAAAAAAGAATTTTGTCTGGAGTTACAATTATAAAATATACCTGTTCCAACTTACATACAAATTCCACTTAAAGGGGTGTTCCCATTTTGACAAATAAATGTTATTGTTTGTTTAATGAAAAGTTATACAATTTTCCAATATACTTCTGTATCAATTCATTACAGTATTCTAGATCTCTACTTGCTGTTCTTCTATATAAAGCTTCTATGATTACTTCCTGTAGGCAGAAATCGGATCATGGTCACACAGGTGCACAGATCGTTAGTATGAGAGCGTGATCACAGCTTTGGGTCGTAACGAGCCGCTCACCTGTATGATTTATTTCTGACCAATAGAAATAAACAATGAAGCTTTCCATAGAAGTACAGCAAGCAGAGATCTAGAAAACTGCGAGGAATCGATACAGAAAGTATATTGGAAAATTCAATAACTTTTCATTATGCAAACAATAACATTTATTTGCTGAGATGGGAACACCCCATTAAGTACAAACCTAAAACCTTGTAATTAACCCAGGAACTGCCTATACAGAGATCTATTCCTCCTTTTACACTAAGAGTAGTACAGGTAATGACAATGAATATTCTCAATGCCTAGAGGTGAGAAGGTTTTACTGGGATTCTTTACTGTGGAGCAGTGAGATTATGGTCCAAGTATCAAGACAAAAAACAGAAATCCATTGCAGCTCATTGAACTGCACAATCGTCCTCTACCATTTGTGAAACTGGAATCTAAACCACGACTCATCGAATAGTAACGTAGGTTCAACGTGATGTGCTGCGGACCAGCAGATGGATAGATCCACTGAAAATAGGTTCATTCACGGCACTTCACTAAAAACATATCTTTTTTATTTCAACTTCACAAAAACAATCCATTGGAGGTAAAATTGCCTTCGGGTTTCGAGTGAAAGGAACTTAGTCACTGCCGCATGACGTTGTGGTGGCCGACATATTCGGGTTCCTTTCAAAAATCATCACATGTTAGGCTACATTCCCACTGCCATGAGCCCGCCGCACTGTAGCACGGCGGGCACACGGCAGTGCGGGGAGAAGAAGGTGAGTGCAGCTCACCCCCGCCCCTCTCCATAGGAAGTAATGGCGCACGGCGCTGTAATACGGGGAAAGATGTGTCCCGTACAGGGCCGTGAGCCCATAGAAGTGTATGGGGGACGTATATCGGCCGCATATACGTCCCCCATACTGTAGTGTTAATGTAGCCTTATGGGAAGGAAATTCAGGCTGGATCAACACTGAAAAATTTAGGGTTGGTCTTGACATGGCACAAAGTTACATGATAACAATCATAAAACCATCTAAATGTAGTTCACATTGGCTGTTATTTTACATAAAAGTTTATAAAATGAGACTTAGTTATGCAAAATGAAGGACTAATGACAATTGGACTAAAATTTTAGAAGTGGGCAACTTCTTTCCCTGGTAATCTATCATTGGTCATCTAAAATGATTGTCTCTGCTAATTGTCACTCTATGAATATCACGTAGGTTGATATTTTTTTATGAACTTTAGGCTTCTGAGTATGGAAAACCTAGGAGTAAAGTGGGAATGGAAAGAGGGAAGCTCGAGTTGTCAATCGTAACTGATGACCATACATAACTCAGAAGCTCAAAAAATTGAAAAATAAATCCGGCATCCAAGGAAATCGGTAAATATTCAAAATAACCCAAAGTTCTCCACACACAATACTCTTTCCTCTGCCCTTTTAATATAGTATATATTGGACACCCAGAGGCAGATGGCCACAACGCGTAGCTTTTATTGAAACCGGGGACTGTGTTTTGGACATTTTGGATGGTTAAAAGTTTGACCATTTCCCGGAATTGTGGATATCAAAGTTTTTTTAATCGTTTTTAATTCATAGAAAGAGGGAGGTTTTATATAGTATTTATTCTGGCTGTAGATGGCACAAGACTATAAGCCACAATAAGCAGAATAGTTGTAGGCAAAAATGTGGTGACTTCAGTCATTGTAGATTATACTGAAGTGTCCTTTAGGATGACAATATGGGACTCTTGTCTGATACTTTTGGAGTTCTTTGGTGTTAAAGGGGTATTCCCACGAAGACAAGTTTCTTATATGTACTCAGAATGACAAAAATAACACATTCTGTAATTCACTGTTATTAACAAAAATGCAGCATTTCACAGATATAATTCCAACCTGTCTCTGTTCTGCTGTACACAATTTTAGTTTCCCCTAGATATGACCCTGTAACTTCCAGCCTCTGTGTAATCTCATGCATCTCTCTATGTGTCAGTGTGTTAGTACAATGTCAGAAGCCAGATAAAATGTATATACACCTTGTACCCTGTTAATGTAACCACATTGTCCACCCCCCAGAACTAGATGGGTCATAATGGGGCTCATTTACTAAGGGCTCCACGGCCGCACTTTCGTCGGATTTCCCAACTTTTTACGTTTTGCGCCAAATTCCGCCGGGATTTTGGCACACCCGATCGGCTTTCGGCTTTCACAAGACCGAAATAGGGGGGGGGGGGAGGATCTGGCCGTCGGAATACTTGACGGATTTGGAAAAAGCGCGGAATTTAAAAAACGAAGTGTGTCGCAAAATCAAGCACTCACATACACCGGGAAGAAGCAGATGAACTCCAACAGGACCGGGTAAGTAAATGTGCCTCAATGGGGGTCATTTACTAAGGGCCCGATTCGCGTTTTCCCGACGTGTTACCCGAATATTTTCGATTTGCGCCGATTTCCCCTGAATTGCCCCGGCATTTTGGCGCACACGATTGGATTGTGGCGCATCGGCGCCGGCATGCACGCAACGGAAATCAGGGGGCGTGGCCGAACGAAAACCCGACGGATTCGGAAAAATCGCCGCATTTAAAAAAAAAAAAAAAGTGTTGCGAAAATTGCACTTACCTTCACTAAGAATAGGCCGGTGGAACTTGAGTGCATTCAGCGCAGCAGCGCCACCTGGTGGACGTCGGAGGAACTACCTTAGTGAATCGCCGGAAGACCCAAATCCACCGCAGAGAACGCGCCGCTGGATCGTGACAGGACCGGGTAAGTAAATCTGCCCCTATGTGTCTGCTTAGAGAGACACATCCTGCCCAACACCCTGGAATTTTGCACTGACCAGCAGAGGGAGAGATGGGAGCTAAAGCAGCAATAAAACTGAGTAAAATTGTAAAGTAGGGGGTTAAAATTATCTTTATTGTGTTAACATCACTAGGGCATTGAATTTTCTTTTTTGGGGAAACCCCTTTAAGCGTTGAAGGACAATTCTGTCACATAATACGAGTTTTTTCCTCGGTCTGGTAACTAGGGCTTGTAGGTCAGTTTTTGTTTTTAGCCTATTTTTTCCTTCCTCGTCCACAAAAACTTGTCCGTGTGTCCATCCATATGTCATCCACTTTTGCAGATGCTCAAAAACAAGAGGCTTAAAGTAGATGGCAGATTAGAAAGCATAACTGTTTGGGGGGGGGGGTATTATACATCTGACAATTGGCGACATGCTTTGCTGCCAACTGTAAATCTCATGTTTTTTTTTTTTTTAAAAGAACCAGTTTACATTGTTTTATATTATTAAAAAAAAACAACCTTCTCGAATTTCTATTCTGGAAGATTTTCTGCCGCAGCCGAGATGTTATTATGCGGAATAATACATTAAAATACAAAAAAATATTAAATGACTTAAAAACCAGGTGATATGGAATAGCTGAAAAGATCAGATGTTTAACAACTGCAGCGCGATAAAGAGACTTCTACTGTGTCAGGCCTTGAGTAAAACAATGGATTCATTTCTTGGGGAACACAAAGGCTTAATAAGTTATACTAGAAAACCCAATAGATTGAAATCTCTGATACAGCATTTCTCACTGATGATAATATGGTATAGTCACTTGTCAAACCCTATAGAAATGTTACCACCTGGAAACCATCAACAAGAAGACGTCCTTCTTTCCAGCAGAAAGAAAGCAGAAAGCATTGGTAAAACCAAAATACTAAAGGCCTGTTACCACATAAGGAGATCCTTAATAAAATCTACATCACAATTCTAGTAGCCCTAGTCACTTACCATTTCTCTTATGGGAGTCCTGGCTTCTGACTATTTCTGACACTGCTGTCTCTTTGTGCCTCTGTTTCTTGAATGGGAAGCTTGTCAGTAGTGTGCTGTCAAGCCTCTGCCTGTTTCTATGGCTGTTTCTGTTATCGAAACCTGTCAGTAGTCTTCTATCAAGAACTTGCTTTTGACTGTTTCTTTAGTCTGCTGGCAACATTTCCCTTCTGACTGTTTCTGTAGTCTGCCCTTCAGCCATCGCTTCTGACTGTTTCTGTAGCCTGCCCTCAACCCCTCCATTCTGACTGTTTCTGTAGTCTGCTGTTAATCTGTTGCTTCTGACTGTTTCTGTAGTCTACTGTCAACCCCTCCCATCTGACTGCTTCTGTAGTCTGCTGTCAAGCTGTCACTTCTGACTGTTTCTGTAGTCTGCGGTCAAGCCTCTGACTGTTTCTGTAGTCTGCTGTGAAGCCCTCGCTTCTGACTGTTTCTATAGTCTCCTATTAATCCGTTGCTTCTGACCGTTTCTGTAGTCTGCTGTCAAGCCTCTGCCTTCCGACTGTTTCGGTAGTCTGCTGTCAAGCTGTCGCTTCTGACTGTTTCTGTAGTCTCCTATTAATCCGTTGCTTCTGACTGTTTCTATAGTCTGCTGTCAAGCCTCTGCCTGTTTCTGTTATCCGACCCTGTCAGTAGTTTACTGTCATGGCCTTTCCTCTGACTGTTTCTGTTATTGAGGTCTTGTCAATGGTCGGCTGCCTAATCCTTGTCTCTGACTATGTCGGTTATCTGACCCAGTCAGTAGTCTGGTGTTGAGCCCTCACTTTTGATTGTTTCTGTAGTCTACTTTCATGCCTTTGCCTCTGAAAATTCTTGTTAAGGGGGTCCTGTCTGTATACGTCAGTCCATGTTTCTGTTTCTGTCAAGGGACCCTGTCATTTGCCTATTCTTTGCCTTTGATTCTTTTTTTTATGGGGGCTTGTCAGCAGGCTGCTGACCAGCTCTTTCCACTACACCTAGATCTGTGAGCACCATATCCAGTATGCTGAAATATTTCACTTCAGACCCTGGGGTTACATCAGTGAGGGTGGATTCTTCACAAGTGTGGGTGAGCTTAACCTCTTAGGTCAAACCTCAGGAGGTAGTAATCTGCTAATAAACCATTCAGACCAAGGAATCAGATAACTTTTGTGCTAAGCTCTACACAGACACATAAGACCTCATTAACATAACAATAAAGCCACACAAGAGCTGTCACCATCAGCTTGCTGACAGTTTTCAAGCTCCAGCCATACAATTTTTATCTGCATCGTACAACAAGATATAAAATATGATACAAAAAGCAAAAAGGGTAATACAAATATATGATTTAGATTACAAGATTTATCATTCGATAACTATAGAGCCCTATGGAGCTTTTCTATTCTATATGTATAACGTTAAAGTGACTGCATTTTACTGCTGTGTGGTTTTGCACAATTTTCCTTTTCAGTGAGGTGAGTAACAGCGCCCCGCTAAGAGCTTTCTAGCAAAAATACCAAACCGTAGGTAAGTCTGACTCAACGTGCACATCGCCAGATGCCGTAGCGTAGAACCCACTGTTAGAACTACATTACTGTCAATTGCTTGAACCTCTGGGTTGAATGACTGTAATTTTGTGCTTTGGACTCCGCTGTAGACTGCGCACAGAACCAAGACCTGTGCGAAAAACCTGCTGGCTCTGCCCTGTCAAGAGCGGAAGCTCAAGCAGAGGAGGGCACTGCCAGGGATATTTGGGAATCACAGTTCATATTCCTGATGTGATTTCACGAGTTAAATTGGAAGACGCAGAAAAATACAATTACAGTATATAATAGGTAAAATCATTTCAGATTTCTTCTGTTGCCAGGGCCAGTGTTACAGCAATATTCACATGTCAGATTTATGGAATATCCATTCCAACAGATTACAGATGCTTATCTCGGCCTCATTATGGAATCTACTAACACTTGATTGTGCAGGACCCGATTGGGGGAACTTGTGCTCTCAACATTGGTGCAGGACACAGTGGTAGGACCACATCTGTCAAACATCATTTTAAATGTTTAAAATAGGAATAACTTTGTAAAAGTAGAAATATATTTACTCCTACAAGGCAGGAAATTTAAAGGAAACCTGCCATGAGGAATCTATTATCAGAAGTAGATGTGATGGTAGATTCTTCCTCCTGTCTGCCTCTGCCCTAATCTGTAATCTAATAATCCTGGAACCCAGCCCAACTTGTTAAAAACTTTTTTATTATTTTAGTAATATGTAAGTTACCTGCAGAGGCTACTGGGGCGTGTACTAGCCTGGCAGGGTGGCGGGAGATAAGGCTACTCCACACCCCAGTAGCATCTGCAGTTACTTTACGTATTACTAAACTAAGGTTTTAACATGTTCCAGGATTATTATGTTAGAGATTAGGGCAGAGGCAGACAGGAGGAACCTACCATCACATCTACTTCTCATAGTAGATTCCTTATGGTAGGTTTCCCTTAATTTATTAATCATATCTAGAATCAGTCATAGTTGCATCTCAATTTCCCTTCAAATGGAGAGAACGTTAATGCACTTCTTCTAAATCTACAGGAAATTGGTGGTTCAAAGCCCCACATGCAAAACAATCTCCCCATTGATGGATGGTTTTGGCTTCCAAGCAATCTCGGACGCCCCTATCGCTCAAGGTGTCAGATTGTAAACTGTTGCCTGCAGGTAATGACCAGGACAGTAAACCCAGTATTAGAAGGGGAGATGACCATGACTATGCCCTTAGGAATGGAAGTTTTTAAAACTCTAAGCTAACCAGTACAAACCAGAAAAACCAACAAGATCCCATGTAGGTAGATAAGATACTTGAGCCTTCCAGGGCCTAAAGAGGTAAAGCTGTAATTGTTTGGGTCTATTATTTGTTTAGGGCATGTATTTAGGACAAGGAAAGTATTTGCCTGGGTCTTTTCAGGATCTACGGTATATTCATTTAAAACGTCTGGTTGGGCTGTTTGATAGGGATCGGTCTTAGAACTCTAAATAAAGGTTTTGGTTGTCTAGGCTCTACATTTTTATGATGCTGTTTTTTCCCTACAATAGGTCTGTATTTAATTAGGGATTTGGTCTGGTGCTTTAAATTATTTGTGTTGCTATAGCGGCTCGTAATAACCATGGAAGTGAAGAGCTAAATATATCTCCGTCGTAAATTCTGAAAATATAAGGAGAAGTTGTCATTGGTGTCTGGGCCGGATGCAGAAGAAAGAGAAAACTTCCGATTAGATAATACATCACTTGTGAGTGACTGAATTATTTTTAGTATCCGTCACCTCTCCTGACTGATACAATAAATGTTTATTGTCCACAAATAGTCGTGTGTAGCCTTGGCCTATAATATACATACAGGCGGTCCCCTACTTAAGGATACCCGACTTACAGACGACCCCTAGTTAAAGACGGACCCCTGTGATCTCTGGTGAAGCTCTCTGGATGCTTTACTTTCCTCCCAGGCTGCAATGATCAGCTGTAAGGTGTCTGTAATGAAGGTTTATTGATAAAAAAATTTTTTGTCTGGAGCTACAATTATAAAATATACAGTTTTGACTTACATACAAATTCAACTTAAGAACAAACCTATGGACCCTGTCTTGTATGCTACTCAGGGACTGCCTGTGTATATATATATGGTTGTAGCAGAGCTATGTGAATAAATGGATGTAGCAGGGCTGTGTGTGAGTAAATGGTTGTGGCAGAGCTATGTGGATAAATGGATGTAGCAAAGCTGTGTGTCAGTTAATGGTTGTGGCAGAGCTGTGTGTGAGTGAATGTATTTAGCAGAGATGTGTGTAAGTGAATGTATTTAGCAGAGCTATGTGTGAGTGAATGGTTGTGGCAGAGCTATGTGAATAAATGGATGAGGCAGATCTGTGTGTGAGTGAATGTATTTAGCAGAGCTATGTGTGAGTGAATGGTTGTGGCAGAGCTGTTTGTGAGTGAATATATTTAGCAGAGCTGTGTGTGAGTGAATGGTTGTGGCAGAGCTGTGTGTGAGAGAATAAATGTTTATTGTCCACAGATAGTCGTGTGTAGCCTCGGCCTACAATATATATACAGGCGGTCCCCTACTTAAGGACATCCGACTTACAGACGACCCCTAGTTAAAGACGGACCCCTGTGATCTCTGGTGAAGCTCTCTGGATGCTTTACTTTCCTCCCAGGCTGCAATGATCAGCTGTACGGTGTCTGTAATGAAGGTTTATTGATAAAAAAAATTTTTGTCTGGAGCTACAATTATAAAATATACAGTTTTGACTTACATACAAATTCAACTTAAGAACAAACCTATGGACCCTGTCTTGTATGCTACTCAGGGACTGCCTGTGTATATATATATGGTTGTAGCAGAGCTATGTGAATAAATGGATGTAGCAGGGCTGTGTGTGAGTAAATGGTTGTGGCAGAGCTATGTGGATAAATGGATGTAGCAAAGCTGTGTGTCAGTTAATGGTTGTGGCAGAGCTGTGTGTGAGTGAATGTATTTAGCAGAGATGTGTGTAAGTGAATGTATTTAGCAGAGCTATGTGTGAGTGAATGGTTGTGGCAGAGCTATGTGAATAAATGGATGAGGCAGATCTGTGTGTGAGTGAATGTATTTAGCAGAGCTATGTGTGAGTGAATGGTTGTGGCAGAGCTGTTTGTGAGTGAATATATTTAGCAGAGCTGTGTGTGAGTGAATGGTTGTGGCAGAGCTGTGTGTGAGAGAATAAATGTTTATTGTCCACAAATAGTCGTGTGTAGCCTCGGCCTACAATATATAGACAGGCGGTCCCCTACTTAAGGACATCCGACTTACAGACGACCCCTAGTTAAAGACGGACCCCTGTGATCTCTGGTGAAGCTCTCTGGATGCTTTACTTTCCTCCCAGGCTGCAATGATCAGCTGTAAGGTGTCTGTAATGAAGGTTTATTGATAAAAAATTTTTTTGTCTTGAGCTACAATTATAAAATATACAGTTTTGACTTACATACAAATTCAACTTAAGAACAAACCTATGGACCCTGTCTTGTATGCTATTCAGGAACTGCCTGTGTATATATATATGGTTGTAGCAGAGCTATGTGAATAAATGATGTAGCAGGGCTGTGTGTGAGTAAATGGTTGTGGCAGAGCTATGTGGATAAATGGATGTAGCAAAGCTGTGTGTCAGTTAATGGTTGTGGCAGAGCTGTGTGTGAGTGAATGTATTTAGCAGAGATGTGTGTAAGTGAATGTATTTAGCAGAGCTATGTGTGAGTGAATGGTTGTGGCAGAGCTATGTGAATAAATGGATGAGGCAGATCTGTGTGTGAGTGAATGTATTTAGCAGAGCTATGTGTGAGTGAATGGTTGTGGCAAAGCTGTTTGTGAGTGAATATATTTAGCAGAGCTGTGTGTGAGTGAATGGTTGTGGCAGAGCTGTGTGTGAGAGAATAAATGTTTATTGTCCACAAATAGTCGTGTGTAGCCTCGGCCTACAATATATATACAGGCGGTCCCCTACTTAAGGACATCCGACTTACAGACGACCCCTAGTTAAAGACGGACCCCTGTGATCTCTGGTGAAGCTCTCTGGATGCTTTACTTTCCTCCCAGGCTGCAATGATCAGCTGTAAGGTGTCTGTAATGAAGGTTTATTGATAAAAAAATTTTTTGTCTGGAGCTACTATTATAAAATATACAGTTTCGACTTACATACAAATTCAACTTAAGAACAAACCTATGGACCCTATCTTGTATGCTACCCGGGGACTGCCTGTGTATATATATATATATAATATTTATAAACTACTTAATCTGCCACTAACTGTTTCTGCAGATATTGTTAAATACCAAGGATGGAAATGTAAAACTTCAACTTTGGACCTTTTTTCTTCAGCTTCATTATTATTCTTCTCACTTTTTGTTCAATACCCCAGTCTATATTTTAACATGCTGCCTACACAACCCACCTAAATCTTTATTTTTGCTTTTATTTTCCATATCCCTTTTTTTAATACATTCACTATTAACAATAACACCTACTTTATGTTCTGTGTTAAGAACACTAGCACTGCAGGGTAACAGCTCACTGAGTGATAAAGTTTACTTAACTTTTGTTAACCGGTAGACTAGTAACATGAAAAACAAAAATGTTAAGTTAGCGGCAGAATAAATGAATATAAAATTCTAAAAACGATTTTCTATGTTTATCCACATTATTAATATATAAACTTTATTGTGTAAAAAAGTAACCTTTAAAGGGAACCTGTCATCAAGATTTCACATTTTGACCTTATGACAGGTTCCCATATGCTTTTTAATACTACTTCCTTACTTTTATAATTAACACTCTTAGTTGCATTCAGTTTTAAAGGAACATATGACTCAAATTGCATTGAGTCATGGGAGTTATAATCCAGTTAGCCAAAAGATATAGTGGGTAGCACAACCAAAAATACAATAGAGCAGATGCATAAGTCTCTTAGTTATAATCCAGTGTCATCACAGCTCTGCCAGATCCCCCTCCCTCTATTTGTACCCTAGGGAGTGCTAGGAGAGCAGTGATGACGCAGGGTTATAACAGACTCCTTCATGACTTTATCCTCTCTGCTCACAGGGAGCCAGGTATACTTGTATACAAACTTAAATGTAAAAACTATCAATGTTAACACTATGAATATTAGTTATAAAAGAAAATTGTTAATTAGTATTAAACAGCCTAAAACATCTTAAACTCAAAATGTGAAATACTGATGGCAGGTTCCCTTTAAAGTGATCCTGTCACCGGGAATGTCATTTTTAGCTGGAGACAGGTTATAGTAGCCTATGCTGTGCTGATTTTAAAAATGCCTTTGTGATCATTCTGAATCATTTCAGTACGTTATAAAACTTTATTTCACATTACCTGGTTCTCTGTCAGCAGTGTGTGGTGAACCCTGGGGGGAGTGCAGCAGTCTTTGTGTTTGTGTCTCACTCTCCTCATGAATTCTTTCTCTCCTCCACACAATCCCCTCCCTCTCCTGCCTGCTCAATGCACATGACAGGAAGTGCGGAGGAGGTAGGGATCTGTCTGGATGAGTGTGGAGGAAATGAGACCAAGACACAGGCACACAGGCTGCTGCAACTGGCCATTCACCCCAGGATTCCTCATAAGCTGCTGGCCAGAAGCTGGGTAATGTGAAATAAAGTTTTATAACTTTATTGGAACCTGTTTATGTAACAGCAAGAGGTGTGTGATTGAATGTATTTAGCAGAGCTGTGTGCGAGTAAATGGTTGTGGCAGAGCTATGTGTGAGTGAATGGTTGTGGCAGAGCCATGTGTGAGTGAATGGTTGTGGTAGAGCTTTGTGTGAGTGAATGTATTTAGCAGAGCTATGTGAATAAATGGATGTGGCAGAGCTGTGTGTGAGTGAATGGTTGTGGCAGAGCTGTGTGTGAGTGAATGTATTTAGCAGAGCTATGTGAATACATGGATGTGGCAAAGCTATGTGTGAGTGAATGGTTGTGGCAGATCCATGTGTGAGTGAATGGTTGTGGCAGAGCTGTGTGTGAGTGAATGTATTTAGTAGAGCTATGTGAATAAATGGATGTGGCAGGGCTGTGTGTGAGTGAATTATATAGCAAAGCTGTGTGTGAGTGAATGGTTGTGGCAGAGCCATGTGTGAGTGAATGGTTGTGGTAGAGCTGTGTGTGAGTGAATGTATTTAGCAGAGCTATGTGAATAAATGGATGTGGCAGAGCTGTGTGTGAGTGAATGGTCATGGCAGAGCTGTGTGTGAGTGAATGTATTTAGCAGAGCTATGTGAATAAATGGATGTGGCAAAGCTATGTGTGAGTGAATGGTTGTGGCAGATCCATGTGTGAGTGAATGGTTGTGGCAGAGCTGTGTGTGAGTGAATGTATTTAGTAGAGCTATGTGAATAAATGGATGTGGCAGGGCTGTGTGTGAGTGAATTATATAGCAAAGCTGTGTGTGAGTGAATGAAGTAATTGATGTAGCAGACCTGTGCATGCTGCACTTGTGTGTGACCAACAGGGATTTCTTAATTGTTGTCAATTCTATTCTGAAAAATATACAGTAGTGTGTGCTGTCAGATAATTTGGGATTGCAGTACATAACATTACAATAAACACATTCTCCTTCATGGTGTCTCTTGATATCAATTCCTCATTTAAAGATGCTGCTTGCTCCCAGATTATAACAGCTTGCTCTTGAAATGTATTTTTATTTTTTCCGCCCATTAGGTACTGTATGATATAAATAGGATTTTCACTCAAATCCTTTGATGGGCAATGAGCATAAAATATGACTTTCTTAATTTTCTTTATATTGTGCATAAATATTAAAAGAATTTAGCCATGAAGAAACGTAATGCTCGTTCAGTAGAGTTGAAATGATATATCATTCATTCTATTCTATAGAACAAGGACCCCAGATGGTTTGTGCAAACAGAATTGTACGCTTTATCAAGCAGGGATTCACATGCCTTTAAAATTTAAAGGAATATACGGAAGGGTAAAATTATTTAGCGCAGCTCCGCATCCAACCATAAACTGTGCTACGAGATATTGTCCTGATGCTCAGGTCAACGTTAAAATAGATTTTTCGCCTTTGAATGTCCTGTACTGTAGGGCAGTTATCATTCTTTATTTATAACACATGATAGATAATTCTTTCATTCTCTGGAGCCCTTCTTAGAGGAGCCAACTCATATTGTGGCTAGCTGCCCAGGTCCAGGTCTGATGGATAGAACAAATACTCCAGACAATGTGGCTTATTTACTAAGGGCTTGCGTACGCACTTTCGTTGGATTTTCCAATGTTTTTTGGATTTCCGCCACTGTGACAGGTAATTAATCGGGGATTGTGTCGCACACAATCAGATTTTGGCACACAGGCGCCGGCTTTCATGCGACAGAAATCGGGGGGCGGTCTGTCAGACAATCTGACTAATTCGAACTGAGCGCGCAATTTAACTTTCAAATTGTATCACAAGATCAAGCACTTACCTTCTCCAGGTAAGAAGAAGGTGAACTTCGGTGGACCTAAGAGGGAAAACCACACATGTGGGATATCGGGCGCACAATCGTAGTGAATCGCGGCACAGTGCATTCGGTTAGACAATGCAATTTCAGGGAACACGTAAGTAAGAGTAAGGGTAAGTAAATATGCCCCAATATATACCTTTTTTCGTAAAAGGACCCTCTGGCAACCTCTGCTCCACTATTTAAGGAGTGTTTTAGAGGTAGCCCCACCCCTCGCCCCGCCCCAGTCAGTGCTGTGCAGCTATTGGCTGTGGCGGTTTGGAACTGAATTTTCCATGATTTCTAGCTGGCAGGTGTTGATGTTATAGTTCTGTAGCTCTTTATGTTCTCTAGACATGAGCTGACCCAAAGTCTCCATTCAGGTTCAGGTACATCCCACTTGACCCGGACTTATTGCCGGATTCATGGTCAAACAGCCAATCCAGCAAATTGATGCCCCTAGCCAACTAGACATGGCTGTGATTGGCCAGAGGCGTCCCCTTGGTCAATCACAGCCATGTCTAGTTGGCTAGAGGCGTTAACTTGCCCGACACTATGTCTGGGTTGCACAGGATACACCTGAACCGCAATGACAACTTTGGATCCGCTCATCCATAATGTCCTCCTATAACTTCATAGTATCATAGTTTGTACAGTTGAAAAAAGACACATGTCCATCAAGATCAACCAAGGAAGGGAACCTTTCACTGGCTTCCAGTTTTTGACCCAGCACCACACTGGAAGTTCAGTGGGATTGGAGAAGAGCACCCACTTCATAGGAAGAGTGGACTCCTTTATTGCACAAAGGTTATCTCTGACCATTCCCAGAACTTTCGGCTGGGCTCAGGGGTGAAAACTGTAAGAGCGACATGGGAATTGGAAGCCAGAGCAAGGTAAGTACAAGTAACCCCACAGAAAATTCCTGGAAAACCCCTTTAAGGCTGGATAAAACTACAATCAGTGAAGGCCTGCATTCCTAAGAGCCCCAACGATCTAATGAAGGGAACCTTTACATATTGGCACAATGAATAGTGTTGAATCCTATATTTATTATGTATATTTAAAGATTAAATAAAGGGGTGCTGCCGAAGAGGTCACAAAGGGGTGCTGCCGAAACACTAGATAAACAAGGGTGCAGTTTCCATTATACATTATACACATTGGGGCACATTTACTAAGGGTCTGCACAGCGCATTTTCGTCGGGTTTTCCAACTATTTCTGATCTGCGCCGCATTTAAGTGGTCTTAAGTGGCTACGCGGGGGGGCGTAGCCGACGGACAACCCGACTGATTCGGACTAAACACGGGATTTACAATTCAAATTGTGTCGCAAGACATGCACTCACATACACGGGAAGAAGAAGGTGAACTCCGACGGACCTCAGCGGGGAAGCGACACATGCAGGAAAATGGACGCACAATCTTGAAGAATCGCGCCAGACTTCATCCTCGTCGGAGAACCCACCTCGGGGATCGCGACAGGACCAGGTAAGTAAATCTGCCCAATTATACTTATATTTTAACAGGTTTGTTATGTTAGCTGGTATCATCGGAGTCTCTTAGTCCCATCAATGTGTCACCTAAGGATAACAGGAAGTTTTGTCATGGGGACACAAGTGAAGCTCCTCTCAGAGAATGTTTTTCACTTCAGTCTTTCATGTTTTCGGATAGTTCCAGTTGCACTTTTGCTTTTCCTTTTGGTGTTATGATACTGTAGTTTAGCTAAGCTGATAAACTCGTATAAAATACATTATGGAGTAATTACATGGAATAGGCCTCGTATTGTTCTTCTTAATTAGTTTAACTGTATTATTTTGGAAAGCAATATATTTTTATGAAATGTGTACGCGTAATTGCTTTTCTAACATTGAATTCTTTCTGTTTAATCCATTAAATTTAATTTTAAACATCTTTAACCAAATCGTCAATGTTTCATTTAGATTCCTACTTTATATTTTAAACATTTCAGGATATTATAAGTTGTCTGAAATGTAATTTTTTATGCTTATAAATTGATATTTTGCATGTAAATATAACCACTAGTGGACGTACTATGTTGTGGCTAGCATAACACCCATTTGCTCTTCAGTGGGCAGAGCCCTCGTCCTGCTACATGGTCGAGCTGGGGTGTAATTCAGCTGCTGTTGGAGTGACAGACTGCTGAAACAATCATCTACCAGGGTGGCGTCCAGGAACTCCATTTACACTAGCTCTTCACTCCATTAAGTGCTAGTTATCCAAGTCTCCTTGTACTTGTAATTCTACATTTCTACATCTTTATGTCCTTTTTGCTGTGTTTTATGACCCTTGTTTGGAAATATTTGCCTATTCTATTTGTCTCAAACTTCTGTACTTCACGACCGTCTTGGTTTCGACCCGGTTAGCTTTGTCTGTCTCTCTTTGTTTTTGTCATCTGTTCTGTGCGCGTATCCAGTAGGGACTGTCGTCCAGTTGTCACTTGTGGGTTCTGGTAAAGCTCAGGGCCAGCACCTCTTCCTTGTCCCACACATACTGCTTATATTTCAGTCAAGACTTACTCTGGATTTACAGGATAACTTGGGCACAAGCATTTAGTTCTTCTACCACAAGCCCACAGAAAAAAATAAAGTATTACATTAATACTTTTAAAGCACCATCCATCACCCTTATACTACCCCCATTTAGGTGGAAGCTGGCCTGGATACACTGGTACAAAGCATCAGGGAGTAAGGCTGAGGTCAGGGCAGTCAAGGTAAAGGTTATAAAACATGAACTTTGTTCAACACAGTAGCAAATCTCTCCCAAAATCAATTAACACATACTATGAAATATACTGCATCACGCTGCGTTCACACTGCCATATGGGGGACGTCTACACGGCCTTTATACGTCCTCCATAGACGGCAATGGGTGCACAGCGCACTACGGGAGCGGTACTGCGCAACACACATGCAGCACCGTACCACTCAGTACCCCATGAAAAGATAGTACACCGTACACCATATATACCTATGGAGAGGGGCGGGGTGAGCAGCTCTCAGCCTCTCCTCCTCTCCCCGATGCCGCCGTGTGCCTGCCGTACTACGGTACGGCGGGAAGCAGCAGTGTGAATGTAGCCTCAGACTGATCACATTGGGGGTCATTTACTAAGGGCCCCAATCGTTATTTTTCGTCCGGTTTCCCGAATATTACTGATTTGCGCCGTTTTTCCCTGAATTGCCCCTGGGTTTTTGGCGCACGCAATCGGATTGTGGCGCATCGGCGTCAGCATGCATGCGACGGATATCGGGGGGCTTGGCCGTTGGAAAGCCCGACGGATTTGGAAAAACCGTGGAATTTTTTTAAAAAAATGTGTCGCTTGACATGCGCTTACCTGCACCCAGGACTCTTATTGTACCTTGAACCCTACAACCGGTATTAGCTGGCATGGTATACATTATAAAAAATGTACAAAAATTTTGCAGGCAGCATGTTATAGAGCAGAAGGAGCTGAGCAGATTGTATATAGTGTCCTATCTGCAGGCAGCATGTTGTGTAGCAGAAGGAGCTGAGCAGATTGTACATAGTGTCCTATCTGCAGGCAGCATGTTATAGAGCAGGAGGAGCTCAGCAATTATTTTTTGAAACAGATTTATATTCATTTCTTTCAATATAATTCCTACATCTACACTTTCTGTGTTGAGATGTCATGGATGTGGTGATATCAATGATTCACAGCATCTGTTTTATGACTGTATATACAGATATACCTGTCAGTCAGTGAAAGGGCCACCTCCTTGACTTCTCAGTGTTGAAAGAGCAGAAATATAAATTCATAAATGACTTGTTAAACTGAATATCTTCCCCACAATGCTATATGTCCTCATAGATTGTGAGCTCTTGCGAGCAAGGCCCACTGGCTTAGTGGTTAGCATTACAGCCTTGCAGCGCTGGGGTCATCTGCAAAGAGTTTGTATGTTCTCTCGGTGTTTACATGAGTTTCCTCCAGGTCCTCCGGTTTCCTCCCATACTCCAAAAAATACACTCGTAGGTTGAGTAGATTATGACCTCCTTTGGGGACATGGACCGTTTTGACAAAGCTTTGTGCAGTGCTGCATAATCTGTGTGCGCTATATAAATACAGAATTATTAAGGCTTTCATTCCAATTGTTTCACACGTTATTCTTCTATAATGTCTTATTTTGTTTGTATATGTACCCTACTTTCTGTGGATAATAATGGTTCTATATAAAGATTGATCATAATTAGCATTACTATTATTATGATATGTCAATCTGCTCAGCCCCTCCTGCTCTATAACACTCTAGGTTGCGCAGTTGTTTTCATGTGACAGGTTTCCTATGACAGCTATTTGTAGTGTGTGCGCTGTTTTGTACGCTGACACATCTCCTGGTCTATGGTCACAGCAGCAGATGCTGGAGCCCGGGCTCTGCACAGAGCACAGCAGGGTGTGTATGGAGCACATTGTTGTGCCTAGTGTTATTGCTGGAGATCTCAGAGAAAGACTGTCAGGTGCAGCTGTTAGATAACACACAGGAATAACAAGAGAACTGGCCATCACATATACTGAGCAAGAGATGGGAACGTCCTTAGCAGTAAAATACCCCCTAGACGGTACTACTATCTCGTCTAGGATTACCGGAGAGAAGAGGAACTCCAGAAATATACCTGTGCCATGGTTTCCAGAGAGAAAATTTTACACTTAAGTCTATGTACTGCAAGCATTTAAGAGAACCTTAGAGGTAGAGATCTGCACCTACTAAGGCTTTATTCACACAACCATGGTTGTCTGGACTGGATAGTGGGGCAAGCACAGGGCCGGGTGGAGAAGGGAGGGTGTGTGTGTGCTCCTCACCTCTCCCCTCCACACTAAAAGATGAGCGGCTGCCTTGGTCACGGTGCAGTGTGACACTTTGTGCTCTCCGCACCATGTGGGGTGCCACAGACCTCAATAAGGGCTGTGATCTGGCTTAAAATTGTTGGACCAGATCACGGTCCTAATTATGGTTGTGTGAATGTGGCCTAAGCTATGTGCCCAACAGGGATCTGTAACTATGAAGCCCTGTACTCATTTGTGAGTGTAACAGCTCCGCTCTGTTAGATGCTGAAGTGTTAAATCCATCACCTCTGTTCTCTTCTCCACCATACAAAGGCTACAGCATAGGAGCTTCACCCTTCCAAAGGTCCTTCAGTCATTCCCTTTCCATTCCACCACTTACCTCCGGCCACCAGGGAACGATCACATGGCATCAGGTCCTCAGACTAGGAGGCCAACCTAGTCTTGCGACTGTTCTATATCTGTCTATGCGGCTCCACTGCCCTCGGATTCATTAAAGTGGTTTCTGGCCCTTGTTAAATCTGTCCGAACACAATCAAAAGTCTCAGCATGTAGACCAGGGCGGGGACTGGAGTAAATTTGTGCCTAAATTTGCGCCAGAAAGTCACAATACAAGAATTGAGTTCATGATGTTTGTCGGGTATATGAAGGGCAAGTTCATTTGGCCGAATGGAAAGTTGCAAAACAGCTTTGGCACCACAACTGCGCCCAAACAACGCAACACATAGACAAAAAAAAATCAATACATCTCCCCCTGTCTAACCTATGTATATTCCCTCACAACAGACAAGGCTAAATCATTAATTGATGCCTCCATCATTTATCGCCATGACTGTAGCATCACCTTATTAATTGGCTTCTACTAACGAAGGTGGCGGCTCCTCAATCACTTGTGAATGCCTTCGCAGGCTGAACTTTCCGTCTATTGGTTATCCTGGCGCTTTTGCTGTTTGCCAGTCATTACGAGAATACCGAATGCAATTTCAAGCTCTGTATGTCATCCACAAAGCTTTCCGCCAGCTCGGCGAAAACCTCTTTCCTTATTTCTGTTTACCACCTGATGGTGCGATCTCACGTCTGCCCATGTCCTATGGCTATCCTCTTCACTTCTCCCACATCGCAGCCATGATGCCCTTCTGCTCTGCCTCAAACAATGAGACTAAATTGCATTCACATTTCCAGGCAGGCGGCAGAGACCACATCTCTTCGGCAGTGATTGTCGGATTTTCAAACTGCAAAACATTCGAGTGCCCCCCCCCCCACTAATTCCCCCTAAATCAAGACAATAAGCGAATAACAGGAATCTGATTGTTCCTTCGCCCTCCTCGTTCATTTCTATATCCCCATTTACAGAGGGCTGAATCACCTGAATGAATAGAGCAAGAGATGAATTGCTATCAGGCAAATGCATCTTTAATACATGTTAAGCGGGAGCCAGCGAGCTCTTATTGTTTTATTAAAGCTCGGCCGCTTCCATTGGAATCAAATTACTTTACCTTAAAAGAACAGACAATATATTTCCTTTAGCTTTAATTCCGCTCATGGATGCAAGAATTCAAGGATATTAAACCATTCAATAGATATATAGATAGATCTGTTATGTGTCAAAAGGACACCTGTTCTCATGTCAGTTCTTAATATATCAGAGGTAAGAATCTCCTGCACAGACATAGAATAAAAAAATAATATTGTAAGTACAAGAAGCTTCCACTAGGGGAGCTAATAATATTACATCATACGGTAAGGACTCCTGCTCTATAACATGCTACCTGCACATAGGACACTATGTACAATCTGCTCAGCTCCTCCTGCTCTATAACATGCTGCCTGCAGATAGGACACTATGTACAATTTGCTCAGCTCCTCCTGCTCTATAACATTCTGCCTGCAGATAGGACACTATGTACAATCTGCTCAGCTCGTCCTGCTCTATAATATTCTGCCTGCAGATAGGACGCTATGAACAACACACATAGGATTACTGATTTCTGCTAAATTTTTAGGACAATTCCTAAATGATGCACTGCAGCTCCCCCTAGTGATGGCTGCAGGCAGAATAAATTTAATTTGAAAATGTTATTACCTAGTAGGGAATTATTTGTAACTACATGAAGCTTCCACTAGGGGAGCTAATAATATTCTATCATACTGTACGGGGTCCAGTGGGTTGTGCCATGTAGAGGTTAACAGCTATCTCTGTATTCACACTCATGCTACTCCTCCTGCTCTATATCATGCTGTCTGCAGAGAAGACATTATGTAAAATCTACTAAATTCCTCCTGCTCTATAACATGCAACCTGCAAGTAGGACACCATGTACAGTTCAATCTGCTTAGCTCCTCTGAATCTTTAATATTCCACATACATATAGGACATTTTACACAATCTGTTCAGCTCCTTCTGCTTTGTAATATACTTTCTATAGTTTGGACATGCTCTATTACATGCTGCCTGCAGAAAGGACACTGTCCAGCTCATCCTGCTGTATAATATGCCGCCTGCAAATGGGACTCTATGTACAATCTGCTCAGCTCCACCTGGTCTATAATGTACTTTCTGCAACTAGGATGTACAATTTACACAGCCCCTCCTGCTTTATAATATACTACCAACAGGTAGGTTACTATGTACAATGTGCTAAGCTGCTCCTGCTCTATAACATGCTGCCTGCACATAGGACACTATGTACAATCCGCTCAGCTCCCCCTGATCTATAACATGCTGTCTGCAGAGAGGACACTATGTACAATCTGCTCAGCTCCTCCTGCTCTATAACATGCAACCTGCAGATTGGACACTATGAACAACACACATAGGATTACTGATTTCTGGTAAATTTATAAGACAATTTATAAATGATGTACTGCAGCTCCCCCTAGTGATGGCTGCAGGCAGAATAAATTTGATAATGTTATTACATAGTAGGGAATTGTTTTTTTTTTTTTTTTTAGAAAATCACAGCTTCCGGGACCCTACAATTACTGGAATGGGGGTCCTTATTGCTCCTTTCCTGTTTATTGTTGCAACAATATTTAGCCTTTTTATGTCTAACATGGACGATACATGGAAAACTGATCAAATGTCACTTATTTATGTGATGTTACCAATGTAAAATAGAAAATCATATACCAGCAAAGAATTTCCTATGTAACCATGTCACACATGACTGGAG
This sequence comes from Engystomops pustulosus, assembly GCF_040894005.1. Classification (NCBI taxonomy): domain Eukaryota; kingdom Metazoa; phylum Chordata; class Amphibia; order Anura; family Leptodactylidae; genus Engystomops; species Engystomops pustulosus. Next base: position 156,728,471 of record NC_092416.1, on the reverse strand, counting down.
AATCTGAGCCCCATTAGGCGGACATTATCCATATCTAAATGCAAACCTGCATTAAAGTACACACATAGGAGGATATTTATAGCAATAGCGGCCAATTATCTCAAGCGGTGACCCATATACTTGTTATTATCACGAGCTGAAAGTATTGAAAGGTTACGGGATAAAATACAGCATAGGGAGCCACATACACACTTTAAGGGCCCCATATGATGGATTGATCATCTGTTGTCTATGTGTGATGTAGGGTATGTATAACAAGGTAAGCCAGGTAGGTGCCGGGAGCGGATAATGACACAGGGTAATGTATGCATAGATGAAAAGATGCCGTATGGGGGAGAGGATGATGCTCATACACATGTAGGGCATCTTCTGAGCATGCCTAAAAGGTAAGAGGATAATATGGACATGTATATAGTATAAATCCTATATCCCTGACACCGGTTTTTGCATCGAGTACAAATGCTCCAGGGATAAGTGTAAGTGGAAACAATTCATACAGACAGCAGCTTATCCTATCAGACCAGTGTTCACTAATGAATCGCTCCCAGGAGAACGGCTCGCTTTAGTTATTAACATTTAGGTGGATTCTCCAGGGATAGCAGAATCCCAGCAGATTCGTCCGCTAGCCGAAGAGTAAGGACAATATTTAACATAATCACTTCACTCAGTACCTTCTCCGCTCACGAGCCTCAATAAAGTCAACCTCTATTCCCTGTGTCTTTCCCGCTTTATATATCAAAAGGAAAATCACATTTCTGTTCTACGGAGATATAAATAACAAACGCATGGTAGAGAATAATTACTGGGATGTGCTTTCCCTTCTACTGCTGCAGCCCAAATATTAAGATTTTGTAGAATCTGGTTCCTCATTAATATCTAGACTTCATTTATATATATATATATATATATATATATATATATATATATATATATATAGGACGAAGAAATAAACCCATTGACAGCTAAAAGACTAAAAGCTCCAACTTGGATTGTTATATGTGATCCATAAAGCAAAACTTTCTATTAATAATCTGTTTACTTATATTCTGTAATCTATAAAGTAGCTGAGAATGCAAACTAAGAAACTTTATTTAGGGGCTCAAATGTTATACATATGGTGGAATAGGTTAGGTTTGAAGGTCTAGAGCACTGGTGTCAAACACAAGGCAATCTGGCCACAGCCTTGTGTTATCCAGCTAGTCTCCGTATCCATATGCCATGCAGCAGCAATCTTCTTCTACTCTGTGTGACAGCTGTAGATGGCTCTGACTATTGGCTACTGTGGGGGCACTGTGACTATTGGCTAATGTGGGGGCACTGTGACTATTGGTTACTGTGACTATTGGCTACTGTGGGGGCATTATAACTGTTGGCTACTGTGGGGGCACTATGACTATTGGCTACTGTGGGGGCACTGTGACTATTGGCTACTGTGGGGGCACTGTGAGTATTGGCTACTGTGGGGGCACTATGACTATTGGCTACTGTGGGGGCACTGTGACTATTGGCTACTGTGGGGGCACTGTGAGTATTGGCTATTGTGGGGGCATTGTGACATTTGGCTACAGTGGGGGTACTGTGACTATTGGCTACTATAGTAGCACATACTGGTCATTCTGGTGGCATGGCCCCTGGTGAAAATGAGTGGTCTACAAAATCCAAACTTAAAGGGGTTTGCTAGGTAATATATATATATATATATATATATATATATATATATATATATATATATATATATATACATCTGAATAGTACTTATTAGAGATTAATTGATTTGGGTGAGAACAATTTTTTCTGCACAAATTTGAATTTGAAGTTCTTATGCAGGGAGATTATGGAAGTTGTAACCAAACCTTCAGGAGCCTTCCTGGGTCACAAAAAATAACCTTGGACAGGTCTCCAGGAATGCACCCTTCCGGAATGAGAGGATGAGGAGCTAGGACATGTCAGAAAGGACTCCAGGCGGCCAGATAAGGCTTCTATGTCCTCCTGGTCTCTCCAATGGATGTTTCCCCATTGCTCACCAAGTCCATGCTCTGGGAACTACAGCTACAGCTAGATCATCAGCAGACGGAACTTGCTCAACAAGGCTGAGCCTGGGCTCCATATCCAATGGTCCTTAATCTTGGCTACGTAGCTTGGCTAGCCTTGACTTGGGGATACGCCTTAGGGTGTTATCACAGTGGCCTTCTGGCTTTAACTCTTTAAAAAGATAAAGGGATTTTGTCTTTGTTTTAGAAACAATCATGTCGCTGCCATATTAGGTAAAGTTGGATAGATCAAGAGACAACAGTGCCGCGCACCAAAGGAGCAGGTAGATAAGTTGTGAAGCCAAGTTCTACTATCTAAATGTACTTGGAGTTGAAAATACAAATCTAATGGAAAAGTTACATAATTCTACACTTCATTACTACAAGAACAGTGTAGCTCATGCAATAAAACAAATTGAATATACATTATATTCATAGTTTTCTCCAATAACAGGTCAGCTGAGGATCCTTCTACTGTTTGCTTTGTCTTTGTATAGTTCTGACTGATGCATCTCGCTAGGTCATGTACGTGACCATGTTTTCTGGTTCTCAAACACAAAAGGCTTTTCCAATATAATAGAGTAAATAGCAAAATTCATAACAGACAATGATATATTAATTCTGGGATGTCTGGTGCGAGGCAAACAAGTGTTTGATTGCTTGCTCCAGGCTGCGGCCACCCCCACGGCATGCAATTGTCTGAGATTAAAAGAGCATCGATAGGGGCGCGACCCAGCAAAATATCAACCTCTGCTGACTTTGTCTGTTGGGAAATTTTATAAAATCTTGTCTATCATGTCGATGTGAAGACATGTTCCACTGTATGACACATATATCCAGGGCTCTCTCTGAGATATCCGGGGCTATCAACCTGAGGAAGGGTCAAGGGGGAGACAGATTTAATAGGAAATACCTTGCACAGTATCCACCTGTCATCACAAATTATATTGTGTTCATTAAAAGAGAATGTGTCACCAATTATCGTTTTGACTCTTTAAAACCAAACAAATAAATATATACCGTATATACTCATGTATAAGCCGAGATTTTCAGCACAAAAAATGTGCTAAAAAAACTCACCTCACCTTATACACGAGTCAAGTAAAAAATAAAAAAAATGAATACTCACCCTCTGGTGTCCCAATCAGGTGTCCTGGTAGGGTCCCGATCTTCAGCGCGAGGCTCCTGATCTTCAGGTCCCGGGTGCTCCTCTTCTCTCTTCTTCCTTCTTTCACTGTCAGAGTCGCGTCCATGCGATCTCCCGGCGGGCGCACACTATGATGCGGTGGTGTTGGCGCTGATGACGTCAGCAGCGACACCGCCGCATCGTAGTATGCGCCCGCCGGCAGATCGCATGGACGTGACTCTGCCAGCCAAATAAGGAAGAAGAGAGAAAAGGAGCCCCCGGGACTCGCGTTGAAGATTGGGAGCCTCGCGCTGAAGATTGGGACCTGCACCAACGATCAAGACACCGGAGGGTGAGTATTAAGTTTTTACATTTTTTTGGCAGGGCGCTGTATACTACATGGGGACTGGCTGTATACTACATTGGGCTGGCTGTATACTACTTGGGGCTGGCTGTATACTACATGGGGTTGGCTGTATACTACATGGGGGCTGGCTGTATACTACATCGGGCTGGCTGTATACTACATCGGGCTGGCTGTATACTACTTGGGGCTGGCTGTATACTACAGGGGGCTGGCTGACTGTATACTACATGGGGGCTGGCTAGCTGAATACTACACCCTTGGCTTATACTCGAGTCAATAGTTTTTGGTGGTAAAATTAGGGGTCTCGGCTTATACTCAGGTCGGCTTATGCTCTAGTATATACGGTAACTTTTTTCTATTTCTTCTTCTATTTCTGTTTTTTTTCTGATTGTAGATCATTTTTATCCTTTTTTGTTATAGAGCCATCTTTCTTGGATCATGTAGCAGGATTATAGGGGTATTCCCTCGAAGACAAGTTTCTTATATGTACTCAGCATTACAAAATAACAAATTCTCTAATTCACTGTTATTAACAAAAATACAGCATTTCACAGATATAAGTCCAACCTGTCTCTATCAGTCCTGGTGTTTATAATTTTGGTTGCCCAGGATCCAACCATAAATCTTCTGACTTAAGGTCTGGACAGATTATTCTCATGAATAGCTTTTTCTGTCTGCACAATGGAGTGTGATCTCTGCCCCTCCTGTTTTATTACAAGACAGGCTCAAACGCACAGACACTTCCTGTCTGCATGCTGCTTGCACAGACTTACTTTACAAGCTACAGGAAAAATAATATCTTTATAGCAGGGGAAGGAGGTATGTAGCAGTGACAGTAGTAATGTGATATAGCTGAGATAGCAGAGCTGAGAGTGTCATTGTGTTTTATATCTCATGGAGCGGTAGAGAGGGGGGCTACGGAACGGGACAGAGGGAGCAAAGCAGTGCGGAGCGGACCGGGACAGAATAGAGCGGACAGGGAAGGAGCAGAGCAGAGCGGAGCGGCCCGGGATGATTAATGCGCATGCGCGGTTTCTATGGGAGCGACTGAAACTTTCAGCGCTTCCCAAGTTACCGCGCATGCGCAAAAACTCTGCGGTTCTGTCTATGGAGCGGCGCGTAGTTCCGCCGCTCGCATAGACCAAATTTCTACGGGCAGCGGGCAGAGGCTTACTGGCGACGGTATGCGTGCCAACAGAAACGGCTTCGCGTGCCGTCTGTGGCACGCGTGCCATAGGTTCGCCATCGCTGGTCTATACTCTCAGTGCTGTAGGCCTAGTAACGATCTAAGAACCTGGAAGCTGTTTTGTTCATGATTAAGAAGAAATGTAAGGACATGTTCATCCACAGTATTGTTCTCTAAGAGTCAGACATGGTGTGCTGTGTGAGCACAATGGCAGAAAATTATTGCAGACTCTTTTGGATTATGGAGAGTATTTAGCAGTATATAGTATATGTATAGTGTATGTAATATAGAAGGGCTGGAAGAAGAGGAAAATCTTGGAATCTCAAAAACTTGCTAATTAATTGCTAAAAACGGCATATGTTAACCTAAAGGCAAGGTAAGGTAATAATTGCCGCTGTATTGTTACGACTAGCGAATGGAAAAAACCTTTATAAAATCTTTATATGGAGTCCATTAAAATTAGTTTCATATTTTCCAGGCAGAGGACAAATGCAGCTGTCCACAGCTGTCCCTAGAGATAACCACCGGGAGGGGCACAAGTCAGACCAAGCTGAGTGACAGCAATTTTCTACTTAGCGAGATGTTAAGGTAGGACAGTCCCTTAAAGGGAAACATCATCAGTCACATCATCAGTGATGAGCTATAAACTAACCCCTTCCTCTGACCTCTGATTGTCAGCTTTCTCCCTGTGCATAGTAATAGGGAGAAGGCTGTCAATCAAGGGCTGGAAGGTGAAGGTGGGGAGAAGATGAGAATGCAATAACTAATATAGTGTAATATGAGACAATAATAACCCAGCCGGGAAATATGAGTGACAAAGAGCTACCTGTCACAACCTTATGAGACCCTCAACGTGGGCAGCATAAAGATGGTTGTCACATATTACGTATAAGGGAGATTGCTGTAAGATTCCCCCATGCTAGTCACGCCTTGGTCCAGTAAACCTTATTTAATGGGAATGGTGATGAGTATATGACCAGCAAACTTTGCACAAATCAATAGTAATAGTAAATGCAAGACATTTTGTAATATATTGTAATAGAGGAAGGTGCTTATTTCTTCATTAACTTTGTCTCCTATCCTCCCTCCTTCCCGTTCTATCTGAATCTCAATTTTTCCTGAATTCCATCTTGCTAGTAAGCTATCCAGAAGCTCACTGACAGATTACATAGAAAGTCTATGGCAGTGATGGCAAACCTTTTAGAGACCGAGTGCCCAAACTATAACTAAAAGCCACTAATTTATTGCAAATCCGCAACATAAAAATTTGAACAGTAATTTATTACTCCCTGTTCTGCCGCTGATTTCAATCCTATCAGCATCCTGAAGTCACCAATACAGTTGAAAGAGGGGGGTGAAATCCGATTATCGTTGTAGGCTCCCTCCAGGACTCCCTGAACAGGAAGAATCATGGGGCCCAAAGAAGGAGCTGCAATGATAACCCAGCCCTGTCCACACCTCCTCTCTGTTCCTGCAGTACCAGACAGCCCTGGATGTGCTGCTTGAGCATTGAGTCTGGCATATCTTGGGCTTCCTGGTACTGCAGGAAGAGCCCATGAGCCCTGTCTGGTGAAATCTATGCTGAGGCAACATCTTGTGTGCCCACAGACAGGGCTCTGAGTGCCAGCTCCTGGTCTTTGGAGAGGGGAGGGGGTGTGGTGAGTCACAGCAGCTAGGTCTCCATATGCTAGCACATTGAAGACTGTAAACTACACATACTGAATTATTACATATGGGCAGGAACACTGTTACTCTTCATATACACACACAGGACTAGTGATTTCTGCAGTTTAAAGGGCAGGTACACTTTAAAGGAATATTTGTCATAGAGAACATAATTAGAGATGAGAGGAGCCGACATTTGCGCTTGGGTTCAAGGTGTTTCACAGACAAATCATAACCAAGGCTCGTTGCTCAAATGCGAAAGGTGTAGTATAAATCTGTCTGGTTGTACAGGCAGTCTCCAGGTTATGTACAAGATCGGTTCCATAGATTTGTTCTTAAGTTGAATTTGTATGTAAGTCGAAACTGTATATTTTATAATTGTAGCTCCAGACAAAAAAATTTTTTTTGCCCGAGTGACTATTGGAGTTTCGAAATTTTTTGCTGTTATGGGACCAAGGATTATCAATCAGTAAAGCAGACACCTTACAGCTGATCATTGCTGTCTGGGACTATAGTAAAGCATCCGGAGAGCTTCACCAGAGGTCACAGTGGGCAGAGGGGGTCCGTCTGTAACTAGGGGGCATCTGTAAGTCTGGTGTCCTTAAGTAGGGGACCGTCTGTACTTAGTAGCTCCCATCAATAGTTTGTAAAATATTTTGGAGAAAAATCCACACCCCATTTTTATCATAGCCACACCCTTTACTCATTTTTTTTTTTAATAAATTTTACATTATTTATCCCTTTACTCATAAATGCTTCAAAATTTTAAAAACTAATATTTGGATGGCTCTAATTATTTGATTCACACAAATTTTTCTCATATGCTGAGAGTAGTATATTCTACCTATACTAGTCAAAAAAAGACCAAATTGGTTGAATGGAGGAAATTATATTCTTACATTTTGGTCTATTGCCGTCTATACTCGAGTATAAGCCAACCCAAGTATAAGCCGAGGCTTTAACTCGAGAATAAGCCGAGTTTGGGTTTTCAGTACCTTTTTTTGTGCTGAAAAACTAGGCTTATACTCGAGTATATATGGTATTTACCGTTACCTGCTTGTATGACAGGTCTCCAGTTGCCCGTGTACATATAGCCTACGGGTTGTCTTCTTCTAATCAAAATCCACTACTAATTACAATGCAAATCACAATGACGGATGACCTAGTCTGAGCATTGGCGTCGTGCTGTATGGACCAGTGAATATGACAGCCTACACGAATGCTAAACGCCATCTACGCAAGTAGTACTTAAGACTTTCTCACAGCTCATTGAATCTGTTATCTCTGTATTTTGGGTGATTTTGCCTCGGCAACTGTGTCGCTTAGGAAAAGTAGCCATTGGAGACGCTGACTTAAAGTAGTCATTACTTTTATTTAGCTACTCATTGATAAACTTTTACAGTTACCCTCTCATTAACACAATTTCACACTCAATGATAAGCCATACACCCTAACAAAGGGAGAAAACGAGTCGGATACAGTCGCTAGAGAAAAGCATTTTTCTACATGAACAATCCTTCTAACCACCCACTCATTAAGACAAGCAAGTATTCATTATCCTAAGCCTCCTGAACAATACATGAGGATGCCTGCAACAGCCTTATAACATATACAGGTACTCCGGATTATTCCAGTAAAAATATGTAAATGATAATGTTCACGATGAAACCAAGCCTGCATTTTAAGTGTTTTTTTTTTCCTCCGGCCGCACATGTTTTATTACACCAGCAACAAGAATATATATATTCTACAAAAAAAAATAATAATCATCATAAATGTATAAATCTATTATTGTATCATATCCAGGAATAATATCTGGCTTCCCTTGTTATGTTCGAAGGCTTTGTAAAGAGTCGGACATTTACTTACAACTAAGCTGGACGGTTTTATACCAAACTGATGAGACCCAGAATGTTCTGATCCATGATAAAATAGGATTAATCATAAGTGTTTTCTATTTTATTATATCCTGGGATAATAATATCTGTCTTGAGTTCTTTGTTAAGTTGCAAGGCTTGTTAAAGAGTCGGACATTTACTTATAAGTCAGCAGGACTTTTATTTCCTCTTGTAGGGACTCAGCACATAAAGATTCATATCTCATATAGTATTAATCAGAAGTCTATAAATGCACCATCTCTTTGTATGATATTTGCCCGGATTTTTATCCGTTATGTTGCAAGGCTTCATAAAGAGTTGGACATTTACTTATTAGTAAGCTGGATTGTTTTATTGCAACTTGATGAGACCCAGCATGTACTCATCCATAACAAAAATAGATGAGTTCTACAGATAATGGGGCAGATTTACTTATCCGGTCCATTCGCGATCCAGCGGCGCGTTCTTTGAGGTGGATTCGGGTCTTCCGGCAATTCACTAAGGCAGTTCCTCCGCCATCCACCAGGTGGCGCTGCTGCGCTGAAGAGCATCGGAACGCACTGGAGTTCACCGTCTCGGGATGAGTGAAGGTAAGTGCAAGCTCCGTGACACATTTTCCGTTTTTAAATGCGGCGGTTTTTCCGAATGCGTCGGGTTTTCGTTCGGCCACGCCCCCCAATTTCCGGCGCGCGCATGCCGGCGCCGATGCGCCACAATCCGATCGTGTGCACCAAAATCCCGGGGCAATACAGGGAAAATCAGCGCAAATCGGAAATATTTGGGTAACACGTCGGGAAAACGTGAATCGGGCCCTTAGTAAATGACCCCTAATGTAGCAAAAGTCAGGCCTTCAATATGATATATTCTGTAAAGTTGGGGAGTAGACACCTTCAAACAACTGTTTACAGATAGATATGGTTATGGTTCCCTTAGGTATGTAACAAGGCTTCCTAAAGAGTTGGGCATTGATTTATAGGTTAGCTACTTCTGATAGAAAGCACTAGAGGATTAATTCCCAAGTGAAGGGATCATATGAAGGAGGATGCCAGTGAGACCGTGTACCAGGCGATAACACTTTAAATATCACCCACAGCATCTAAATGGCTAAACCCTGTGCCAGGACCAGCATGGCTGACCGGGGTCGGTTAACGACCTTCTACCTGTAAAACCCCTTAAAGGGGTGTTCCCATTTCACATTAATGTTATTGTTTGTAAAGTGAAAATTTATACAAATTTCCAATATATCTACTTCAGTTCCTCTTGGCTTTCTAGATCTCTGATTGCTGCTTCTATATTTACTTCCAGTGGACAGAAATCACACAGTTGCATGGATCATTACATCATAGAGAGTAAACAGAGCTCTGCCGTATAACAAGCCGTGCACCTGTGTGACATCACATAATCAGGGATATAACGAGTTGTGCACCTGTGTGGCATTACATGACCAGGGATATAACGAGTCGTGCACCTTTGTGACATCACATGACCAGGGATATAATGAGCCATGCACCTGTGTGACATCACATGACCAGGGATATAATGAGTCGTGCATCTGTGTCACATCACATGACCAAGGATATATGAGCCGTGCACCTGTGTGATATCACATGACCAGGGATATAATGAGTCGTGCATCTGTGTGACATCACATGACCAGGGATATAACGAGCTGTGCACTTGTGTGATATCACATGACCAGGATATAACGAGCCATGCAACTGTGTGACATCACATGACCAGGGATATTATGAGTCTTGCATCTGTGTGACATCACATGATCAGGGATATAAAGAGTTGTGCACCTGTGTGACATAATACGACCAGGTATGTAATGGGAAGTGCACCTCTGTGATATAACATGACCATGGATATAATGAGTCGTGCACCTGTGTGACACCACATGACCAGGTATATAATGAGTCGTGCACCTGTGTGACGTCACATGACAAGGGATATAACGAGCCGTGCACTTGTGTGATATCACATGACCAGGGATATAACGAGCCATGCAACTGTGTGATATCACATGACCAGGTATCTAATGAGCCATGCACCTGTGTGACATCACATGACCAGGGATATAATGAGTCGTGCATCTGTGTGACAACACATGACCAGGGATATAACGAGCCGTGCACTTGTGTGACATCACATGACCAGGGATGTAATGAGCCATGCACCTCTGTGATATAACATGACCAGTTATATAACGAGCTGTGCACCTGTGTGACCAGTGGCGTACCGACCGCGGTCGCAGCGGTCGCCATTGAGACCGGGCCCATCGGACGGGGGGGCCCGGGCGACCGTCTCAATGGCGACCGCGGTCGGTACGCCACTGGCAGTCGGGCAGGGGCCTCCGTCCGGACAGGAAGCTCCTGCCCGTCACTGAATAGTGCTCGATCTGGCCGTAAGCGGCCGCTCGAGCACTATAACTGGAGCGATGTGGCCGGAAGACAACCCCGGCGCACATCGCTCCATGAACTGGGATGCGCGGCTGCGTGATGACGTCATCACGCGGCCGCGCACCCCTTCCTGCCTGCCCGCGGCAAGAAGATAGAAGACGCGGACCCGCTGCCAGTGGTGAGTATAGGGTTTTTTTTAAAATGGGGCTTATTGTATAATTAATTAATTGGGGGAGGGGGGGGATATGTAATAATTGTGTGTGTGTGGGGGGGGAATCTAATAATTAATTGTGGGGGGGGGGCAGAATATGTAATAATTAATTGGGGGGGGGGAGAATATGTAATAATTCATTGTGTGTGTGTGTGTGTGGGGGGAGAGATTGTAATAATTAATTGTGTGGGGGGGAGAGATTGTAATAATTAAGTGTGTGTGTGTGTGTGAATATGTAATAATTAATTGTGGGGGGGTAGAATATGTAATAATTAATTGTGGGGGGGGGGTAGAATATGTAATAATTAATTGTGGGGGGTAGAATATGTAATAATTAATTGTGGGGGGGGGTAGAATATGTAATAATTAATTGTGGGGGGTAGAATATGTAATAACTCATTATGGGGGGAGAGAATATTAAATAATTAATTGTGGGGGGGCAGAATATGTAATAATCACTGAAATATCGGTTAGCAGAAAGGGTTTTGAGGGTTTTTTTTAGGTAAAGTTGGGGAGGGGAGGGGGGCCCCATTAGGAATTTTGTCCCGGTGCCCAGTGGACTCTAGTTACGCCACTGTGTGTGACATCACATGACCAGGGATATAATGAGTCTTGCACCTGTGTGACATCATATAACCAGGGAGATAATGAGTCGTGCACCTGTGTGACGTCACATGACAAGGGATATAACGAGTCGTGCACCTGCAGATATCACATGACCAGGGATATAACAAGTCATGCACCTGTGTGACATCACACGACCAGGGATATAACAAGTTGTGCACCTGTGTGACATCATACGACCAGGTATGTAATGGGAAGTGCACCTCTGTGATATAACATGACCATGGATATAATGAGTCGTGCACCTGTTTGACACCACATAACTAGGGCTATAACGAGCCGTGCACCTCTGTGATATAACATGACCAGGGATATAATGAGTCGTGCACCTATGTGACGTCACATGACCAGGGATATAACAAGTCGTGCACCTGTGTAACATCACATGACCAGGGATATAATGAGTCGTGCACCTGTGTGACGTCACATGACAAGGGATATAACGAGTCGTGCACCTGCGGATATCACATGACCAGGGATATAATAAGTCATGCACCTGTGTGACATCACATGACCAGGGAAGTAAACAATGAAGCTTCTTGTAGACAGCAAGCAGAGATCTAGAAAACTGCAAGGAATTGATACAGAAATCATATTAAAAATGTGTACCGTATTTTTCGGACTATAAGGTGCACAAAAAATCCTTTGATTTTCTCCGAAATCAAGGGTGTGCCTTATAGTCCAGTGCGCCTTATATATGAGCCGTACTTACAGACAAGAACTGCCTTGAACTGTGCACAGGTCTGCCACCTGCTGGTCATTCATCCTTATAATCCGGTGCGACTTATATATGAACCTAGATGTTTTATCAGGCATTTATTGAAGGTGCGCCTTATAATCCGGTGTGCCTTATATTCCGATAAATACGGTATAACTTTTAATTTTATAAAAATAAGATCTATTTGCTGAAATGGGAATACCCTGTTAAGTACTGCTGCCCCTTGAAAGTGTTTTCATTTAGACACTTATTGTGCAGGGAAGAATAACACATTGGGGGTCATTTACTAAAGGCCCGATTCGCGTTTTCCCGACGTGTTACGCGAATATTTCCGATTTGCGCCGATTGTACCTGAATTGCCCCGGGATTGTGGCGCACGCGATCGGATTGTGGCGCATCGGCGCCGGCATGCGCGCGACGGAAATCGGGGGGCGTGGCCGAACGAAAACCCGACGGATTCGGAAAAACCGCCGCATTTAAAAACCGCAAAAGTGTCGCTTGGGGATCGCTTACCTTCACTTGGTCCGAGGTGGTGAATTCCGGCGCTATGAGATGACTTTCAGCGCAGCAGCGCCACCTGGTGGACGGCGGAAGAACTACATTCATAAATCCCGGCCGGACCCGAATGCAGAGCAGAGAACGCGCCGCTGGATCGCGACTGGACCGGGTAAGTAAATGTGCCCCATTGTGGCACATTTACTAAGGGTCCGAATCGCGCTTTTCCTTTTCCGCCGGGTTTTCCGAATTTTACCGTTTTGCGCCAAATTGCCCCGGGTTTTTGGCGCATGCGATCGGATTGTGTCGCATTGGCGCCGGCTTGCATGCAACGAAAAGCGGGGGCGTGGCCATCGGAAAAACCGACGGATTGGGAAAAATCGCGCTATTTTAAAAAAAAAAGTGATGCTTGACACACACTTACATGCTTAGTGAATCGCCGGAAGACCCGAATCCTCGTCGGAGAATGCGCCGCTGGATCACGACAGGAACGAGTAAGTAAATGAGCCCCATTGTTGGAGTCTTGTACACAACAGGTGACAGCACATATACAGGGTGTATATGCAGAGGAGACTCCATCACAATCAGAATGTTTTCTCATATTCCGGGTACAGTATACAGTATGTTATTAGTGTAGAACATCTTCTTAAAGGGATCCTCTATGTTACCCAAAGGAATGTAACAAGCAGAAAAACTGCATCAAATGCTGCTAGGTTACTGTGCGATTTGGTTTTTCAGTAAATCTGTAATTGCTTTCCTTCTTTAGCAGCATAAATACAGACAACCATCTCTTATGGAAGGCCGGAAAATCTGCACTATGCAATCTTCTTGCCCTTTCTACAGAAAGAGGGGGCAAAGGTGCCAATTCCAGAGAGGGCACGCTAACAATTATAGAGCAACATCATAAGTGACAGGGCGACCGCAGGAGGATACAAGAGAAAGACGGACAGAAATTTAAGGTTAATACATTTATATTAGGTAGGAGGAGATAGATAAATGGACAAACAGCCATTAGATAGATAGGTAGAAAATCAAATGATATAGGTAGATAGAATGGGGGTCATTTACTAAGGGCCCAATTCGCGTTTTCCCGACTTGTTACCCGAATATTTCCGATTTGCGCCGATTTTCCCTGAATTGCCCCAGGATTTTGGCGCACGCGATCGGATTGTGGCGCATCGGCGCTGGCATGCACGCGACGGAAATCGGGGGGCATGGCCGAACGCAAATCCGACGGATTCGGAAAAACCGCCGCATTAAAAAAAAAAAGTGTCGCGGGACTCGCGCCTACCTTCACTAGGAATAGGCCGGTGCACTTCAGTGCGTTCCGGGGAACTTCGCAGCAGCGACAGCTGGTGGACGTCGGAGCAACTACCTTAGTGAATCCCGGCCTGACCCGAATCCACCGCAGAGAACGCCCCGCTGGATCGCGAATGGACCGGGTAAGTAAATCTGCCCCAATGTGAAAGTAGATAGATGATAGATGAATAGATATTAGATAGATAGATAGATAGATAGATAGATAGATAGAGTTGGAGAGTTCAAAGCAGCACAGCTTAACAAAGTGGGTGCAGTAGCCGTTGATTCCTTGGCGGTGGATCCCAGATATAAGTAGTGAAGAGGCAGCACTCCAAAATATGTGGCGAAGGGTGAACCTTTATTCCATAAAACGCGACTTTTTTTTAGATAGATAGATATGAGATAGATAGATAGATAGATAGGAGAGAGATAGATATGAGATAAATAGATAGATAGATAGATAGATAGATAGATAGATAGATAGATAGATAGATAGATAGGTATGAGATAGGTAGATAGATAGATAGATAGATAGATAGATAGATAGGAGATAGATATGCGATAGATAGATAGGTAGATAGATAGATAGATAGATAGATAGATAGATAGATAAATAGATAGATAGATAGATATGAGATAGATAGATAAATAGATATGAGATAGATAGATAGATAGATAGATAGATAGATAGATAGATAGATAGATAGATAGATATGAGATAGATAGATAGATAGATAGGAGATAGATATGCGATAGATAGATAGATAGATAGATAGATAGATAGATAGATAGATAGATAGATATGAGATAGATAGATAGATAGATAGATATGAGATAGATAGATAGATAGATAGATAGGAGATAGATATGCGATAGATAGATAGATAGATAGATAGATAGATAGATAGATAGATAGATAGGAGATAGATATGCGATAGATAGATAGATAGATAGATAGATAGATAGATAGATAGGAGATAGATAGATAGATATGAGATAGCTAGATAGATATGAGATAAATAGATAGATAGTTAGGTATGAGATAGATAGATAGATAGATAGATAGATTAAAAGGGTTGTCCGACTTTTACTTACAGGCGGGCTTTGGAGGATAGTTTTAAAAAAAGAAAGCTATACTCACCTCCTCTGTCTCTCCTGGTGTCCCGTGCTGCCGGCTTGCTGATCCTTGTCCCTGTAAACAAATCTCCGTTCCCATAACTCAGCACAGGATACAGCACTGGGAATAGGGACGGGTGGGCGTGGCGCTTCCGTGCCCCTGAAAGCAAACAAGTGCTCGGACCAGAGAGATGGCGGCAAGGAACACCGGGAGCAATGGCGGAAGTGAGTACAGCTTTCTGCCTGCACGATTTTCAAAAGAGTTGGACAACCCCTTTAAGGATTTCTACCCTATATTCATTCTGTTAACCACACATTCCTTATTATTTACTCGTTACACCGCCTGCAGCTATAATGAGGACATTATATCAGAATCAATACTCTCACTGCTCCCAAAAGTATAGACCTGTTTACACAGAACGGTTTCCATTAGGAACCTGCTGATATCAGGGGAGATCCATACAGTCACATCCTCTATATCTTTCTGGATTTAGTAACAATTCCTGTAGTTTCACCTAACTGCCTCTGTTCTCTTACAGTTTGATTTGTCAGTTTATGAAATGTTGAACATTAATCATTTGCACGGATATTTGACTAATATTTTAGGCTGAAATAATCAATTATTCTGTGGAAATTGGCATAGATTCTGTAAATATTTTATGTGGCAAATGCAACAGACAGTGAGCATATAGAATCTACTGTGTTCTAGCCACCAACCCCAAATCAATGGAGTCCACAACCCCATAGGATCAAAAGGGTTGTCCAGGATCATTTTTTTTCGTTGGGCCCCAGTGCTCCGCTGCAGCATGGGGCCTCCTGTCAACGCTGCCCTGTAAACCATTTGTGTCCACACCCACTACAGGGTAACACAGGCCCCAGCCACAGTCTGTAGGGGGCACATGGTTGTCATTGGGACAATACGGCTGAGCCTCTGTGATTGGAGGCCTTGTGCTGTACTGGAACGCTGGAGAGAGGTAAGTTTCCCCTGTTTGTTATTTCCATGCCCCAAAGAGCCCATTGTAAAAAAAAAAAACTTTAAAAGCACCAGAAAATGTGGAAATAAATACATGTTTTTCTCAAAGGTGTTCCTAAAGTACTTGGGACCTGGTTCAAAACTAGTAATGGGCTCTCTTTGTGTCCATTCCCAATACTGATAACTTCTCAGACAGAGTAGATTTTGGACCCCCACTTACATGAGGGCTTAGCAGCCTTGACTCATTTAGCTGTAGCTACAAGTCTAAAGCCTTAAAGAAACCATGTACCCTTTCAGACAGGGGTTACTAGTTGGGTGAGGTCCCCAAAAAATCTTACAGTCCTATCAGACTTTTTATGTAAGGGGCACAACCCATTGAAAAAGAGGGAATGGTGACACCCAGTTGTCAATTAATTTATAAAGAGGAACAGCAAACTAAATTTAAAGAAAAGATGTTCCAGAACATTGACCTTCTCTTCCACTAAGTGTTGGGTGGAGGTTACATAGGCCCTCCAGATAAAATTATTCTGGGGGCTTACTCTTCCTCAAGCCCTAGGAAAAAGACCCTGGTAGGCACCAAATTGGGTTAGACTCATTTTTGTCTGGGCGTCTAGAGGCTTTGATACTCTGGTGGGACAGTTCAAAACTTGTCCTACTCATAACATAGCTAACTTTTAATACATTATTTCTTTGGATTTTTGCAAGAATTCTGAAAAACCCTGTCGGGGCCAGGGCTGGTATGGCAAAAATAAGAAAGTGAACCTACCCTTCTATGGTTCTCTTTCCTGTTTCCCTCTGGTCATTACAGTTTTCAGCCATGCCCACGTCTGGAAGTTGTGGGGTAGTCATTGGACAAGTTATGGCCGATGAGTGCCTATTTGGACAACAGGGCATCCCTTCCTTTTTTGTCCCCAGGTCAGAGGAGGCTGAAGCTTGTCCCTTGACCCCCAGTATATCTAGCTAAGCACAGAACCAAAAAGACATTTGTTCTGGAGCAATGCAGGAAGATGGAGCAGGGTAAGTATGCTGTGTTTTTTGCCCCTGAACACAACACGGTTTTACAGAATCCCATGAAAACTCCATTTAGTAAGTAGTGTCCAGGCAAACCCCCTTACCTTAAACTCCCAAAAGACCACTCTGAAAAACCCAACTCCCCCACTCCCTCTTGTGCTGACAACTCCCAAAGCAGCGCTATAACCCACCCCATGCCCTCTTGTCTAGACAACTCTCAAAGCACTGCTCTAACGCACCCCCCCCCCTCTTGTCCAGGCGACTCTCCTCTACCTTGCCAGTGTGCCAATCCTTTC
Organism: Engystomops pustulosus; assembly: GCF_040894005.1. Taxonomy (NCBI): domain Eukaryota; kingdom Metazoa; phylum Chordata; class Amphibia; order Anura; family Leptodactylidae; genus Engystomops; species Engystomops pustulosus. The sequence continues at coordinate 156,711,075 of NC_092416.1, read as the reverse complement.
GGAAGTGACAGCCCCTTCTTCGCTGACTTTAGATTTTTTACATGTAGATCTCCAGAGCTCTGCACATGGAAAGTATGAGGAAGATTTATCAGAAGTATCTGAAAGCAGAATAAAGCTTCATTACAGACACCTTAAAGCTGCTCTTTGCAGCTGAGATTATAGTAGAGCTTCCAGAGAGCTTCATCAGAGGTCACAGTGGGCAGAGAGGTCCGTCTGTAACTAGGGGTCGTCTGTAAGTCGGGTGTCCCTAAGTAGGGGACCGTCTGTATATTAAAAGTCTGTTTTAAGGGTTCTATAACTTTGAGGCTGAGGGGGAAGTGGAAGACTTCAGACTTTCTTGGATACTTCTGATAACTTCTTGTACTTGCCAGTTCCATTCTCAGTGTTCACAGACTGATTCCATCTCCTCACTATGCCCTAATAAATCCACATGTAGCCCCAGGACCTGCATATGTGGTGTAAGCTAGGACACCCCACTCATTAAGTGTCTACATCATTAACAAACAGACCGAAGCGTTCCAGAATCCAGACACAAGGGAGACAGCATGCGCCGTGATCCCTACAGCCATTCTTCTGCATTAGGTACACAAGAAGAAACGTGGCAAGTGTTTAATGGCGCGGAAAGAGCGCCCAATGTGCTGACCTGCTTTCTAAACCATGTCTATAGACAGGACCCCGACCTATTCTACCAGCCATTTTCAGCCTCTGCCTTAAACACAGCCATAATGCAGTTTAATAAGCAGACACAATGCTAAATTATTTTCTGTGAATTATCTGTCACCATTTATCTTAGTAAATGGATATGCCACATTATAATATGCAAAAATAATTGTGTATTTCGTCATTGCACTGTAGACAGCGGCTGCGGAGCTTGTTGCTCCACAGTGTATTATTCTGATAAGGGTTATTAAGCTTGTTTTATTGCGATTCGCAGACAAAGTGACTCGGGAAACACAAACCAGACCTGACACTGAATGTCAGATCGTAGGGGAAGACTGCGGCACCTTCCCGAAGCATATAAATTACGGCCATTAACAAGAAACTTTGCGGCACCTTCAATAACATGGATCAAACGCCTGAATTTAGTGCATCTCCCCGGAACAAGCCCTAAAACATGACATTTAACTGTATGTCAAGGCCTTTCTCTCGCATGAACAAGTGTTCAGTCGTTCAAGCGGAACAAGGAAATACCAAGGGCGGCCATTTTGTCATGGGAGCCGTGTTGCATAATCACAATCGCGACCTCAAGATGCTGATGGACATCTTGGAAGAAAAGAGCCAGCGAAGATACAATAAAAGAAAAAATCCATTCTTCCAGGCTGTTTAGGACTTTTTGGGATTATTTTTCCAATCAAATATAATTGTAGAGCATTTATTGTGCTTCATTCTCTATACTAGATGCACTCTCATCTTAGAGTAACCATTTTCCAACAAAAGCCACTGAAATTAGTAATTACTTGCTTGAAATTGTCCATGCAATTTAACATGTTTCTACCTTTTCTCCTAAGAAACGGCAGGATAATCACTCACGAGTATTTTTTTTTGTATTATACTTAAAGGTGTTGTCTGCATTTTGCAAAATTGATCAGGTATTTTCAGAATAGGTGGTCAATTTTAGATGGGTGAGGGTCTGGCACTGGCTGCCAGTGAATGCCGCTTCCGCTTCACAGGTTAGTAATGTGCAGTTCATTCTTTGTGTGACCTATGTGTTGATTCAGGGGCAGATTAGGACTGCCATGGACCCTGGGCTGTATGAATATTATAGCTCATACAAGTCCAGAATCACTTCCTACATTTGGTGCTAGAATCAAGCATCTTGGGGAGTGGAGGATGTGTCCCTTCTGCCGGCTTTCAATCTGGGGTAGTGGAGGACATAGTTAGTGGTTGTAGTGGTGTACATAGTTAGTGGTTGTAGTGGTGTACATAATTAGTGGTTGTAGTAGAGTACATAGTTAGTGGTTGTAGTGGAGTATGTATGTAGTGGTTGCAGTGGAGTGCATAGTTTGTGGTTGTAGTGGTGTACATTGTTAGTGGTTGTAGTGGAGTACATAGTTAGTGGTTGGAGTAGAGTACATAGTTAGTTGTTGTAGTGGTGTACATAGTTAGTTGTTGTAGTGGAGTACATAGTTAGTGGTTGGAGTAGAGTACATAGTTAGTGGTTGTAGTGGTGTACATAGTTAGTGGTTGTAGTGGAGTACATAGTGGTTGTAGTGGAGTACATAGTTAGTGGTTGTAGTGGAGTACATAGTTAGTGGTTGTAGTGGTGTACATAGTTAGTGTTTGTAGTGGAGTACATAGTGGTTGTAGTGGAGTACATATTTAGTGGTTGTAGTGGAGTACATAGTTAGTGGTTGTAGTGGAGTACATAGTTAGTGGTTGTAGTGGAGTACATACTTAGTGGTTGTAGTGGTGTACATAGTTAGTGGTTGTAGTAGAGTACATAGTTAGTTGTTGTAGTGGAGTACAGAGGTAGTGGTTGTAGTGGTGTACATAGTTAGTGGTTGTAGTGGAGTACATAGTTAGTGGTTGTAGTGGAGTACATAGTTAGTGGTTGTAGTAGAGTACATAGTTAGTTGTTGTAGTGGAGTACAGAGGTAGTGGTTGTAGTGGAGTACATAGTTAGTGGTTGTAGTGGAGTACATAGTTAGTTGTTGTAGTGGAGTACAGAGGTAGTGGTTGTAGTAGAGTACATAGTTAGTGGTTGTAGTGGAGTACAGAGGTAGTGGTTGTAGTGGTGTACATAGTTAGTGGTTGTAGTGGAGTACATAGTTAGTGGTTGTAGTGGAGTACAGAGGTAGTGGTTGTAGTGGTGTACATAGTTAGTGGTTGTAGTGGAGTACATAGTTAGTGGTAGTAGTGGTGTACATAGTTAGTGGTTGTAGTGGAGTACAGAGGTAGTGGTTATAGTGGAGGACATAGATAGTGGTTGTAGTGGTGTACATAGTTAGTGGTTGTAGTAGTGTACATAGTTAGTGGTTGTAGTGGAGTACATCGTTAGTGGTTGTAGTGGAGTACATAGTTAGTGGTTGTAGTGGAGTACATAGTTAGTGGTTGTAGTGGAGTATGTATGTAGTGGTTGCAGTGGAGTACATAGTGGTTGTAGTGGTGTACATAGTTAGTGGTTGTAGTGGTGCACATAGTAAATGTTGTAGTGGTGTACATAGTTAGTGGTTGTAGTAGAGTACATAGTTAGTGGTTGAAGTGGAGTACAGAGGTAGTGGTGTTACCTAGGCCAAGATTGCTTTTTAGGTCTGTAAGGAATCTTCTTTCCATTGTAATAGACCAGTAAATAGTCATATTCATAGTAGGGGACTGAAACAGATTTTGCATTAGAATATAAACCTTTAAGTTCCCCTCTACCCTATAAGAAAAAAAGCCGATTACAGAAGCTAAACATATGTGTATCGGGAACCAGGAATCGGTTGAAATTGTGTAGACTGGAAAAGTATAAAATAAGCTCAAAATACTTATCTGTTCACAGTTGTGTACAACTTCTTCCTGCCTAAATAGGAGCTGCATACAGATGAGAAAACACATTCTAGACCGTGTAAGAACCAGCCACAATATTAAGCAAACAGAGACTTATCAAATGCATTATAACCTGC